>NC_074706.1:22285604-22614532 GCF_029448725.1 Salvelinus fontinalis
AACTGGTAATCACAATAACAAATTTGATAGAATAACTTATGTAACCATTCAGTACAGAGAGTGAGTATGAGTGAAGGTTGGGTTAGGTTACTAGGTTACCGATAGGCCACTCCACCATGGTACCCCAAAGGTCACAACCTCTGTGAACTCAGTGGAGAGGAGGGGGATGGAGTAGGTCATCACCATCAACCCAATCATTACCTGGGACACCTG
Organism: Salvelinus fontinalis; assembly: GCF_029448725.1. NCBI lineage: Eukaryota > Metazoa > Chordata > Actinopteri > Salmoniformes > Salmonidae > Salvelinus > Salvelinus fontinalis. The sequence goes on from NC_074706.1 coordinate 22,285,818, forward strand.
ATAGATAGATAGATAGATAGATAGATAGATAGATAGATAGATAGATAGATAGATAGATAGATAGATAGATAGATAGATAGATAGATAGATAGACAGACAGACAGACAGACAGACAGACAGACAGACAGACAGACAGACAGACAGACAGATAGATAGAACACACACAATCACACACACAGACAGATGCAAGCACACACACACACACAGACAGATGCAAGCACACACACACAGGCCGGTTTACTGTAAATGCACTTTGTGGGAACTGCTGATGTAAAAAATGTTTTATAATATGATTGACTTATTGACACAAACACATTAGGTTCCAGGCGTTCACCACAAATCAATGTCTGACATCTTTATAGAGACAGTAAATATAATGAGTCATGTACAAATACATATTTGATTCTTAAATGCATCAGTCAAACGTAATGGGGGAAGAAACTAAAACAGAACACTAAATGCACAGGGCTGAACACAACATGCAATAATAACCACCCCCTATTGTAGCATCTCCATCCATTAAAAAGTAAAAATAGTCTTTGACATCTGACGCTCACCCCCAAAGCCTTTGGCTCGCCTTTCTGGATGCTCTCGCGCAGAGCCTGCTGTGTGTGGGTCAGTTTATCCGAGTTGATGTCCGTCGTCACGCTCACTGACAGGTCCCTTGAGACCGACACAGCCATCCTTTGGCTCTGGAGTCCTTTGGCACTGGGGGTCAAGGAAAAGGACAATATGCAATGTGTGTTCAATTATTAGGCTATTAAAGAGATTGACCTTACCAACACTTTTATTTAAAATATGATTAATTATACAACAATAGTGAAACCTCCAGGGTGGACCGTTATACAATCAAATAGCCTATTAGGATAATCGACGCATCTTACCTTTTCCTTTCAGATACAAAATCACTTTAGTATGCCTAATCCACAAACTCAACTTCTTGTTGCCTAATCCACGAATTAGAAAAATAGATTTTGCAACATAGCCAGTCCGAGTCCGTTCCCTTAACTTTTTGTGTCTCCGCCCGTTCTTGGCACGAACGAAACATGAGTAGGATTAGCTTACTTTCACTGGTGCGAAGCCTCCACCCCCTAGCCCACTGTCACCCCCCTCGTCTTGGGAGACAGTGATACAAGAGTCAATATAAACATTCGTAGCGACCGTTTTTGTTACAGCCTGGACCTACACGGTCATTTTGCAACAACAAAAAAGGACCGTGTGCATACAACAGGGGCTGTTTTCATCAAGGTAAGTCCGTTTTTAAATAGCTGAGGAACTTACGTAAATGGTGGACGAAGTTGCGCTGATCTTCAGGGGGAATCGAGAGAGTATGGCAGTTTAGCCCTGATGTGTAGGCAACAGAACAAGATTATTGAGAAATAAGAATGGTAAATAGGCGTTATACATTTGTTTTTAACTGACCTGTATCTTTAAATAAAGGTTTAATAACATGTAGGCTAATTAAATAAATAAAAGAAGACTATCTTTCTATTATGGCGGATATTTGTGCAGGGTGCCCTGCCCAAGCCCCCCTCACATTCACTTGTCCTTGAACTTCATGTTGCGTCAATACAGTTCAGACCAGTCGGCTGGACCTTGTTAATGTACCGTCGTTCATTGCTCTTTCCCCTGTTTTGTTTTCTTCCCCCTCTCCCCTCCTTTTATTTCGTTTGCTTGGCCTAAACAAGCAAACCATTCCTCACTTCGAATACAGTAGAGTGCATAGTGCATGCAGTGAGGTCTGTGTTTGAACGCTATAGAATAATGTTTGGTGAAGCTGGTCTGGAAATGAAATGTTCCCATGCCCTTATATCTTGATTCAATTGTAATATATCCCCCCCCCCCCCCCCCCCGCCCGCCCCCGTCTCTCCCCAAGCCCACTGTGCACATCTGTTTTTCATCCAGCAGCAACATTCCACTATATCCAATGGGGACTAGGCCAACTCAGACATGTGGTTTTCATTCTCTCTCTCAGACCCCCCCCCCCTTTCCCTGCCTCTCTCCCCTCTCCTTTTTTCTCTTATTCTCTCTCTCTGACTCTCTCTCCCCCTCCCACCGTGCTTCTTTCCCTCTCCACCTTCTCTCCACCCCTCCCTCCGTCTTCTTTTCTCGCACCTTCTCTCTCTCCTCCTGTCTCCATCTCTCTCTCGCTCTCTGGCTCTCTCTATCTCTCTCCCTCTCTCTCTCTCATCCAGTCATTCACACCACTCATCACCACAATCCAAGTCCTTGCTAGGTCAAATGCACCTCGCCCCTCAACACAAACATGCACATGCTTAAAGGGATACTTCGGGATTTTGACAATGACTCTGGGGAAGTAGATAATCTTAGCTTGGACATTGGAGGAAGGTTACATCAGATAAGACCATGGTTGCAGACAGTCTGAATAGCTATTTTACAACTATAGCTAATACATTAGTTAGCAAGTTACCTTGTCAGTCAGGTTGCTATGGGGAGAGTCAGGTCCAGCTGTTTTACTCACAGCAGGGGATTCATGTAGATGATTTTTCATTTGAAAAGGTGTCTGAGTCAACTGTGCTAGAGAGGCTGAAAGAACTTGACCAGTCCAAAGCAACGGGCCTTGACAACATTCCTAACAGATCTCTAAAGGACACTGCGGTAATTATCACCCCCTGTGTAACTCACATTGTGAATCTGTCTATTGAACTAGGCTGTTTTCCCAGTGAACTAAAATTTGCAAGGGTCATTCCTGTATATAAAAAAGGGAATAAGTTAGATCATGGAAACTATCGGCCTGTCTCAATCCTGTGGGCTTTATTTGGAGGTCATGGAAAAGATTAGGTTCAAGCAGATTGACAGTTATATTTCTTTACATAACCTATTCTATGAGCTCCAATCTGGCTTTATGAAATCCCATTCCACTGACACCTGCCTACTATATCTGACGGACCACATAAGGAAGGAAGTAGATGGAGGGACATTTTGTGCTATGGTTATGTTAGATCTCCAAAAGGCGTTCGATACAGTGAATCATGAGATTCTGTTAATCAAGCTAAGAGCCATGGGCTTTAACAACTTAGCAGTAAAATGGGTCAGCTCTTACCTGTAAGAAAGAAAACAGATGGTGGATGTGGATGGGACCCTGTCTAAACCCAAAATCTTGAACTGCGGGGTACCCCAAGGGAGTATGCTGGGTCCACTTTTATTTCTATTGCATATAAATTATCTGAAATCTACCTGTACATGTGACCTTTTCCTATATGCAGATGATTCTGCACTGTTGGTTTCCCACAAAGACAAGAATGTGGTTGAGAAAGCCCTCAGTAAATGGCTATATGACAATAAGCTGTCACTTCACCTTGGAAAAACAGAGTCCATGTTGTTCGGGTACAAAGTGAAACTGAGGAAATCCCCAGATTTTAAGGTGGTAGTAGGTGACATAGTAGTCGCAGCAAAAGACTATGTTAAGTATCTTGGATGTGTGCAAGATAACCATCTGAAAGGGGAGAGCATGGCACAAAATGTTATCGCTGAAGTGAACCATAAAATTAGGTTCCTGGCTAGAACCTCCAAATATCTGGATAAGAATGCAATGGGGACATTGGCAGGGGCTCTTGTTCAGTGTCACTTTGACTACGCATGCTCTTCCTGTGACAATAGTGCCCCCAAGATATTACAAAATACATTGCAGACATCTCAGAACAAATTAGTCAGGGTTATTCTTAAACTTCCAGCATCTCGACTATTCCCACTTTGAAAGCCTTAGATGGCTTAAAGTGGAGGAGAGAGTTGCTCAGATAAAATTGTGTCTTGTACATCAGATTGTCCACAGTATGGTCCCCAGATACTTATGCAACTACTTTAACTTAGTTCGGGATAACCATAACTATTCAACTAGAAGGAGTAAACTGACTCTGTTCCTTTTAGATGTAAAAGTAGTATGGGGAAAGAAACATTTTTATAATTGGCTGCCATTCTTTGGAATAATCTTCCAAAGAATTTGAAACTTATAACCTCCATAGGTAGTTTCAAGTTCTCACTGAAAAAACGGCTAAATTAGTAGCATGTCTCAAAAGTGTTGTTTATTATATTGTGATTGTACACACAACACAATCACAATATAATAAACAACATTTATATATATATATAGGGATTGATTGTTTATATATTAAGGGTATGTGAGACAAGGAAGATGTACCTGTCCATAGTTGTTTATTAGGAACGGAAATGTTATTAATTATCGGATGTTGTGAAAAAAATGTTTTGTGTCTGTCATTGTCTGTTGTCATTACAATCGCTGCCTAACCTTGTTGTATTCCCACTTCCCCTTTACCTCTTCAAAAGGACCACAATGGAAATAAGCTGTTAAACTTTATTGTGTTATCCTTGATGATTTTCTTAAATTGTATGTGGAGGCGTCACCAGCTGGAGCGCCCTTATGTATTGATTTGACAAATTGTCAAATAAATTAAATCAATCAATAAAGGTACTCATTGCCAAAATCCTAAAGTATCCCTTTATTAAGCAGAGTTCAAATATCATGCTGGAGAGCATAGAACTCTGTATGAATCATCAATCAAACCTTTGAACCCAAAATTGCAAACATGCATTCTACTGTTTATCTGCGTTCCAGTGCCTGTGATTACATTTTGTGTTTGTCAAATCAAATCAAATGTTATTAGTCACATGAGCCAAATACAACAGGTGTAGACCTTGCAGTGAAATGCTTACTTTACGAGCCCCTAACCAACAATGCAGTTAAAGAAAATACAGATAGGAAAAATAAATAAAAGTAACAAGTAATTAAAGAGCAACAGTAAAATAACAATAGCGAGACTATATACAGGGGGGTACCGGTACATTGATTGAATTTTTAGGGCCTTGCATTGGTTACATTTTGTGATTGATTCTGATAAGCATGTCTCCTCTCCTCTCCTCTCTCTTCTCTCCTCTTCCTTTTTTTCCCCTCTCTCTTTTCTCTTTCCTCTCCTCTGTCCTGGACCAAACCCTTTCATTCAGGATGATGTCATCCACTGAGTCAGGAACAGGTGGTCCTAAACTACATCGCCTCTTCATCAAGTTTGACCCAGAGGTTGTAGCGGTAAGAGAATTGAATGATTACAGACTGCTCTGTCCCTCCTTATTGTGCCATTCAATTGTCTGTTAAGAGTGGAATTCATATATCTATCTTGTCACCATGCATCAGGCACTTGCTCCACGGAGTACGCACTAGCTCACTTCCCCTCACTTAAAAGCCTTGGACTGGTGAAAGCAAGGGCTAGAAGGACCGATTGTCCTCATCCTACTTTTTGCACTAGTCATTTCTCATGGGCAAGAATGAATGGAACTGGGAGAAGGCTAGAATCGGACCACAGAGCTTAGTTTTGTAATCATCGAAACAGTTCCTTTAGATGCAGTTCTCTCTTTTTGCCACCAGGTGGTGTCGATACTGTTGGGTCTATTCCAGGTGCTGTTGGCTGTGCCTCTGTACTACATGGACGTTGGCTTACCCAAACTACAACTTATGCTCCCTTTATTTATTGGCTTCCTGGTAAGATCCTAATTTAATAAAGCCATAAATAACTTTGTGTCTGTCACAGGAGGCTGCTGAGGGAAAGACGGCTCATAATAATGGCTGGAACAGAGTGAATGGAATGGCATTAAAGACATGGAAACCATGTTGTTTTATTTTTCTCTATACTTTTTCCCCCTTGCCATACCATCCCTACTCTAATTGGAGTAAACTAATGGACAACAATAGTTCTACTGCTACTTAAAGCTATTTCACTCACATCTACGGTACCTGTAGTTGAAAAATTAGACACATCTTCCACATTTCTTCAAGTGTTGGATTTTCACCCACATTGGCCAATCCACCATTCATTCTGATCTTAACTCCAACCCTCCGATATCCACAGATGAACCCATCTTTCCCAGTATAACGCCATTTTGCTATTTCCTTTTGCAATTACATCCCTCCATTTGACTGATGTCTTACGACGGTCCTGAACCTATCTATGTGTAACATTTCTAACGATATTGCCCTAAAAATAAATACTTTACTCAAGAGTATAATGATATTTCCCATTGACTGATCGTGTTTTTTCCGATCACCTAACAATACATCCATCTGTCCATCTGAACCCTGATATTATGACATAACAACCATTCCTGGACCTGATTTAAAAAGTGAGCCACGATGGACAGTACCAGAAAATATATTCTATTGATTCTGTTTCCTCGTGGCAGAGTCTGCACAAGGCTGACTGTTCAATGCCCCATATACAGTATTGGGCATTCTTTTTGTAGCAAGTATTTATATAATAGCTTAAATTGAAGCGAAGGGATTGATGTGTCAATTGTGGTTTTAGTTTTTAAATTTTTTTATTTAACCTTTATTTAACTAGGCAATACAGTGAGCACCAAAAGTATTGGGACGGTGACACATTTTTGTTGTTGTTTGGACTCTGTACTCCAGCACTTTGGATTAGAAGTGACACAATGACGATGAGGTTAAATTGCCGAACGTCAGCTTTAATTTGAGGGTGTTTTCATATATATCGGGTGAACCGTTTAGAGATTACAGCACTTTTTGTACATAGGGGACCAAAAGTATTGGGACAAATTCACTTACAGTACCAGTTAAAAATTTGGACACACCTACTCATTCCAGGGTTTTTCTTTACTTTTTATAATTTTCTACATTGTATAATAATAAATCAAACTATAAAATAACACATATGGAATCATGTAGTAACCAAAAAAGTGTCAAACAAATCAAAATATATTTTATATTTGAGATTCTTCAAAGTAGCCACCCTTTGCCTTGATGACAGCTTTGAATGGCGCCGGAGGGGGTGGCTGCCGTTTTACAGGCTCCTAACCAACTGTGCTATTTTGTTTGTTTTTTCGCATTGTTTGTAACTTATATTTTAACTTATTTTGTACATAATGTTGCTGCTACCGTCTGTTATGACCGAAAATAACTTCTGGACATCAGAACAGCAATTACTCACCTCAAACTGGGCAAAGATTTTTTCTTTAACGTGTCCAAAGCAAAGGATATACTGCTTCCTCGGGAATGGGCCCAAATCCCCGTCATTTGCTAGAAGAAAAGACAGAGAAAAAGGTGGCGGAGGTCGGGCTGCCTTCTGAGAATTCATAGGCGAGTGAGTAAACCCCCACTACCATCTGTTCTATTTGCCACCGTGCAATCATTGAAAAACAAAATGGATGATATACGATCAAGACTATCCTACTAACGGGACATTAAAAACTGTAGTATTTTATGTTTCACCCGAGTCGTGGTTGAACGACAACACGGATAATATAGAGCTGGTGGTATTTTCCATGCATCGGCATTTACAGAGAAGCTAGGGGGTGGGTGTTTATTTGTCAATAACAGCTGGTGCGCGATGTCTAATATTAAAGAAGTCTCAAGGTATTGCTCGCCTGAGGTAGAGTAATGAATGATACGCTGTAGACCACACTATCTACCAAGAGAGTTATAATCTATATTATTCGTAGCCGTCTATTTACCACCACAAACCGATACTGGCACTAAGACCGCACTCAACCAGCTGAATAAGGCCATACGCAAACAAGAACATGCTCATCAAGAAGCGGTGCTCCTAGTGGCCAGGGACTTTAATTCAGGCAAACTTTCTGTTTTACCTCATTTATACCAGCATGTCACATGTGCAACCAGAGGACCACAGAGACGCACACACAGAGATGCATACACAGCTCTCGCATACATAGCTCTCCCTCACCCTTAATTTGGCAAATCTGATCATAATTATATCTTCCTGATTCCTGCTTATAAGCAAAAACTAAAGCAGGAAGTACCAGTGACTCGCTCAACACGGAAGTGGTCAGATGACGCAGATGGTACACTACAGGACTGTTTTTCTAGCACAGACTGGAGTATGTTCCAGGATTCATCCAATGGCATTGAGGAGTATACCACCTCAGTCATCGGCTTCATCAATAAGTGCATCGACGATGTCCCCACAGTGACCGTACGTACATATCCCAACAAGAAGCCATGGATTACAGGCAACTGGATCCTGGACTTCCTGACGGGCCACCCCCAGGTGGTAAGGGTAGGCAACAACACATCTGCCACGCTGGTCCTCAACACTGGGGCCCCTCAGGGGTGTGTGCTTAGTCCCCTTCTGTGCCTCCCTGTTCACCCACGACTGCGTGGCCAAACACGACTCCAACACCATCATTACGTTTGCTGATGACACAACAGCCTGATTACCAACAGCGATGAGACAGCCTATAGGGAGGAGGTCAGAGACCTGGCAGTATAGTGCCAGGACGACAACCTCTCCCTCAATGTGAGCAAGATAAAGGAGCTGATCGTGGCCTACAGGAAAAGGTGGGCCAAACAGGCCACCATTAACATTGACATTGACGAGGCTGTAGTGGAGCGGGTTGAAAGTTGAAAGTTTCCACATCAACAACAAACTATCATGGTCTAAACCCATCAAGACAGTCATGAAGAGGGCACGACAACACCTATTCATCCTCAGGAGATTGAAAATAATTGGCATGGGTCCCCAGATCCTCAAAAAGTTCTACCGTCTCAGTGCTTCTCCTTCCAATAGGTCGCTTCCCCTTTAATTCCCAATTAAATAGTGCTTCTCCTTCCAATAGGGCGCTTTCCCTTTAATTCCCAATTAAATAGCCAGCATCAGCTACGGAAAAGTGGGGTTGTGATGGAGACGTGAATGAGGATATGTTCAACTCTAAGTTCTGAAGCGTGTCTTCAGTTTGTTTTGTTCTATTTAAAAGTGTGCTTTGTAGCCTAATAGCAAGTTTACCCAGGATCGGATCCACTCTTTGCATCTGTGGACTACACCTCTCCGCTGTTCTTCGTGGCCTTTCTCCGCTGGAGATCTGTTGGCGGATTGGATTGTCTGACTGACCGACTACAACCTTTTTGTATACGGTATTTCAGTTGTTTTGGTGTGATGTTTACCATGATTTATGTAGTTAGTTGTAGTTGAGGACTTATTAAGCGTTGATACGCTTAATGGTTGTGGTAAAATAATTGTTATTTTGATTGTATGATTGATACTGGGTTTACGCTAGCTACACTTGTATGAACGGACAAACATTGCGTGACTAGGGTCACTTGAGTTTCCTGAACTCCTTTACCGGGCTGGACTCTTTTAGGGCCGAACTACAGGACTTTTCTGGAAGAACCAGAACTCATTGTGTTATGTTATTTATATATTTGTGTGTGTAATCATTTATGTTGGTAATACAACCCATGCAAAAGAATACTGTTTTGAACTTATTTCCAATGTTTTAAGGGTTTGTGAAAAATGTATGTCCATCCTGACTTTTACATAGTCCTTTGTATTGGTGTAGACTTGACGGACCAGATGGGACTCATTCCCTCCCAAAACAAAAGGAGAAACCAATATTTTCTCTGGTAGGCACAACTTATCTGGCACCTCTATAAACAATAACCTCAAGTCAAAACCATTACAAGCTGCACCATCAAGAGTATCCTGACTGGTTGCATCACCGCCTGGTATGGTAACTGCTCCGCATCTAACCATAAGGCGCTACAGAGGGTAGTGCGTACGGCCTAGTACATCATTGGGGCCAAGCTTCCTGCCATCCAGGACCTTTATATTAGGTGGTGTCAGATGAAAGACCAAAAAATTGTCAAAGGCTCCAGTCACCCAAGTCATAGACTGTTCTCTCTGCTACCGCACGGCAAGCAGTAAATCTAGGTCGAAAAGGCTCCTTAACAGCTTCTACCCCCCCCAAGCCATAAGACTCCTGTGCAATTAATCAAATGGCCACCCGGCCTATGTACGTTGACACCTCGCCCCATTTGTTTTTACGCTGCTGCTACTCGTTGTAAATTATCTATGCATAGTCACCTTACCCTGACCTACATATACAAATTACCTCGACTAACATGTAACCTTGCACATTGACTCTGTAATGTTACCTCTTGTATATAGCCTTGTTGTTTTATTGTGTTACTTTTTATTACTTTAGTTTATTTGGTAAATATTTTCTTAACTCTTTCTTGAACTGCACTGTTGGTTAAGAGCTTGTAAATATGCATTTCATGGTAAAGGTCTACACCTGTTGTATTCCGTGCATGTGACAAATAAAGTTAGATTTGATTGGAGTTACACTCGCCATTCTCTCCACCATCTTCATGAGAAATTATTTTCCAACAGTCTTGAAGGAGTTCCCACATGCTGTGAACTTGTTGGCTGCTTTTCCTTCACTCTGGGGTCCAACTCATCCCAAACCATCTCATTTGGGTTGAGGTCGGGTGATTGTGGAGGTCAGGTAATCTGATGCAGCACTCATCACTCTCCTTGGTCAAATAGCCCTTACAAGGCCTGGAGGTGTGTTTTGGGTCATTGTCCTGTTGAAAAACAAATAGTCCCACAAAGCGCAAACCAGACGGGACGGCATATTGCTACAGAATGCTGTGGTAGCCATGCTGGGTAAGTGTGCCTTGAATTCTAAATCACTGACAGTGTCACCAGCAAAGCACCCCCATACCATCACATCTCCTCCTCCATGCTTCAGTGGGAACCACACATGCGGAGATCAACCGTTCACCTACTCTGCGTCTCTCAAAGACAAGGCGGTTGGAACCAAAAATCTCATATTTGGACTCATCAGACCAAAGGACAGATTGCCACCGGTCTAATGTCCATTGCTCGTGTTTCTTGGCCCAAGCTAGTCTCTTATTATTATTGGTGTCCTTTAGTAGTGGTTTCTTCGCAGCAATTCAACCATTGAAGGCATGATTTACGCAGTCTCCTCTGAACAGTTGATGCTAAGATGTGTCTGTTACTTGAACTCTTTGAAGCATTTATTTGGGCTACAATTTCTGAGGCTGGTAACTCTAATGAACTTGTCCTCTGCAGCAGATGTAACTCTGGGTCTTCCTTTCCTGTGGCGGTCCGTATGAAAGCCAGTTTCATCATAGTGCTTGATGGTTTTTGCGACTACACTTGAAGAAACTTTCAAAGTTCTTGATATTGACTGACCTACATGACTTAAAGTAATGATGGACTGTTTCTCTTTGCTTATTTGATCTGTTCTTGCCATAATATGGACTTGGTCTTTTACCAAATAGGGTTATCTTCTGTATACCACCCCTACCTTGTCACAACACAACTGATTGGCTCATACGCATTACAAAGGAAATAAACTCCACAAATATACTTTTAACAAGGCACACCTGTTCATTGAATTGCATTCCAGGTGACTACATCATGAAACTGGTTAAGAGAATGTCAAGACTGTGCAAAGCTGTCATCAAGGCAAAGGGTGGCTACTTTGAAGAATCTCAAATATAAAATATTTTGATTTGTTTAACACTTTTTGGTTACTACATCTGTTATTTCATAGTTTTGATGTCTTCACTATTATTCTGCAATGTAGAAAATAGTAAAAATAAAGAAACCCTTGAATGAGTTGGTGTGTCAACTTTTGACTGGTACTGTATATGTAGTAAAAAGTGTTTGGTCCAATTATTCATAGCACGTAATGACTACATCAAGCTTGTGACTACAAATTTGTTGGATATATTTGTTGGTGGTTTTTGGTTCTGTTTCAGATTTGTTTGTGCCCAATGGAAATGAATGGCAAGTAATGTATATTGTAAATAAGAATAGAACATGTTTCTAAACACTTCTACATTAATGTTACAGAAGCACAAATATAATAACCCCAAGACATGCTACTCTTTCACCATTACAATAACATGGGAGGTTAGCACTTTTGGGGGGGAATGACATTTGTGCTTTTAACTTTCTCACTCATCATTATTCACGATTCATTCAGGATTATCCATAATCATGGTAGCATCCACATTAATGCAGAAGTGTTTAGAAACATATTCTATTATTTACCATAAGTGACTCCAAAATTACACAAAATATTATTTGACATAATAAATAGGTGACAGAGGGCAACCTTGTTTTACGCCTCTTGACAATTCAATGTTCTCAGAAGTAACTTATTTATTATGTCACAAAGGATTGTTATGTATGACTTTTACCCATCTTATGAGAGGGTTCAAAAATCCAGGGACTGTATCAGATGCTTTCTCAAATTCTGCTAAAATTATTATAGCTGGTTTCTCTCATTCTCATAGTTTTCTATTATTTCTAGTAGTTGCCTAATGTTGTCTCCAATTATCTTCCTTTTAACAATCCCGTCTGATTGTGATGAATAATGTCCAGGAGGACCTTGTTTATTCTATCAGCAATACATTTAGCCAATATTTTTGCGACACAACATTGAAGGGTGACCATGTGTTTGATATATTTGATACCATTCTGCTCCAGCCATTACCACGAGCCCGTCCTCCCCAATTAAGGTGCCAAGCTTCCTCTGGCTTCTGTTTATATGCATAGGCTATATGTTATATAATGTGCATCATTGAAGGGTTTGGTTTTCTTTTTTCACATCTGTAGCAATTGAAGCAACAGATTGTTTCTACTTTCTTTTAAAGTTTGTGACGGCAGGGTCGTTCGCCTTCGCCTGTGAGAAGTCTCCCAGCAGACAGCTAGTAAGACATTACAACAGTCACTTGTTGCATTGGAATATACACTGCTCTAAAAGGGTGTAATCGATTCCATTATTCAAATGTCTACCTGTACAGTAGTCCACATATTGGGCTGAACATGTTGCCCATGGGCTACTGTGCAATGTATATACCCTATTAATTGCATGAGAAGATACATCCATTATGTAGCAACATTTAGGTCCATGACCTTTTTTCTCTTAGGAACAATTTCATCTTTGGGGCCAGGAGATTTTCCTGTCTCTACTTACTCTGTCTTTCTCCCCAGCTGACGGGCTGTGCCTACACTAACATGGCCAGCCTGTTGGCGGGCCTACTGGCTCTGTGTATGTACAGCGTCTCCCTACACTCCGTCCAGGGCACTGCTCAACCCTGCACTCTGCCAAGCATTGACCTGTATGCAGGGGCTGCACAAAAGTGCCCAGGAGAGTACCTGGAGGTAAGGAATGATTTGTGGTTGATAAGTGTGGGTGTGTCTGTGGACAGTTTGTTTTGTTTGCCACTATGCTATTTTAGTGCCCTGGTGTGTGTGTGTGGCACAGTTATTATTATTTATTTTTTGTGTGTTTATCCTTGTCTTTTTCTTGGTCCCAGGGGTTCTTCAAGAGTGTCACAGTACTACTCATCGTTTATGACCTGGGGGCTCTTATCCTCCACTCTCTCCTCTCTTTGTCCGCACTCAAGGGACTCAGAGTGGGACTGTGCCGAATGATCAATTAGTCAAACTGATAAACCAATGGATGCTAGTTGAAAAACCTATTTTAGAAAAATATGAATATGTTTTATCATTTTTATCAGTGACCACATTTCCTTTAACTTGTTCATGTTTTTTTTTTTTTCATGGGTTTGTTTATTCCTTTCCAGCTTTACAGGCTTACCATTTTTTGAGAAACCTAATAAAATCATTTGTATAAACTCTGGACTTGTCATACTTATTTAGATTGAGGGTTGTGTGTTCAGTGTAAGGTCACTGCTGGCTTTTCATAATAACCTATAAATATCAGGAACAACATTCTTTCCATACTGTTTCACTTGTAGTAAGTCATTACTTTTGGATACATATAGTGCTGCCAATGTTTTATTAGTAAGCGCTTATAGTGAGAGTCATGATGACATATTGGCCATTGACATAATGTTCCACTTTTTCCAACCAGACTTCGTTTACTTTACTGGGTACCTCCCTGCCAGCCTGTCCCTGCTGGCATTCATGGAATAATCGTGTCACGTAGGGGTGGGTTTCCCTTCAAATCAGATGCGCGCTGGATGAAACCATTGCCCAAAGAAGTGGATAAACTGTTCATGCTATCCAAAGATTTGCTTTCAGGTTCAAGAAATTAACAATGCTGTGGTTAAAGCACCAACATGATCACAATATATTTTCATTTTCTTTAGTTAGAAAGGTCATTGAATTATTGACACTGCATTTAATAACCCCCCCCCCCCGGAAGCAGAAATAGGTCATTCCAAAAATGGCGGCGGTTTGTGGTAGTGTGAAGTGAAACTTTCCAAATATTGCTGATAAAACATAGCTATTCTTTAATCCATTTTGAGGATTATCGTCGAACAGATTTTGAAGAAATTATTGTTGGACTGCTGTACCCGACGCCAAGCAACACGATCGAATGACGTCGTTTTTTTGAGGATTTGGAGATCGCGAACGGTGAGCTTTCCGCAAAGTTGACGGTAGCAAGAGTGCCTTTCATTGAATGTGATCATAACGATTGTTGTTGTCATCTCTACACGGAACTCGAACAACCAGTTAAGGCTAACCAGCCCGTAAAATTACGTTGGATTCTTCTTTTACCGGCTATTTTCACTCAACCAGATTGCCTTGTATATTGGGGTCAGGGCTCCCGTGCCCGTTTTACGTCATCCGTCACCCACACACAGGTTGATGCCCGTTAATGTTGTGTGCCCTGTCGCAACGAATTTCTTGATTTGCTAGCAGCATAACGTAATTAATTTTGCCCGCTAACTTGCTTTATAATGCGATAGCCAGTCTGCGTATTGTGGCTAACTATAGCTGGTTGACAACAGTATTAGTGTCGGTCAGCTGATGGCAAGCCATCAATCAAGATAGCTAGGGTGCGTTCAGCAGGGCACAATGTTGTGGAACGTTACACACATGCCTCTCTGACATGTAGAATAAGGAACCCTGACCACATATCAACAGGGGGTCAGCTCCCACTAAGCCCAGTCAAAGCTCGTCTTTGTCCTGGGACCACACAGGTGGAACAAGCTTCCCCCTATTGCCAGGACAGCGTAGTCCCTGCCCATCTTCTGTAAATGTATTTGAAACCCTACCTCATCAAGAACATCTTAAATAAGAAACCAATTCCCTGCAATAGTCTTTTCCTACTAGCAAGGACTTTGTTGATAACTACTTTATTGAGGGAAAATGTACTTACTATGACTGTGGTATGTTGTCTCACCTAACTATCTTAAGATAATTGTAAGTCTCTGGATAAGAGCATCTGCAAAATTACTAAAATATAAAAACTATAATCTATTAATGTTATTTTTAACTGCAATGTCCCACAACGTTTGCCTACTGAATGTGGCCCATGTTTAATGACTAGGCAAAGATTTAGCCAAGATAGCAAGCAGCTGAAGTAACTTAGGCCTGATCAGGATTTAGCTCGAGTCTGGTTTATCAAAGCCTAAATGTATGTAGTAGAACTTGGCCAATAAAATGAGACAAATCAAATTTTAACACCGACCATACCGATCACTTATCGCAGGCATTTTGCTGATACCGTTCATTACGATAAGTAGCCTATTCTAGAGAAATGTGAAGTTTGAAATTACATAAGTTTGCTAATATGGGTGAATATAATGGGACAATTGATGGCTACAATCATCAAACAAGTAGTGGTTGAAAGGATAGTTAAAAAAAAAAAAACAGTGGTGCACAATGTTATAAACGTATTGTTATATTTATCGTTATCGCATCAATTCAGGCAATTTATTGCGATATGGATTTTTGTCCCTATCGCCCAGCTCTAGTATGTAGTATCATGGCGGAACAATGCGACTTTTTAGTGCTCACAGATAACTGTCAATTCTGTCTTGTATGATAACGCTAGATTATAGTCTAGAAAATAATTTCCCATTTAATATTTTATCAGACCGCCTGTTCATTTATCAGTTTGTGTGGATCTATTTTGTATCCTGTCAGTTTCAAGTTTCTTTTCTCAAATTATCTATGTTCAGTAAACTGATGACATTGACAGCTCACTTTTCCCTCCATCTGATTGACAGCGGTCCTGGCAAATCAATGGACAAGCTTCAGGACCTCAGCCAATCCGAGTTGGAGGATTTGCTGGACAATACAGAGCGGGTGGAGTCCATGGCATTGGAATCTGATGAGGTAAGCAATCACGTCTTTGCTTTGTCTTATTGTCTGTCTATTGTGTTTTGTACAGATTGAGATGTAGCCTGGTCCCAGATCTGTTTGTGCTCTAACCAACTCCTGTTGTCATTTATTATTGTCATACGCCATGTTAGGCAGGACACTCACCACAGGAGTTTGCAAGACGGCATAAAAAACAATCTGGAACCAGGCTAGTCGAGATGCGCCGCTCTTACTGAAAAGCCTCTAGTGTTTTGTATCAGAGTAAGGGATAATGAATAGCCAAGCTTGTCTATAGGCCTATCTATGAGCTGAGACCTTGCTTTTTCTGTCAGGTCACATGACCTGGCTATTACTCAATGTAAGCCCTAGATTAATGATTAATCTGAAGATAGACATCTAGGTCTCATCTCACTCTGACCAGTAGCAATGTCCAGGCTCATCCTGGCATCAGCAGTTTTTTTACAAGGTCATATTGACTTACTTATCTTCCACCTTTGTCCATAGGTCCAAAACACTAACCATTGAGGTTCATTTGTTTGTCTTCACTCTTCACGTGGGGAGTTATGTTCGCTAGATGCAAAATGACCTGTTCCTGGCCAACTCGTCTTGTTGGTTAAGCCGTGTTAAGTTGCTGCCGTCTTGGCTAGCCAGGTCTGCCTGAAAAAAGATTAATTATCTCAAGCAGGGGACTGACTTCCTTGTTAAATAAAGTTGAGAGAAGAAAAAAAACATTGACAGAGAGAAACGCATCACCAGGCAAACCTGTCCTTATCATAGTGTAAACGGTGTCCGTGTGCTAGCTTAGCATATAGCGTTGCCTCCCGGAACTACCCTCTGACTGGGCTTGAACCTCTCCCTCGCCAACACACGTGAACGTCAGCTTGACAATGTACGAACCAGTCGAGCTATAGAGAAGGATCCAATTGGCAACATTTCAAGCTAGCTGAGCTCACGGCACGTTCTTATCTCCGCTACACTAGTATGGCCGGGACTCTGGTCTCAGAAGGGAGGGCCTGGCAGCTTCTGTCAAACACAGACTGATACTGTATGGCAATGTCATCCTTCAACGTGTTGCTGTGATCTACCAATCACAGAGTCACGTAGAGGAGGAGAGAGTAGTGCCCTGAGCAGGACTTGAACCCGGTTCGCCTGACCCCAAGACGAACGCACTATCCACAATCCTAAAAAACGTTATCCCAAATGGGAGAGATCTTAACATGCTGATCAAGGCTAGGGTCGTTTATGAGAATTGGCTAGCTATGTAAGTTGACGTCCGGTCACTACTATCTGTTGTACATGGTCCCGGTCAAAAATACATAAAAAAAAATACAATGTATTATTGCCTTCTCGTCTATAGATTCAGAACATCCAGCTGGAGAGGGAGATGGCACTGGCCTCCAACCGTAACCTGGCAGAACAGAACCTGGACATGAAGCCTCGCCTGGAGAGACAAAGAGAACATCTAGTGGAGAGATACTCTGAACTGGAGGGAGTCAGAGAGACCTACAGACAACACTGTGACCAGAAAGGTAAGGGATGGAGGGAGTCAGAGACCTACAGACAACACTGTGACCAGAAAGGTAAGGGATAGAGGGGGGGATGGAGGGAGTCAGAGAGACCTACAGACAACACTGTGACCAGGGATGAGATGGGAGGTTATTGATGGATAATGGAGTGACAGATGAAGAAAAGCAACCTAATATGGAATAGGGTGCCATTTAGTACTAAGCCTTGGTCTCTACTGGTCAAACACAGACAGAGCCCCCCCTCCAGGCTTCCAGATCTGGCCTGTGTGTCTGTCTGTCTGCCAGGGTCTCCCCGGATACCATCGCATCAGCTCCCATTCCACTGCCGTCAGCACTTTGTCAGGAAGCAGAACAGGCCGTGTGATCTGTGTACATACGCTCCTGCAGCCTTGTTTTGTAAGCTTTTCATGAGAAGCTGTGTTTGATGGTGTCCATTTGCAGGGCTGGAATTGGTGTCTGTTGTAAAGTCTGCTATTATAGTTATGTCATGTTTTTCCTGAAGGTGATTAGGTAATATGGAATGCATTGTTATTTCAACCCTAAATCAGTCCTAGGGATTCACCTTGACTGGGTTTTAACCTTTACTCAACCAGCATAATTGTGGAAGCTTGCCTTCAATGAGAAGTCTACCAGAGGTATTTGAAGATGCTTGAAAGTAGATTGTCCTGTTGCGTGTGTATCCATGTTTATCCAACAATGAGCTTCATGGCTGTGCTTCATGAGATTACTTTGTTCTCATTTTTAAATGCGTTTAATAGGCTTGGGCGGTATCCAGATTTTGCCACAGAAGGGGGCGCTAAAAACACAAGAAAAGCCCACTGGGACTCTTTTACAAGAATGCTAACAAAATGAGCACAAACAAATAGTGAAATCACATAGACGCTGTTAGCTAAATGCCAACATGTGAAAACGAACCTTATTGCAAATTCAGCTCATAAAGTTATACAAGCATAGTTGGTAACTACCGATGTTGTTTTTGGAGAGTGGACTTTTCCGAGAGAAATTGTTCAAATGGACCAGGTTGTGGTGCATGCTTTTCTGATGGAAGAGCAGCATGTGTACATGGAGCAGACGGGAGAAGAGCGGAGGAGAAGGAAAAACTATAGTAGGAAGCACACGGGGGGAAAAAATGTCAAACATTTAGTCGTGAATTGCGTACAATTGTAACTTCATCACCTCTTGTGTGCCACATAACTGAGATTCGCCTATAGATATCGAAACGCTACGGACTCACTAGCTCGCTTTCTCCCGTTGTGCTATTTATAAACAAACACATGACTGGCTCAATTGGGGAACTACGGTAAGCTTCATAATGTGACCGGTGAAATGAAGAACGCCATCTCCTAACGTATTGCACAAGTTGACTGCAGGTATTTACTTAAGTAGCTACAAATATTGAAAAATGTCAAATACATAGTTTGACGCTATTAAAAAAATATAATAAAAAGCTTTTTCCAAATACCCCGGTATACGGTGTATACAGTATACCGCCCAAGCCTAGTGTTTAATAACAGGCGTGAAGCATTGTGCTGTCAGTGTCTACTGGGACTTAGAAGCTTGGCATGACATTGGTGTGTGGGAGGTGTTTATTTGTCCTTTTTCTCTTACACTCCCTCCCTCTATATTGGTGTCTTACTGGCTATCTCTCTCACTGTCTCTCTCCATTTCTGCCCCCTCTCTTTTATTCTCTTGCTCTCCCTCTCTTCCATTCTCTGCCTCACTCACTCCCCCCCCAGATGGCATCATGGGGCAGGCATCGCCGGAAGGGTTGTTCTCCAAACTTCAGACAGAGGGCGCCAGCACGGAGACGGAGTCAGAGGTGAGAGGCCGCAGTGACAGACTTCTCAGGCGGAAAATGAAACCGACGGACGATAATGATGACGAGTATGGGAGATGTGTATCCATCCTAAAACACAGGACCAATGACGACAAAATGATCAGCTTATCTCTTACTCTATTCAACGCCGTGCAGAGGACCAGCAGTTGGAATAAGACGATGATAATACATAAATAATACATTTTCAGACATTGACATTGGTCTCCCCTTTTAACTCTCGCTCTGTTTCTTTTTCTCTCTCTTCATCTCTCTCTCCATCAGTCTCTGGCAGATGAGTTTCTGGATGGCCAGCTGTCTCTGGACTCGTTCCTTGACCGTTTCCTCTCCCTCCGCTCCCTCGCTCACAAAAGACGAGTACGGATAGAGAAGTTGCAGGAAATCCTGCGCCAGAAGAAGGAGACCGCCGCGGGCGATGCCTCCACTGGCTCCATGACGTCACAAACGAGCGCCAATCAAGACCCAGCGACGACACAGTCATCGCCATGGAATCATCATCCTCAGCAACAACAACCGCAGCAGAATTCCAATCCCAACAACCACGCTAGTTTCCAAAACGGCCCCGGTTCCGCCCTACCTTACCCCGTCTCCCATCCTAACCCGACAGCTACCTCTGCAGTATCAGGCCCAGGCCCGTCCATTCCCCCAGGTCAATTTCCTCCCTACCCCAGCCCCGGCTCACCTTTCACCTCAGCGGTGGGCTACTCAGCCCGTCCTGCTTTTGGGCCTCCGGCCACTGCCTGCCCATACCCCACCCAGCCTACGTTCCCTGGTGTCCCCGGCTCAGGGTCTGCGTTCGGGCAATACAGTGCCCCCAACACCGCCCCCTACCCCTCTGCGTACACCTACGGTGGGGTTGGGGGGTATGGCTACCCCACGGGCCCTGCTCTGCCCAACTCTCAGTCCCCCACAGGCAGGCCACAGTACAGGCCCGGGTTTGGAGTGCCACAGCCCTACTCCTGAACCTCCCTCTGCTCTCACCCAGTCACTCCTCTCCCACCACACATTCTCCAGTCTCTCTCTCATTCACTCTTTTTTTCTGACTCTTTACCTCTCTCTCGATCTGCCTCTCTCGATCTGCCTCTTCTCCTCCCCCTCCCCTCCTGTCATTCAAGTGCATAACTGTCTCAGGACCTCCCCTTGTTCTCCAATATGTTAGAAACACTCTCTCTCTTTCCCTCTTCCTATTGGCTGTCAGCCTTTTTACTCTTCTCCCTCCCTTTGTGGAATACTGAGCCAATCAACAAGACCTTGGCCATGTACGTTTCAGATAGAAATGGAGCTGACGTGACTCTTTATTCGACATGTTGGGGCGGCAGGGTAGCCTAGTGGTTAGAGCGTTGGACTAGTAACCGAAAGGTTGCACGTTCAAATCCCCGAGCTGACAAGGTACAAATCTGTCGTTCTGCCCCTGAACAGGCAGTTAACCCACTGTTCCTAGGCCGTCATTGAAAATAAGAATTTGTTCTTAACTGACTTGCCTAGTTAAATAAAGGTTTAAAAAAAAAATGTCATAAAATATATTTACACATCATGTGATCCTTATCAATGGTTTCACCCTGTAGCACAAGTCCCTTGTGGCACTGTGTTCGGTATATGCATTAGAGTACATTTGACTTGTTCTAACACCCATATCATTCTACACCGATGTCAGATTACATGTGTTGATCATATTCGTTCGTATATGATGATAACTTAATACCCACCCGAACCAAAACGTTTTCCATGTGCAGTTTTGTTCACGAATTCTGTTCTGTAAACTCTTTCTTGCTCTTTGTTCTGGTTAGAAAGTACTTAAGACAATACTAAAGAAGGAAAATCCTATGAAGTCATAGCTACTCTAGGATCTGACCATGTAATTGTATTCATTGTGATCTAAAAGGCTAAACTGATCCAATATCAGCACTCTTACTCTGAGAGGCTTTATGAATGCGGGCCCTGATCAGTGGTCGTTTTGGAGACTTCAATAACCCTGTCTTCTTTCTTATTCACCTGGCTGTGCATGTATGATGTTTGTTTCTTAGCCAAATCTGGACATCTTTACAGGTGTAGGATTTTAATTTGACCAGTTTTTCACAGCAGGAAAATAATCCTGTAGCAAAAGGACGTGAATTATTGTGTGGATTATAATTTATGGAGTTTTTTTTAGGGGTTGATAATTAAAAAAAGATATAAAAAAATGTCAGGGTGAATCAAGTCTGAAATTACAAACTTTAAAATACTTTATTCAACCTTGAATACACTACAAGTTTGCATTTTCTGCTGTGCAGGGTGATCAAATTAAGATCCAACATTTGTATGTCCTACAAGTTTAGCTTCCAAGTCTTTTCTTTCTTGGCAGAATGTTTTGGTTGGTTGTTTAGGTATTGTGATGCCTATTGACAATGATGTCGTTGTTTACAGAATCATATCTGTATTCTCTGTCGAGGATCATGCCTGTTTCTCTGGTATCTCCGTTTTCTCTCCCTCCCACACGCTTTAACTTCACACTCCGTTTCGTCCCCCGTCCCCGAGGGCTCACTTGGCGTTAAACTCACCTCTCGTCTTTCTCTCCTTCCCTCTCAACTCACTCTTTATTTCACCCTCTCTCTCCTTCTCCAAAATCTGCCTGTTGACATGAACTGATGCTTGACAATGATTGCAATGAGGGAATTGTTTATTTCTGTAAATTCACTTCCAGTGAGAATGTGATTTGTATAAATGATTAAAGAGATGTTATTGATAACAAGGGACTAATGGTCTGCGCCCAAAATGGAACCCTATTCCCTTAGGGCTCTGGTCAAAAGTAGGGCACTATATAGGGGAAGTGGGTGCCATTTTGGACTGATCTGCCTGCTTTAGCTCAGAAAGCACAGGATGAGAGAGCTGTGACAGGGGTACTACAAAGATTAATACCGCCTCCATGACGGCTCATACAGCATTCATAGACACTTATGTCATCTTAGTCATGAGCTCTTCAACCCTAATCAGTGGTCTTAAACGGAGTGTTACTACATTGGTTGCCATCATGCTCTATGAAGGCGTTATGTAGCGCCTATGTAGGGCCTCTTCATCAGGTTAACTGGTTGGAATGACTGGTCTACGACCAGGGGGCAGTGTCTTACTGGTATTATCACACTACTACTGTTCCAAATAGCACCCTACCCCCTACAGAATGGACTACTTTTGACCAGAGCCCTATGGGCAGGGAATAGGGTTCCGTTTGGGACGTGACTAAAGGAAGAAAAGATGAGTCAGAAATTGTGTTTTAGAAGCCCAACGGAGAGACGCAGCATTAATAAGGGGGAAATAAAAATACAAGCTTGGAGCTTGTTTTAAGTTTCTTTATTTTTTTGTGAATATTATTAAACACTGAACTTGAGAGCTGTGAGCTGCTCTAAGAGCTGTGTTCAGACTCGTAATTTGAAAATCTATTTTATTTTTTATCTACTTATCTTTGTTATTTTCTCTCTGTGTGGTAGAATAAATACCACGGTAACTGCCTGATGCGGGGAGAAAGTTAGTTTTGACTGTTCTTAATCCAATTGCATCAAGGGCGATTCAAGTCGGATAGAACTTGATTGAGTTTAATTGATTTGATCTAAAAGGCGTGGGCTTTGCTTGTGTTGTCTCAAACAGAGCTTACTATCAGGCCTTCCTTCCCGCTCTCTGATTGTGATTATCTTTTTCTGATGTGGGCTGAGAAGACCGAACCAGGGAGATGACACAGAAGAGAGAGCGACGGACTTCTGGGGGAAAGGAGGGCACTGGAGTAGAAACTCCCACCTAACCTAGGAAATATTCCTACTCAGTGATTATTTTGATCAATCAAGTGTTGTGGAACGATTTCTGTAGCCTATAATGTATGTGAAGTCAAAGTGTAGTAGTCACTAATCTTACCCAACAGTACAGTAGGTGCATGTAGGCATAATTGTACAGTTACTGATAGACAAACGGAGAATACATATAATGTCAAATCCATACTGTTAACAGAACGGTTTATACAATTTGAGAATGTATATATATTTTTGTCAAACAACACTTCGGGGGGAGGAGGTGGGGAAAGAGGGATGGTCCTAGGTTGTTTCGTATATTCAAAGTACGGAGAGAAGTGTCTCATAGAGAAAGAAAGGAGGAGGGGGATCATTTTTACGGGGCTTTTTACAACATCTACGGCTCTGTAAACCAGATACTAAAGATGAGAGAAAACGAGAGCGATAGAGGGTGGGAGTGGACGGGTGTGAACGAACAGAAAAGTTGAGTAATGGTTGAATTAAGAGAAGAAAAGAAAACATGAATTAAGTACAGCGCCTTTAGAAAGTATTCATACCCCCATTACTTTTATAATTTTTTTTGTGTTACAGCCAGAAATGTTAATGTAAACATTTTCGACGTTTTGTTACTAGCCTACACACAATACCCCATAATGTCAAAATATAATAATGTTTTTCAATTTTTGGGGGACAATTAGTCAAAAATGAAAATCTGAAATGTTTTGAGTCAATAAATATTCAACCCCTTTGTTATTACAAGCCTAGTAAAAATGTTCTTAACACGTCACATAGGTTGCATTGACTCACTCTGTGCAATAATAGTCTTTGACATGATTTTTGAATTACTACTTCATCTCTGTACCCCACACATTCAATTATCGTCATGGTAGCTCAGTCGAGCAGGGAATTTCAAACACATATTCAACCACAAAGACCAAGGAGGTTTTCCAATGCCTCGCAAAGAAGGGCACCTATTGGTAGATGGGTAAAAAAAACACACAAAAAAACAGACATTGAATATCCCTTTGAGCATGGCGAAGTTATTAATTACACTTTGGATGGTGTATCAACACACCCAGTCACTACAAGATACAGGCGTCCTTCCTAACTCAGTTACAGAGTTGAACGTCTGTGATAGGAGAAAAGTGAAGATGGATTAACATTGTAGTTGCTCCACAATACTAACTTAATTGACAGAGTGAAAAGAAGGAAGCCTGTACAGAATACAAATATTTCAAAACATACATCCTGTTTGCTACAAGGCACTAAAGTAATACTGAAAAAAGAAAAAATGGCAAAGCAATTAACTTTTTGTCCTGAATACAAAGTGTTATGTTTGGAGCAAATCCAGTACAACACATTACTGAGTACCACTCTCCATATTTTCAAGCATAGTGGTGGCTGCATCATGTTATGGGTATGCTTGTAATTGTTAAGGACTGGGGAGTTTTTCAGGATAAAAAATAAATGGAATGGCGCTAAGCACAGGCAAAATCCTAGAGGAAAACCTGGTTCAGTCTGCTTTCCACCAGACACTGGGAGATGAATTTCCCTTTCATCAGGACAATAACCTAAAACACAAGGCCAAATCTACACTGGAGTTGTTTTACCAAGAAGACAGTGAATGTTCCTGAGTGACCGAGTTACAGTTTTCATTTAAATCTACTTGAAAATCTATGGCAAGACCTGAAAATGGTTGTCTAGCAATGATCAACAACCAAGTTGACAGCTTGAAGAATTTTGAAAAGAATAATGGGCTAATGTTTCACAAACAAGGTGTGGAAAGCTCTTAGAGACTTACCCAGAAAGATTCTCAGCTGTAATCGCTGCCAAAGGTGCTTTTACAAAGTATTGACTCAGGGGTGTGAATATTATGTGAATTTTTGCATTTCATTTTCAATAAATTAGCAACAATTTCAACAACAACAAAAAATCTCACTTTGTCAGTATAGGGTATTGTGTGTAGATGGCTGAAAGTTATCAATTTAGAATTTCTGCTGTAACACAACAAAATGTGGAACAAGTCAAGGGGTATAAATACTTTCTGAAGGCCCCGTAGGATAATAAACAATATAATAATAATGTGGTTATTAAATAGAATATTAGGTAATATAATATGGTCATTTAGCAGACACTTTAATCCACAGCTTATGTATGAAGTTACAGTTAAAAAGTAAAGTTGTACACAACAATATCCACAAACTAACAACACATTTATAATATCCCCCTTAAATTCTCTAAATTCCCAAGCAATAATTAATACATAGTGTACAGGTAACTGCCAAATTAAAGGAAACACTTGAGTAAATGAGGGATACAAAGCATATTGGAAGCAGGTGCTTCCACACAGGATGCTTCCTGAGTATTATAAACAGTTAACATCCTATCATGCTTAGCGTCATTTATTAAAATGCCCAGTTGCCCAAATAGTTTGGCTACCATGGCTAGAAGAATAGATCTCAGTGACTTTGAAAGAGGGGTCTCACAGAAGCATGCTGTAGGGGGTTGAAAGTGTGTCAGTCAGTCACCAGATCTCAACCCAATTGAACACTTCTGGGAGATTCTGGAGCGGTGCCTGAGACACCATTTTCCACCACCATCAACAAAACACAGAATGATGGAATTTATGGTCTAAGGATGGTGTCTCATCCCTCCAGTTCCAGACAGAATCTATGCCAAGGTGCGTTGAATCTGTTCTGCCGGCTCGTGGTGGCCCAACACCCTATTAACCCCCTACGTTGGTGTTTCCTTCATTTTGGTAGTTACCTGTAGATGAGGCCTATACAGGAATCAAACTCATAATAGGGCTCTTGCTGCGAACAACTGGTGTACCTGGCAGTGGTGTGTACCATGACCTATTGGAGAACACATACACACAAGCGTGCAAACACACACGGGCGTGGAAACACAGGCACACAAACACACACTTCACTGTTGGAAGGTGTGTGAAAATCAGGCTCATGATTGACTCAACCAAAATGTTTAAATATGAAAGATTCAAAATGTTTCTTTCCGCCTCTCCCTCCCACTTATCCTCCACTCATCTTCATTTCATTTCATTTCACTTCTTTCTTTTCTTTTTCTCTCTCTCTCTTTTTGTAACTGTCTTTGAAGTGAGGAAGTTTGCAGAAACTCTTGCAGACAGATAAGCAGCAAACGCCAAAGATGAAGAGAAGGCTGTATGGATAGAAAAAGAGAGGGTGGGGAGAAAGGAGAGCGACGAGTTTACACTTCTGCAACGTTTCCTCTCTCTTCAGTCTTTCTGTCGTTTTTGCATGCGTTGTGTCTCTTCTCTTCTTCTCTCCCCAGTTTTTCTCAACCTGTTCATCTCCAGAATGGATGGAAGGCTAGTACTTATCATCCTGGCCATGTGTGTAATGAATGTTGGTAAGTCTTTATTTAAATACAGTCTCGTGTTTTCGGTGAGTCCATTACGATACACAATGTTCTTATGTTCTGATATGCTATACTGACAATGACAGTTGAACTTGAAGCAGCAGAATTGTAGATATTTGTTGCATCCAAAATTACTCCCTATTCCCTATCAGAGATTGGCAGTATTTCTGTTACATGTATTTGAAATACGTATTTCAATTACTTCTGAGTATTTTAAAATGTGTATTACACTGGGCTAAACTCCAATGTATTTTGTAACAAGATACTTTCGAGAGCTGTAATTTGTATTTTCAAAATACTTTTGTGTACAATTTGATTTATAGCGGTACACAATTTTTGGCCCCCCTTTCTCCCTGCATTGGTATCAGAAGATTGATGGCACTGTGGTGTACTAGGAGCATCTACTAGATTAATTACATATAAATGTATATGTAAAATTGTACAATTGCAAAGGATGCTGAGTATTATTCTAATGAAGTCCAACCCAAAACAAGGCCAATAATTATACCAGGTGTACTTTGCAGTTAATTTTGGTATGTTATTTTCACATATTTATTTTCATTTTGGTAATTGAGCAGACAGTCTTATACAGAGTGACTTACAGTCAGTACATTCAACTGAAGTAGATAAAGAACAACAAATCAAAGAAATAAATGTGTATTTGTCACGCTTCGTAAACAACAGGTGTAGACTAACAGTGAAATGCTTTCTTACGGGTCCTTTTCCAACAATGCAGAGTTAAAGATGAAAAATTATATAAATAAAAAATATAAAGAGTGACACGAGGAATAAATACACCGTGAATAATGAATAACAATAACAAGTCAAAAATATCATGGCTACATACAGGGAGTACCAGTACCGAGTCGATGTGCAGGTGGTACGAGGCAATTGAGAAACAGTGCATTCAGAAACTATTCAGACCCCTTGACTTTCTCCAAATGTTGTTATGTTACAGCCTTATTCTAAAATGGCTTAAAAATATTTCCCCCCCCCCCATCAATCTACACACAAATATCACATTTACATAAGTATTCAGACCCTTTACTCAGTACTTTGTTGAAGAACATTTGGCAGCGATTACAGCCTCAAGTCTTCTTGGGTATGATGCTACAAGCTTGGCACACCTGTATTTGGGGAGTTTCTCACATTCTTCCCTGAAGATCCTCTCAAGCTCTGTCAGGTTGGATGGGGAGCATTGCTGCACAGCTATTTTCAGGTCTCTCCATAGATCTTCAATTGGGATCAAGTCTGGGCTTTGGCTAGGCTGCTCAAGGACATTCAGAGACTTGTCCTGAACCACTCCTGCATTGTCTTGGCTGTGTGTTTAGGGTCGTTGTCCTGTTGGAAGATGAACCTTCGTCCCAGTCTGAGGTCCTGAGCTCTCTGGAGCAGGTTTTTATCAAGGATCTTTCTGATCTTTGATCCGTTCATCTTTTCCTCGATCCTGAATAGTCTCCCAGTCTTACGTTTACATTTGCAAACATTTCTAAAAACCTGTTTTCGCTTTGTCATTATGGAGTATTGTGTGTAGATTGATGAGGATTTTTATTTATTTAATCCATTTTAGAATAAGGCTGTAACGTAACAAAATGTGGAAAAAGACAAGGAGTCTGAATACTTTCCGTAAGCACCCTAGGTATGTACATACAGGTAGAGTGACTAGGCAACAGGATCACAGTCACGTAAAACATTTCTGTAACTGTTACTGAGAATGCTTTTGCTGTTCATGCCGGCTACTTGCAAATGTATTTCTGTATTTTAAAATACAAAGTACATGTATTTTATTGAAATACTTTTTCAAAACACGAGTATTTTGTAGTTTATTTTGATACGTTGATGTTTATGGTATTTTTTTTATTGTCATTTGTCATTTTTGCCCATCCCTGTTCCCTATGGGCCCTGCTTAAAGGTAGTTCACTATAAGGAATAGGATACCAATTGTTGTTGTAGTAGTAGTAGTAGTAGTAGTAGTAGTAGTAGTAGTAGTAGTAGTCGTAGTAGTCGTAGTAGTAGTAGTAACTGGAGTAAACCTTTGAATATCATCCATTGATCTGATAATTACCCTTATGACCTCCTCTCTCAGTAGAGGGTGAGCATTTCTGCTTCCTTAATTTGTCGGATTAATTGATAGATTAGAGAGGGTTTAATCTAATCCAGGCCAGTTTTAGTCCTTACTGCAGGCGGCCAAACATTGCCCGTTAGTCTTTTGAAAAACTGCGTCTGTGATTAGTGACTACCGCATGACATGTAATATTGATTTTAAAAAATCAAATAAAATATTTTTGGTAAACATAGATTATAAGATACCAATTTACTTTCTTTGCTGTTGTTTCCGTGGTATGACGCATCTCTCTCTCTCTCTCTCTCTCTCTCTCTCTCTCTCTCTCTCTCTCTCTCTCTCTCTCTCTCATATAGTAACCATTGAAAACAAGACATCCACCTCCCAACCTCTCACACCATCCAACTCCACTCCTACTACCTCCGGTCCCCCCGCTACCCCTACTACTTCCTGCGTGTGTAATATCTCCACTTCCTGTTCCTCTCCGACCAAGCCCGAGTCTCCGCCACCTGCGCTGGGTGTTGTCAAGGTCAACTGGGAAATAAATTCCTGTAAGGGGGACATACACCTGTCTCTCCTCTTGTCCCATTCCTTTCCACTCTGCTTTAACAGTAGGGCCAATCTTAGCTTTGAACTGGCAGAGTTGTGTGAGAGGAATGGCTGCAAGGGCTCCGCAAAGTGGACTGACACCCCTGCTAGCTCTGAGGGTTACCAGATCGATAGGGATGGAAGGGTTACCAATAACTCCTGTACAACACTGGGGATCCAATGCGAAGGTGATTCCTGTATGTTTGTGCGTCCTTTCTGTATATATTCCTCTCAGTGACTGACAGTGGGTTTAAATACCACACACTCATACAAGTTCATGAATGTCTTTGTAAGTACACTTTTTACATATTTTTGTAAATGTTTTATAAGGTGCTATAAAACAATAGCTTGGTTTCAATATTTAGGCTGTCTTGCCAAATGATCATTTGAGTTGGTAAGACAGAAACAACAAAAAAACAGATCTGGGACCAGCCTAGTAAAGTCATGGTTAAATTTGAATCTCATCTCCTCTCCACTCCAGTCGTCCCAGATCAGTTAGTGGGCTATAAGGTGGTGACTGGACTGCTGTGTGTTCTGGTGCTGGTGGTGCTGATGGTGCGTTTCGGGCAGCCCTCCTTCAAGGCCCTCCGTAAGAGACGTGAGTCCCAGAGACCTGGGCCTGTATCCACAAAGGGCCGCAGAGTAGGACTGCTGATCTAGGACCTGTCCATATACTCGTATTCATGATGATCTAAAAGGCTAAACTGATCCTAGTTCAGCACTTCTACTCTGGGACGCTGTGTGGTAACGGACCCAGATCTAAACACTAAACACATGAACGCACATTTAGGATGACAGCAAAGTACTTCAATTACTGCAATAAAGTACTTAAAGAAAAAAGTCCACAGTACTTGGACCAATCCAATGGCGTTTGATCAAATAATGTGTCATAAGGTCATTTCAGAAAAGAAAAGGATATTGATACCAGGGTTGTTATTGTTATTGTGTCATGTGGCATTTATTTTATTCATATTTAGTCAGTTATGGATCAAGTGTTTTTTGTCACAACTGCTTCATTGAGGCATGTTATCTTGGTGTTGTGTGTTGGTAATATAACATTATAACATGACCTTTAATCAACATGTTAATGTCTGTGATTCAGTGTCAGACAAGAGACAGAGTCGGTGGATCGGACCCACGCAGAGCCAAAGTGGTGAGTCAATGACTCCTAGACACACGCACACCCACCAGGCCAAGTTGCAGGCCTAAGTAGGAGAGACGTGGAATCGGTGAATAATGCGTTGAGTTGATGAGTTCATGTTACACACACACAGATTCCGGTTGTTCTCTCTCAAATAATATAGCATCCTGGCAAGCGTTGTAATCCATAACCACCTTTTCCCCCTCCTACATCTGTCTGTCTCTGTCTCTCTCTCTCGCAGTCTCCTACCATAGAGGGAAGGCTGGACTCCAACTTAACGACAACACAGACAAGAGACACTCCTACCCTGGTGAGGCACTCACACACACACATTCAAACACTCAAATACACACGCACGCACGCACACACGCATGCACACACGCACGCACGCACGCACGCACGCACGCACGCACACACACACACACACACACACAAACACACAAACACTCAAACACACTCTTCCGCTCTCCATTCTTCCATTAACATAGGAGGAAGCCTAACCTGAGAATTGTGTGATTTACACAAGCTTCGAATGACGCACGCATAGCCGTCTCAAGTTGGTATTGGACACTAACGCGTTACGTTCCCTCTCGTTCTCCAAGGATTGGAGAGGCTGACGGTGAACACCAGCCGAGAGCCGTCGTCTAACAGAAACAGTGATTATGACTCTTATAACTTGTGATCATCATCATCAGTCATGTTCTCTATCCTCTATGACAAAATAATGTACATGTGTTTTTTATATTTTATTATATTTTTTTATGCTAAATGTAATATTTTTTTATGCACATAATATCTTTTTGGGGGGGTTTCTGTATGTAATTCAATCATTCACCTCTTTTATTGAATAAAAAGTCAAGTTTGTTGTTGAATAAAACGTTTGGACCTCATACTGATAACTGAACAGGATGTTGTAAGTGAGAGAGAGAAAGAAAGAAAGGCAATGAAAAGCAGGATAAAAGAAAGAGGGAGAGAAAATAACATTGTGAGAAAGAACAGGGGGGGGTAAAAAAAGAGAAGTAAATTGGGTTGTGTAGAGACAAAGGAAGTGATGAGTGAGTGGCTTCACACACACCGCACACAAACTTCGGATTTATGCAACGATGTGGCTTCCTGTGCCTTTGACACCAACATCCTGTTTCTGTTATTTCTGTCACACTTTCATTCCGTCGTTCTAAATTTATGCGCATCGTACACCTTTGTCCCTCTTCTCATCCTCGAACAACCTCCGTCACCCTTTTGTGTTCTTCTTCCTCCATCCATCATTATTTTCTTCATAATCCCCCTCTTTTTCCCCCATCTCCGTCTTCCTGTCCTCTATTCATTTGGCTGTCGTGGCTACATTTTTCTCATTTATTTTCTCAAAACAAGACTGTTGTTGGTGGAGGAGATTGTTCCTCCGTGTCCTTTCACGTCTCTTTTGAGTTGAATGAAAGAAGAATGTTTTCTGTCTGGAATGGAAGTGGAGAAGATTGTGCTGACGGCATCTTATTGTAGAAAAACGTTGTTTGGCAAACAGCCTCAGTCAATCTTCCGTGTGTGTGTGTGTGCGTGCGTGCGTGCGTGCGTGCGTGCGTCTGTCTGTCAGTCAGTCAGTCAGTCAGTCTGTCTGTCAAAAGGTCAAATACGGGGTGCTTATATCTGTTCTGTTTCACATATATACAAGAGTGTAACCTGTAGAGTGTGTGGTGAAATAGAAATGTGTTTTGCATATCCCACTCCCTCTGAGACACCCTTGGAGAGTGGGGTCACGGTGTGTGTGGGTGTGCGTGAGTCTCTCTGACACACACACACACACACACACCATTTAGCATGGAAGACAACTAACTATACATTGTGTGTGTATGTGTACATGTGAGTGCATGCAGGGCAGTGTGTGACATAATATGTGTGTGTCTGTGAGCGAGAGTGTGTGGGTGTAGTTTTGTGTCTTCCTCTCTGTCAGGTCACGCTAGACTAGAGGATTAAATCTGTCCCGTCAGAGGAACAATGACAGATGACAACAGATTACACACAGAGATTATCTCAGAAAGAGGGAGAGATGTGGAGTGAGAGGGTGATAAGCGAGGGAGAGAGAGGGGAGAGGAGAGAGAGAGGAGAGAGAGAGGGAAGGAGAGGAGAGAGAAAGGAGAGAGGATGGAAAGACAAAAGTATGATCAAGTGAACCTGCTGTGAATCCAGTCACTTTGACACATTAAGTGAGTGAGTTCACAAAATACAACACACATGATGAGCATTAACAGGCACACAGATATTAACATAGCTCTATCACTCACAGATACACGCACAGATATGTCATGCAGCACACACACACACACACACTGAAATGACTGTACTCAGTGAAGTTCAGTCCATGTAAATAAAGATTATTACGCTACTAGGATGTAGTAACACCTCACCATCATTCATCTTATTTTGCTCGTTCTGATATTTCTTAAATTCTTGTTTTGACTTTTTTTTTGTGTGATTATTTGTGTATTCATATTGTCATGTTAGACACTTACTGCCCTGCCGGAGCTAGAAACATAGACATTTCGCTGCACCCGCTTTAATATCTGCTAATATGTGTACGTGACAAAAACAATTTTTGATTTGATTTGACCAAGATTTAAAAAAATGGTAAGACAAGAGAGACGGGGAGAAAAAGAGAAAGGAAGTGCAGTAAATGAGTAATGCCACGGTGCCAGGTAAAAGAAAGGAGGCGGAATGAAGAAGAAGAGAGAAAGAGATGGATCCAGGAAGACGACTGGTAGTGTCTCCGATCCTACAAGTAATATGAGAATGCTTTGTGAAATGTAATGCTATGGGTTTTACGCTAATCCGTCCGTGTCGGGGACATGGGTCGCGTCTCAAATGTCACCCTATTCTCTATATAGTGCTCTACTTAGTGCACTGTGTAGGGAATAGGGTGCAATTTGGGGCCCAGGCATTGTCCCTAAGCCCCTTCTGTCGGTGTATTACTGGTGTATCACTGCACAGAAGTGCAGAGAGAGGGATCAAAACTACCCAGAATTAAATGAATATTGCGCCTCTCTCTGAGTCCTCTCCATATCTCTCTATCTTGTCATCCTCCTCTCTCCCTCTTTGGTTTTGATCCATCCTCCTCTCATCTAAACATATTTCTAGACAAATATTCATCACCCACCTACGGTTTTGTTTGTGTGTACAGTATCTGTGTTCTGTAATGGCTGCCGTCAGATGACTGTTATGGGGGAATCAGAGAAGTCGCATGAAAACATGGAGTAGTGGGTGTTTATACGGTGGTGGGGAATGCTGGTACTACCATAGTTAGAGAGAGAGAGAGGTGGGGGAGAGAGAGAGTAGCGGGGGAGAGAGAGTGAGAGAATGGTGGGGGAGAGACTGGCGGGGAGTGAGAGGGATGGGAGAGAGAGAGAGAGTGGTGAGGGAGATTGGGATTGGGGGAAAGCGAGGAGGAGAGGAGAAGAGGTGGGGGGACAGGCACCGGGAGAAAGGTTTAGCGGGTTCACTTACAGATGTGTTATTTAATCAAACCATGATTATGAGGAAAAGGAAATATGGAGGGAGGGAGGGAGGGAGGGAGGGAGGGAGGGAGGGAGGGATCAACAGAGAGGGAGAGAGTTCATATAGGATAGTGAGAGGAAAATACAGAGGGTTAACAAGGGATAGGTTGGATGTGTTGATGACAGAAGGATAGAGAGATAGATAGAGGGAGAGAAAGAGGCATATCCGTGTTCTGTAGCAAACCCCATCACAGGGTCTGCATCCAAAATAGCACCCTATTCCCTACATAGTGCACTACTTTTGACCAGAAAATAATTTGGGACACAGTCAGGGTATGGAAGTGTTAATGTCACAGAGAGAGAGAGAGAAAGAAAACATAAAAATATATAAAACCGTCTGGCCACTAGCTGGGAAAAAAAGAAAAGTTGAAAGGGATTTATTTACTTTAAGAGACTGACTGTGTAGAGGAGAGTGGTTTAAACCCCTGATGCACCGTATTTAGAATTAAGCCTCAAAATTATTCAACTATTAAACATGAGCGGCTTAATGCAGCAGATACATAGACCATCTGATGCTAAACAGAGTTGAAATCACTCCGAGACGAGAGAGCGAGGGATGGATGGAGAGATAAAGACTGGGGGAAGGGGAGTGCTTAGCTAAAACTTTAAGGTGAATCAATCTAGCAGAGAAAGGGGGAGTAGGTAAGAAAGAGGGGAGAGGAAGAAAGAGGGGAAGGGAGGGGGAGGGATACGGTAGAGGGAGAGAGGGATTATTCACCGTTTCAAATGAATAAATCTGTATTGTGTGAATCTGGCACACACAGAGAGAGAGAGGGGAGCGAGGGAGGAAAAGAGAGAGCATCACCTCGACAAGACCTAAAGATCAAAGAGATCCACAACAAAAATAGAGGGAAAGAATTCTCAACTGCCAAGAAAAGAGGAAGGACAATAACTGAATAAAAAAGTGCTTTCATGATCTCGAATCTCTGCATTGGACTTGGAATAAGCTTCTCTGCAGTTACAACCACCAGATACCAACCAACTAAAGAAGACTTCACTTTAAAATAAACTTTGGAACAGCGACAGGAGCTGAAGCCCTGAACATGCAATAACAGAACATGAAAGAGAAGCGAACGAACGTGGCATTGGAATAAAGAGAACCTCAGCCTGGACACAGGTGCAGAAGAGAAGAGAGAGAGAGAGAGAGAGAGGGAGAGAGACGGAAGGGAGTGAAGAGAAAGAAAAAAAAGAAAAGAGAAGGAAAGCATCAGAGGGTATATTATTTCTGGGTCATCACCCGCCGATGAGAGGACAACACCTGCCAGGTGACTTCTGTTGTTAAGCACAGCCAGGTGGGGACAATAACTATATAACAAAATTATGTAAAATATCATATGTCACGTTTCAGTTTTGATAGTTGTAATTATATGAGGCGCTGTCAGCTCATATGTGGTTCATGTAGTAGTAGGACACTGTTTTGTCAACCACTACACCGTTTCAGACCTACCGTTTCATGAAGATATTGATGAAATAGGACCTGCTGGTTTATGAACTACAGTTTTTGGTGCATGCTCAAAGTAAGCGTCCTCCAGGATGCATTTTTTTGCATGCGTGTGAACCTGAACCATCACAACACCTCTCAACGCCTCAGCGCTGTAAGGGTGCAGTGACACTTTTGGGGTTGTGTGGTTTTTTGGGATCCTTCAGGGGTGCAGTGATGGATGAGCTCAGCTGCCCCAGTGCATTGTGGGGGAGAGAGGGTGTGAAGGTACTCGCGCTCTATTCGCTCCTAGCTGTCGGTGAGTGAGGTTATTTTTCTTCCAAAAATATATTGCATTGATATACGTTTTTTATGAGTGTATACATACCAAAAATGTAGTTTCTACCTTTTTCATGTGTTTAAAATAGCTGAGATTTGTGGTTTACAGTACGTGTAGGCCAAACAATTGATGTGAAATTAATGTGAAATATACCAAAGAGAAGAGATACAAACATTTCAATATTTCCCTCCTCTCCTCTTCTGTTGATCTCTTTCTCTCATCCACCAGTACACACATCCCATGCCCAGCCTCCCCTCCCTCTCTCCCTCCCGGCCAAAATCGTTGTCCCCCCTCCCTGGCACGCTCTGCCCCTGTTGCAGGCTGATCTGGGCTCACTGTTCTCCAACTCCAGCCCCTTCGCCTTCTCCCAGTCCCTGCTCATGGTGCCTCCGGCTGGGGAAGCCTCCAAAGCGGGGGTCCGGGCTTCATTCGGGCCTTACTCTGTCAGCCAGGTAAATCAATTGGGATTGTGCTCATTGACAATCAGCAGAATGCTGTAGATTTCTGCTTATACATTTTGAGAATTAGTTCCAAAGATTTTATATTCTTCCTGTGTCCTAAGAAGTTGAAAGATACTATGTAACGCAGAGATCTTCCTCTAGCCCTCTCTCTAACAGTGTAACCCTCTCTCGCTCTCCTTCTCTCACTCCTCAGCTGGTCTCTGGGCCCATCCTCCCCCTCTCCCCTTCTCTGTCTGCGTCTCTCCTCTCTAAACACGTGGAGCGAGAGAAGGATGAAGGAGGAAATGAGAGGTATAGAGTGCGGGTGTTGTTCCATGTACGAGGAGACACCAGCAGAGGGAGCTGTATCACCCTCCACGCCTTCAAAGAGACCGAGGAGCAGAAGGCTTCGTGTATCACACAGGTGTGTGCGTGCGTCCCGGGCACACACTATATTTAGCCACCATCACCTGAGACCATTCAAAAGACTGAAACCGGACTAAACGTTTTCTTTGGAACTCTAGCGGGACTCTGAATGATGGATATGTTGTATTGTGTGTTTGTTACACTGGCCAACACACTGAAATGTTCTGTTCTATATAAAGTTTGACACCAAACGCTCACCAATCCCTCTCTTCATCCATTTCTCCTCTCTCCTTCTCAGCCTCCATTGGGTCTGTGTGTGGTGACCCTGGCCCTACCTAAGGACTGGTTTGAGGCGGACCAGACCAGCCAGCCCTACCTCGGCCCCAACCAGCGTGCCAGGCACACACACCGACACCGCACCCGTAATCGGGGACGACGGCACGAGGGTGTTGTCGTCGGTGGAGCCGGTGGCATCCCCTTCCCAGGCGCCCTCAGATACAGCCCCGCCCACACCGGAGACCACATCCAGTTATACTACTCATTGTTCGGCACAGCGTCCAACATCAAACTAGCACCCCCTAGGTGTGTGGAAGACAAATTTCCACAGTCTCAGAGACAGTTGATTTATATAGGAGCTGTGACTCTGAGGGAGTACAATAAGGGGAACGAGGCCAACAGGACCAAAGAGGAAATAGACTGTTGCAATGGACAGGAAGAGGAGGAGCTTAGGTTGGATTCCAACGTGCTGATTCGCTATCGCAGGGGACCGGTCCGCACGGGACAGCCAATAGGGATTTCTGTGAACCTGAGGGCCAATTTCAGTGCAGAGTTTGTTGTTATCCGGTAAGTCTTTGTTACGTGATGCTCTGTGATGTAAGTGATAATCCAGCAAATTAAAAAGGGACACCTGATGACGACCTAAACACATATAGGAACACAGCAGTGTGCAGGTTCTTCTCTTTCACTGATAAATACTGTATTCATAGTATGAATAGTATGTATGCAGTATGTGTACACGTACATTGGGGCCGGCAGATCGCTTAGCGGTTAGAGAGGAGAGCCAGCAACCGGAGGGTTGCCACTTCGATCCTGGGTCCGACGGGAAAAATCTGCCAGGAAGTGAGCTGGCAACCGGAGGGTTGCTGGTATCAAATCCTAGATGCCATTGTCTGCCATTGTGCCCACGTAACACCCCACAACAACAGCTCCCCGGGCGCCTATTGTGACAACCCCCCGCTCCTCTCCAGAACCTGCATATGTGTGTGTGTGTATGTGTCTTTCAGAGAGGTTGGGTTAAAAGCGGAAGTCAAATTTTAGTTGAACAATAAAGTGATCTTAATTTCCATTTTAGTCATTTCCCAGATGCTCTTATTCAGAGCGACAAACAGTAAGTCACGCTATATCTGTATGTATCTATTCCAGACTGAAGGTGAAGAAAGGCCTTTTGTCTCTGGTTGCCCAGCGCTCTCTGAACTCTGATCTCTGGGTTGTGAACCTGGAGAAAACCCAGGGCTCCAAACATGACGTCATCTCCATCATCTGCCACAAACTGGCGGAACACATGGACAGCGACAGGTATTACTTCATCATATATATTACTGTACAATATTACTCAGGTACAATATTACCTCACTGAAGGAACGTATTCAAAATAACCGGTTTGTGACTTGATACGTTATTAAAATTGCATGCAAGTGATACCACATATGTGAGAGAATATTACTCTATTGAATATTATTTCCATCAAATCGCTTTTTTCTTATCCTCCCCACTCTTCTCCTTACTCTCATCCCCACTCCTCACCCCTTTCTCTCCGCTTTCGCCTGTCGCCGTCCTCCCGCCTCCTCTCCCTCAGTTCCGCTGCTCTGCAGCAGGTTGCCTGTCTGTCAGTGGACGGCTTGCGAAGGAGTTTCGGGGTTGCCATGACTGTATTGGCCAGCTGGTGGGTGGAGTACTCAGACCGTAATAACCCTCCGCCACCACACGGCGGAGTAGTGAGTAGCTTCTCCTTCACTGACAGAGAGATTGTGGGCATCTCTCCCATAACTGAGGTAGGTAGAACTTTATTAAATCAGGGCCAATTTCCCGGGACACAGAATCTCCATTGAACATGCCTCTTAGTCCAAAACTCTTAGTCAGGGAAAATAACCATGCATCTTAGTACAGAACTCTTAGTAAGGGAAATTGGCCCACTGTGTATTTGCTTCTTCTTGTTACATAATCTGTATGTACTATGCAGTAGAATAATGGATAATGCAATAGCTACAATACATCTTCATACATCTACGGTCCCTTAATGTTTCGGTGGACTGTTTCTTTCTTAAAAAGCTCAATATGTTTATTCCTAAATATGGCCAATAAACTGAACTTGTTGTCATCAACACACAGAGTGGCATGATCATCAACACGGCCATCTTGACCAGCGAGCCTGTGTCACTTCCTGTCATTGTGCTGGCAGTGGGGCATGATGGGAAGGTGTCTGATATCACCGCGGCGGTGAAGTGTCGTTCGTCCAACGATGATATCATCAAGGTAACCAGACACGACTGTACATAGTGTATACGCACACACACACACTCACACACAAAAGATGGCACAGCAGTGGAAAGCATCCGTTTTACGGGTTCCTGAACAATTTTTATGCTGATATTAACCGCCATTATTTCCTATGACGAAAACAGCTTCTGGACAACAGAACAGCAATCACTAACCTCGATTTGAATGACAATTTCTACTTCAGCCAGTTGGCACCTCTGGACGTCGGTACCTCTGGACCAAGCCATAATCCCTGGGACTCAAAAGAGGAAGAGGGAGGCAAACAAGAGAGGCAAACGAGCCGGCATCCTGATGAGACTACGTTGGCGAGCAGATAAACCGCCTCTACCCCTCGGTTCTATTGGCAAATGTAAAATCACTGGAGAACGAACTGGATGAGCTCCGTTTGAGACCTGAACGACTGTAATAAGATGTGTGTAACAGCTAGTGTGTGATCTCTAATGTTAAGGAAATCTCGAGTTTTTGCTTGCCTGAGTTAGAATACCTCATGATAAGCTGCAGACCATACTTTTTACCAGTGGTGTAAAGTATTTAAGTAAAAATACTTGAAAGTACTACTTAGGTAGTTATTTTTGACAACTTTTACTTCACTTACATTCCGGACAGCCAAAAGTACTCGTCACAATTGAAATGTTTTGCAGGACAGGAAAATATTCTAATTCACACACTTATCAAGAGAACATCCCTGGTCACCACTACTGCCTCTGATCTGGCAAACTCACTAAACACATACTTCATTTGTAAATGATGTCTGAGTGTTGGACCGTGCCCCTGGCTATCTATAAATGTAAAAAATATATGCTTTTACTTTTGGTACTTGAGTAAAAGTCTAAAAGTATTTAGTTTTAAATATACTTAAGTATCAAAAGTAAATATAATTGTTCAAATATACTTAAGTAGGATTTTACTGGGTGACTTTCTCTTTTCATTTTTTATTAAGGTATCTTGACTTTTACTCAAGTATGACAATTAGGTACTTTTTCCTCCACTGCTGTTTACCAAGAGAGTTTACATCTATATTTTTTCCTAGCTGTTTATTTACCACCACAAACCGATGCTAGCACTAAGATCGAACTCAACGAGCTGTATAGGGCCATAAGCAAACAAGAAAATGCACATCCAGAGGCGGTGCATCTCGTTGCTGGTGATTTAATAAATGGAAACTAAAATCTGTTTTACCTCATTTCTACCAGCATGTCACTGTGCAACTAGAGGCGACAAAACTCTTGTTTACCTTTACTCCTCACGCAGAAACGCGTACAAGGCTCTCCCTCGCCCTCCCTTTGGCAAATCTGACCATAACGCTATGCTCCTGATTCCTGTTTACAAGCAAAAACTCAAACAGGAAGTACCAGTGACGCGCTCATTACGGAAGTGGGACATTGAAGCGGATGCTAAGCTACAGGACTGTTTTGCTAGCAGAGACTGGAATATATTTCGGGATTCATTTGATAACATTGAGGAGTTTACCACATCAGTCACCGGCTTCATTAACAAGTGCATCGACAAGTCGACGACATCATCCCCACAGTAACCGTACGCACATATCCCAACCAGAAGCCATAGATTACAGGCAATATCTGCTCTGAGCTAAAGACTAGAGCTGCCGCTTTCAAGGAGCGGGACAATCCTGCTATGATCTCCAACGAGCCATCAAACAGGCAAAGAATCAATACAGGACTAAGATCGAATCCTACTATGCCGGCTCTGATGGTTGTTGGATGTGGCAGGGCATGCAAACTATCACAGATTACAAAGGGAACCCCGCCGCGAGCTGCCCAGTGACACAAGCCTACCAGACAAGCTAAATGCCTTCTATGCTCGCTTGGAGACAAGCAACACTGAACCATGCAACACTGAAAGGCTGGTCATGGCTCATATCAGCACCATCATCTGTGATACCCTGGACCCACTCCAACTCACATACCGCCCCAACAGATCCACAGATAACACGATCTCTTTTGCACTCCACACTGCTCTTTCCCATCTGGATAAGAGGAACACCTATGTGAGAATGCTGTTCATTGACTACAGCTCAGCGTTCAATAACATAATTCCCTCCAAGCTCATCACTAAGCTCAGAACCCTGGGACTGAAAACTTCCCTCTGCAACTGGATCCTGGCCTTCCTGACGGGCTACCCCCAGGTGGTGCGGGTAGATAACAACACATCAGCCACACTGACTCTCAACACAGGGGCGCCTCAGGGGTGCGTGCTTAGTCCCCTCCTGTACTCCCTGTTCACGCACGACTACAGGTTCTCTGTGTCCACATCATTAAGGAATTAACATGTTCCACGCACATCAACACAGTCATGAAGAAGGCACAACAATGCCTCTTCACCCTCAGGAGGCTGAAAAGATTTGGCATGGGGCCTCAGGTCCTCTATATAGCTGCAACATTGAGAGTATCTTGACTGGCTGCATCACCGTTTTATATGGTAACTGCTTGGTATCCCACCGCAAGGCTCTACAGAGGGTAGTGCGTATAGCTCAGTACATCACTGGGGCTGAGCTTCCGGCCATCCAGAACCTCTATACCAGGCGATGTCAAAGGAAGGCTCCAGAAATTCTCAAAGACTCCAGCCACCCAAGTCATAGACTGTTCTTTCTGCTACTGCACGGCAGGTGGTACCGATGAACCAAGTCGGGAACCAACAGGACCCTTAACAGCTTCTACCCCCAACCAATAAGACTGCTAAATAGTTAACCAAATAGCTACCCGGACTATCTGCATTGACCCCACTTTTGCACTGTCTTTTGACTCATCACATATGTGTCTGCTAATGTTTATTATCTATCCTTTTGCCTAGTCACTTTACCCCTACCTATATGTACATATCTACCTCAATTACGACTGGGTACTGGTACCCTGTGTATTTAGCCAAGTTATCGTTACTCATTAGCTGTGTTCGAATACCCATACTAACATACTGTAATGAAACAGCAGGGAGCAGGTCTCGAACCCTCAACCTTCTAGCCCGAAGTGCAAAAGCATGCTCAAGCGGCAGAGTCGATTTCCGCGCTTATAAACCCAGGGTCGTTACACTACTCCCTCCTTTCAAAGAGCGCGTCCTCACGCTAGCTTGCGACTCTACGTCTTACAGGAACGAGCTCACCAGCCAAGCACACGCACTGTTGTGGATGCAAGGTCCAATCACTTCTGACACCAGTGTAGTGAAACAGCAGGGAGCAGGTCTCGAACCCTCGACCTTCTAGCCCGAAGTCCAGCGCGCTATCGACTGTGCCGCAAAAGCATGCTCAAACGGCAGAGTCGATTTCCACGCTTATAAACCCAGGGTCGTTACAATACTATAAGTTAATTTTCGTATACTGTAAACGAACAGTATTCTTTCAGTTGAGCGTACTAACGTAAACTCACGTAAACTCGTACATCGCCTTGGTCCGTACAATTGCCCTTATTTTAGCGCCCCAAAAACATAATACTTCCAGATCAACTGTAATGTCAATACCATTGTAAAGCACAATTTCTCCCCTTTCCAAAAAAATCAATGACATTACCTAAACACTGCCCGTTTCCGCATAATTCAAGCAGGCAATGAGCCCCGTCGGGTCTTTAAAAAAATGGCGGGTGGGGAAGCGAAACTAATGCGCGATAGTGAGAAGGACAGATGTCGTATGGGAAAATTGCTTTTTTCACTCGATCTGTCCAACTTATCGCCTCTAAAATATAAATAAAACACTATAAAGAGTTTATTAATGTGTCATGACATACTTATTTGAAGGTTTGTGTCGAATTTGAATCGGGTTTATAAGGGCGGTGCTAAAGTGATCTTAGAAGTAAACAGCGGCTTTGAGAATGATGATCGCATGCAATGATGACAAGAAAATGACTAGATATCCCCCCTTACCCCGTCACTGTCCATTTCTTGTTTTTAAACGATGAGAGAAGTGCTACACCTGGTGGAGAGAGATTGTAAAACAGAAATAGTTGCTTTATGCTGCTGTACGTTACGACATGACACGTCAAGATGTAACGGAGGGTCCGTTTTTTCAACTTTTCTCCAATACTATAGAGCAGGGGTGTCAAACTCATTCCATGGAGGGCCTAGTGTCTGCTGGTTTTTGTTTTTTCCTTCCAGTTAAGACCTAGAAAACCAGGTGATGGGAGTTCCTTACTAATTAGTGACCTGAATTCATCAATCAAGTACAAGGGTGGAGCGAAAACCCACAGACACTCGGCCCTCCGTGGAACGAGTTTGACAGCTGTGCTATAGAGCCATTACCATGTCGATCAACGCTTGAATAGAAACCTAGTTCACACCCCCGATTTTGCAGTCAACACAGTAGCTACAGTCCCATTAGTTTTCTTTGTAGCCTCGTTTGAATGTCGCGGTTACGCACATTTGTACGGCATGGGGTGAGTTTACGTTAGCTCTTCTCACGTCTACCGGAAGTTGATGCTGTTGCTATGCAACCTCTTGCTAGCTAGTTAGCATAACAAATGACTAGTTAGACATTTTACGGCTTTGGGTGTGTTCTTAAATTCAATCCGGAATGCCAGAGTGCGCTAGTAAATTCAGAGCGTTGTGTCAGATTGTCCGTTTATAAATTCAGAGCGTTTCGCTCTCGGAGCGCACACTGGACGTTCAGGACGAGGAGTAGGGTTGATTTGAGCATTCTGACCTTACAACGGCTGCCAAGCACCCAAGCAAACGCTGGCTGGCTTAATAGCTGTTTCCAGACACAATGAGACCACTCTGACCATTTTACTCGCTCTAGCAGAGCTGGTTAGGCAGTTTATGTTATCCAAAGCGTTGGTGGCTGTAACTGTGCTGCTGGCAACAATTTAATTACGCTTTTTTTGCCGCCATTTACTGACACCGGCCATATTCAACGGGTGTTGAGCGCTTGTAAATTCATTATTCTGCGCTCTGGTACACTGAAGAGAGTAACGTTACTCTGAAATCGGAGTAGATAGCCAGAGCAAATTTACGAAAGCACCCGAATGTCCATTAAGAACGCACAAAGACTATACAATTTAGCTAAACTAAGAATGACGGGAATAATCAAGTCAACAAACATTGGGTAGTTGGGTAGATAGCCTATAGTTAATATACTGGCAATTTTGAAGTATAAGTAGCCAACTAACGTTAGCGTAACATTACAGCAGTATGTCCCTATGTGGTTCGCAAGGACAGCGTAGCTAAAAAAATTGTCAGCCAATTTAACGTGTAAGGTAACT
Organism: Salvelinus fontinalis; assembly: GCF_029448725.1. NCBI lineage: Eukaryota > Metazoa > Chordata > Actinopteri > Salmoniformes > Salmonidae > Salvelinus > Salvelinus fontinalis. Next base: position 22,329,890 of record NC_074706.1, read on the forward strand.
TATTTAAAAAGTAATTACTTTATTACATTGCTCAACATTTTCTTATCATTTGTCATAATTAGTTAAAGCAATGAATTTGTATCCGCTCTCGTTATACTTCGACTGCATATTTTCTGCCATTTTCTTAAAATCTGGAAACCACGCCCACTTCCGGAATAATTGCATAATGAGGCCTAAAGTACGGAAATAGTATCTATACTTTATATATTTGGCGAATTTAGTACGACATCCAGGAACTTTTGGCATAATAACTATATCCAGAATATGACCAGTAAGCATACGATATACTCAATACACGGCACAAATAGTACGGTTAGTATGATTATTTCAAACAGTTATTGTATATATATTCCTCTTGTTATTATATTTGTCTCTGCATTGTTGGGAAAATAAAATGTGATTTGTTTGGATTGATTTGACACACAAGCACACACAATCCTCCACTCCCTTTATCACCCTCTGATTTGATTCAACAGGTGTCAAGCGATTGCTCAACCCTCTTCGTCGACGGAAGTGAATCAGGGGTGGGCAGCACCTGCGTAGGGGTGGAGTTTCTCCTGGGCACGCTCAGTGGTTCCCTATGTCTGTCCGTGTGGGCACCTGTCGTCCCACTGCGCGTCTCACTGTCCGACAACGAGCTGAGCGCCATCGATGGCTGGAACCACTACACGGAGAACGGGTGAGTCCCTGTGCGTGCGTGCGTGCGTGTGTCTAGAGAAAGATGAAGACACACTGAGCAGGAATGACATAAGCAGGATTAAACAATGTCATGCCATGTCATTAACATCAAGATTCCTAAAGCAGTTGATAGAATGATGGGGATTGGAACGGTTGAAACTCCCATTTTTATGTATTTTTATTTAACCTTTATTTATCTAGGCAAGTCAATTAAGAAATAATTATTTTTTTACAATGATGGCCTGGCAATCTGTTCCCAGTTCACCTCCTGGTCTCCTTTTAGCATAATATCCTTTCCTAATCCATCTTTATCTATCTCAAGACAGAGCAGGACGTTGAAACACCAACCCAGGAATGTCCAGTGGTGGGAAAAGTACTCAATTTTCATACTTGAGTAAAAGTAGAGATACCTTAATAGAAAATGACAAGTGTAAAAGTATTTGCTTTTAAATATACTTAAGTATCAAAGTAAATATAATTGCTAAAATATACTGAAGTATCAAAAGTAAAAGTACAAATAATAAAGAATTCCTTATATTAAGTAAACCAGACAGCACAATTTTTTGTTTATTTTTTATTTTACGCATAGCCAGGGTCACACCAACACTCAGACATCATTTAAAAACAACGCATTTGTGTTTAGTGAGTCCGCCAGATCAGAGGCAGTAGGGATGACCAGGGATGTTCTCTTGATAAGTGTGCGAATTGGACCATTTTCTGTCCTGCTAAGCATTCAAAATGTAACAAGTACTTTTCCGTGTCAGGGAAAATGTATGGAGTAAAAAGTATATAATTTTCTTTCGGAATGTAGTGAAATAAAAGTAGTCAAATATAAATAGTAAAGAAAAGTACAGATACCCCAAAAAATGACAAAAGTAGTGCTTTAAAATATTTTTACTTAAGTACTTTACACCACTGGGAATGTCTGGTAGAACAGTGAAGGGTTCTGTCCCAATTGGCACGCTATTCCCGATATAGTGCACTACTTTTGACTAGAGCCATATGGACCCTTGTCAAAAGTAGTGCACTATATAGGGAATAAGGTGCGATTTGACAGAAACCCAAGGCTTACTGCCAAAAAGCGTCATTCACCATACAAACACTACAGGCAAACAGCTGGTAGAAGAGACTACTAATTCCCTAACCCAGAGCCTTAAAATAGGCTCTCTGCATTATCCACCTTTTATTCCTAGAATAAAAAATTCAAACACAAACATTATGACTTGCTGTCACATCTCAACCAGGTTTGGGGTCAATTCCATTTAAATTCCAGTCAATTCAGAAAGTACACCAAAATTCCACTTCCAATTATCTTCAACGATTTTCATGAGGAAAAATGGGAATTTGAATTGGAGTTTGGTTTACTTTTTGAATTGACTGCAATTTAAATGGAATTTACCCCAACCCTCAACATATTTAAGCTTATGATGTCTCCGTTTCTGGTTTTGCCCAGCTTCTATGCCACATTCAGATGTGTATAATATCTCTCTCTCCTCATCCATCCATCCTTCTCTCTCTACCCACCACCCCCTCTCTCATACCCCCCTCTCTCATACCTCTGTCTTCCTCCCTCCCTTTCTTTCCCTGCTCCCCAGCTGTTCACCAGTGTATCAGAGGTCCATGGTTCAGGTTCTGACCCAGTTCAGTGCTCAGGGTGGCCAGGGTCAGCTGACCTACCTGCTGGGCTCCTCTGATTGGTTTGTGGATGCCACAGAGTTGGTCCGTAATTGGCTGAGGGTAGGGAATCCTCGTGTGGCGGTCCTCGACAAGCAGAGCAATCTAATTGGTCTACACCCGGGGAAAACTTCAGTTCATGTGAGTACCATAAACTCAGCAAAAAAAGAAATGTCCTCTCACTGTCAACTGTGTTTATTTTCAGCAAACTTAACAGGTGTAAATATTTGTATGAACATAACAAGATTCAACAACTGAGACATAAACTGAACAAGTTCCACAGACATGTGAGTAACAGAAATGGAATAATGTGTCCCTGAACAAAGGGGGGGTCAAAATCAAAAGTAACAGTCAGTATCTGGTGTGGCCACCAGCTTCATTAAGTACTGCAGTGCATCTCCTCATGTAGATCCGGGCTCTTCGCTGGCCATGGCTGTCATGACGTTGGCCTGTGGGTAAGGTTTATGAACCCCCCCATAAATACCTTTCTCCCTTCCCTCTCTCTTGACTCTACTGAGGGACTCTTGAATAGCCTTTGTTAAACATAGAGAGTCTGGGAACATCAAACAAGTGGAGGGAAACAAACCATATTTCGGTAACAGAACCAGTAGAAAATATGCGTTGGTACTTAATGAATATGATGTCAGTTTGGTTGTCATCTGAGACATTATGACTGATGACAGGACGACATAAACTGTATCTGGGAAAGTCTACACATTATAGTTATCAGATTCACATGGAATTGTTGTGCAATTTAAATGCAATTTAAATGAATCTATTTGTGAAAAGATTAAATGTAATTTTAGCTTCCAAATGAGAGAATTGGGTTTTCATAAGATTAGAGCTCTGCTCAATCATTGGCCCGCCCCTGTGAAGAGACATGGGTTATAAACTATGAAACACACCCTTCTCTCCCTCCACTATATAAGTCCTTGGCGAAAATGTAACCTCCTGTTCCGGGTACGTTAGGACGACGGTCCAATGTCAGAAGGATTCAGATAATAACTACAGAACGAAGCCAACCTCAGCGTGAGCTTTGGCTGCGAATGGTATGAACTTTGAACTCTTATTCGCTACAGAAGTGATACCTCCTAGCCGTTGAGTTAGCAGCGGCCGCTGTAAATGTGGGCTAGGAGAGGACAGACAGAGTATACCGTCTACCACACAACGAAGACACTACAACGTTTCCCGTTCACCACCAGAGACACTCTTCAAAGGACTCTGTTGGGCAACACGGCCTTCCATCTACCGCCAACCTATTGAAGCGCACCTCAGAGTAAATATTTATTGCATTTTCCTTTTCCAAATGGGTGGTAATTTAGAATGCATAAGATTCTGTATTTACGATAGAGTAGCTGCCTACGGCCCGATAGAGACATAGCTTCTCCCTTTGTTCCTCAAGTCTTCCCACTCTTTCACTCAAACCCAGACCCCTTTTCTTTGTGTAACCAGCTGTCATATCTGTTCCGTCCACTAGGGACGTTTTCCTTTATGACATAATTTGTAATCAAGGTATGATTCATTCTGTGTATATGCGATTCTGTGTAATTAGTTGGGTATTTAGTAGATATATAATTAAACCCAATTTTGTATTGCTGATTCAACTTGTTAGCCAGGGTTCGTGAAGATAACCAAGAATTTACAACTTTCAGATGAGACTGAAATAAGGTGACGATTAATATTGACTGCTATTGATGTAAAATATTACTAGGTCTTTAAGAGTTTATTCGGAAGATAACCGCTCTATAAACACTCTTTTGTGGTGCCCCGACTTTCTAGTTAATTACATTTACACGATTAGCTCAATCAGGTAATATTAATTACAGAGAAAGAATTTTATAGAATAGCATGTCATATCACTTAATCCGGCATAGCCAAAGACACGACACATAAGAACACTGACATTCCTGTCTTGCAGGAAATCACTCACAGAACGAGCAGTATGGCTGGTGGCATTGTCATGCTGGAGGGTCATGTCAGGATGAGCCTGCAGGAAGGGTACCACATGAGGGAGGAGGATGTCTTCCCTGTAACGCACAGCATTGAGATTACCTGCAATGACAACAAGCTCAGTCCGATAATGCTGTGACACACCGCCCAGACCATGACGGACCCTCCACCTCCAAATCGATCCCGCTCCAGAGTACAGGCCTCGGTGTAACGCTCATTCTTTCGACGATAAATGCAAATCCGACCAACACCCCTGGTGAGACAAAACTGCGACTCGTCAGTGAAGAGCGCTATTTGCCAGTCCTGTCTGGTCCAGCGACCGTGGATTTGTGCCTATAAGCGACGTTGTTGCCGGTGATGTCTGGTGAGGACCTGCCTTACAACAGGCCTACAAGCCCTCAGTCCAGCCTCTCTCAGCCTATTGCGGACAGTCTGAGCACTAATGGAGTGATTGTGCGTTCCTGGTGTAACTCGGGCAGTTGTTGTTGCCATCCTGTACCTGTTGCCATCCTGCAGGTGTGATGTTCGGATGTACCGATCCTGTGCAGGTGTTGTTACACGTGGTCTGCACTGTAGCGCTGTCTTACAGTCTCACAGTGCGGACATTGAAATGTATTGCCCTGGCCACATCTGCAGTCCTCATGCCTCCTTGCACTATGCCTAAGGCACGTTCACACAGTTGAGCAGGGACCCTGGGCATTTTCTTTTGGTGTTTTTCAGAGTCCGTATAAATGCCTCTTTAGTGTCCTAAGTTTTCATAACTGTGACCTTAATTTCTCTACCGTCTGTAAGCTGTTAGTGTCTTAACGACCGGTCCACAGGTGCATGTTCATTAATTGTTTATGGTTCATTGAACAAGCATGGGAAACAGTGTTTAACCCCTTTACAATAAAGATCTGTGAAGGTATTTGGATTTTAACGAATTATCTTTGAAAGACAGGGTCCTGAAAAAGGGACGTTTCTTTTTTTGCTGAGTTTATAATACGAACAAGTAATATGATGTTGTATTTTGAATAGCATGGTGAATTTTAGTTGAAGGATGGTCATTACCAAAGATGAGATCTGACCAAATGGGAGTAGGTCACATGAGACTAGGAGTAAGATTTCAAATATATTTATTACGTATGAAAAGTAAACTTGAACAAGATACAAACAGCAAGTACCTTTATTGACACCCCTCTCTTGTCTCTCAGGTCATATCAAGCCAATGGGACGGTGTGCTGGGTAGCTGTGATGTCATTGTGACCTCTGAACCCGTGACCCCTGGTGACCTCTCAGTGCAGGTTGTGGGAGGACTCGGTATGTCAATCAATGCAAGCCCTGCCCACCCTGCTGTTGTCACAGCAACAGTGACCGCATACAACATTCTCTACAACCATGGGCAGGTGAGTTCTGTGTTTTTCTTGACCTACTAACTTCACTAAAACGTTTTAGTTTTACATAACAGTAACTTCAGTGGGACGTTTTTTTCTTCAATGGTAGGACATTTGTGCTTCAGTATAGCATGACACTGAACATTTCTCTTTCTCTCTCACCCTCTCTCTCTGCCTCTTTCTCCCCCCTCCTTCTCTCTCCCTCCCCCCATCCTTCTCTCTTCCTTGCCCTTCCCTCCCCCCTCTTGCTGCTTCTCTCTCGCTCTCTCTTTCCGTCCCCCCTTCTCTCTCTCCATTGTCCTTCTATCTCCCCCTCTCTCTCTCCACCAGGAAGCGTCCATCAGTGTCTGGCTCCAGTTCAGTGATGATAGCGCCACGTTGCTCTCCGCCTTCAGCCGTGGTACCTTCGCCCTGCGCCTCTCCTCATTAGCAGAGACCGTGGTCGCCGTGACGCCCGGCCCGTCGCTGCGCGTCGTCGCCCAGGGAGAAGGGGGCGGGCCTTTACTGAAAGCAGAACTTCTGGTCACCACCTGCAAGCCAATGGCGAAGTCCGTCGACGGGGACCTAGCCAATCCGAAGGAAGGAAGCGGGACCAGGAGGCTGGCTAAAGGATCTGGTTGGATCAGGGTGAATCTGGACTCTGACCTTCGTCCAATGGGGAGCGAGGAGTCGAACTTGGAGCTGCTCAACATTTCGGACATGTTGATGGAGTCATCGGACAGGGATGTTCAGTACAGCAACTTCCCGGACAATGACATCATCATAGGGAACGTCACTGCCGTCAGCGGTGACGACTACTATGACAAGGCCGGCGATGGGATGATCGCCAGGAACGACCTGGAGAGAGCGGTGTTGACCCCGAATCACGAAGAGAGCGCGGTGTACTTCTCTCCCGGGGTGGAGCGAGAGAAGGAGGAGAAACTGGAGGACAAAGAGCTGGAGGTGGGTGTCGGGGCAGTTCTCTCCCTCCTCTGCCTCTCCGCACTTCTCTTCCTGGTGAATTGTCTGCCCTGCGCTTTGAGGGAGAGGAGGAAGAGGAAGGACATGAACGTGGAGGGGGTGGAGGGAGTGGTGGAGGAAGGAGAAGAGGAGGAGAAGGAGGAGGCAAAGGAGGTTGCAGAAAAGAACGAGAAAATAACATCATACCCCCGGGTAATATCACTTCATGAGACTACTACAGAAGAGAACGAGGGGCAGTCAGATCAAAGCATGGACCATTAAGGCTGCATCTGAATAGGCACCCCAATCCCTTTAAGAGCCCTGGTCAAAAGTAGTGTACTATGTAGGGAATACGGTGCCATTTTATTCAGGAGAGAAAGGTTGTTGATAAAAATCAACATTCTTAGGACAATTGACTATATATTCCTGTCACTGTGTCACCAACAATGTATCTTAATGTCTTACAAGGTCATCTTCGTATAGGCTAGTCTTTTTCTCAGTTATTTCTTTCTGAATGTTTGTCTATCACACACATACACTAACTATCCAACAAATATGCGTGCAGAAACACGACTATACATATAGTCTATGCATATCTACGACTATGCATATCTGCCATATTTATTGTATTGGTATTATTTCACATTCATCCATGTACAATTTGTCGTCATATCTTTTCGATTTAGGGCTCAATGCAATCTGTATCGCTGAAGTTCACCGCTACATTACAATTGAATTTTAAAGGCAATGTTCGCAGAGACTGAATTCACTCACGGTAAACGCTGAATATGTCAGCTCAATTGGAAATGACCTTTACCTTTCAAGCACGCTGTAGCGCTGAACTTCGGTGATATGGATTGAATCAAGCCCTTAGGCCTATTGACGGAATAGTATAGGGGTTGAAAAATCCTGGTAATTTTCCCAAAATTCCCCGCCGGGATGACTCCCAGTTGAAGGATTCCCACATGCTTATTCCCTCCTGATTCCAGATATTCTCCAACTGGGATTTCTGTAAGAACTGGGAATTTAGGGCAAGTTACTGGAATTTGCAACCCTAGTCCTGCACATTCTAGTTTTCTGGTTGATCTCCTAATCAACCAAACGGAAAACTCACTTGTAAATAGACATTATAGAATAACTCATGTGAAACATGTTATTCTCCTGCTTGGCAAAGGTTGTCAATGAATTTAAAATGATTTCCTAACAATGAAATATTTATTTTTTGTATTTGATTTAGTGATAATTAGGAAAAAGTTTGATTACTTGATCAACCTTTTTTTTTTAGTCTGGTCTAATTTATCAGTCAATCTGTCCAGAGTTTGTGTTTGCATACTGATGTGATTGTGCCTAGAGGTATTTGTCTGATCTGACCAGACCTCCAGCCAAGTGTCTGGAGGAGAGCGGTCTGGCCTATATGGCTGGCCTAGAACTGTCATGTATCCAGCTACCTCCAATTGATGCTGAATGACACAGAGCACTCGGTTCCTGGCAGTCTTCTCAAGCTAGTTCGACCCCATGCCGGTTGTCTGCTTCAGTCTCCAGGTGTTTCTTGGACTATGGACCTGACCAGTAGAAGTCACAAACAGTGCTATTTCCCACTCCCATGTTGCCCCCTAGTGTGAATAAGGAGTGGCTCAAATGTAAGGCTCTCACCTCATATGTGTGGAGTTGTAGGTTTGATCCCAGGTAGAGCCTGTGGTTGTGTTGACACTGATGATTGATGGACTGTGACAACTAATGAGGGTTTCATATTTGAGGTTCCCCTTCCTGTGAACACCAGTGGTGCTGGAGGGGGAAACTTCTGGAAAGAGTAGACACTTAGACACTTTTTTTTATTTTTTATACTACCTTTCCTTGGGTTTCCCTTCATAACCGCTGCTGGGGACTGTTCTGGAACCACAGGGGGAATCCCAGGATTTAACCCACCAATCCCCGATCTTTTTTTGTTTTAACACCCCCCTCCCCACTTTTCTCAGGCGGCTCTGAACCCACTCCATGCCCAGCATACTATCAGTGTTGGAAAAAGTACTAAATTGTCATACTTGAGTAAAAGTAAAGATACCTTAATAGAAAATGACTCAAGTAAAAGTCACCCAGTAAATTACTACTTGAGTAAAAGTCTAAAAGTATTTGGTTTTAAATATACTTAAGTATCAAAAATAAATGTAATTGCTCAAATATTCTTAAGTACCAAAACTATCAATCAGTTCAAAATCCTAATATTAAATGTTGTGGAAATTCAACACAGGGACACTTGAAGTCAATATTAAATAAATCACTCTTTAATTGTCAGCAAGCTGGAGAGGTCACAGTCAAACTTAGATGCACTTTCAAACCCTTCATTCTGGGTTACCCAATCTAATTAGTAACTGATCCAAGCACAGGCAGGGATCAGGGATTATTTATGACAAAAATATGAACATTTTCAAGGCTGTCCCTCCACACTATACATTTCCTTCACATAAGCAAACCAGGTGGCATACATTTTTATTTATGGCTAGCCAGGGCACACTCCAACACTCATACGCCATTTACAAATAAAGCACTTGTGTTTAGTGAGTCCGCCAGATGAGAGGCAGTAGGGATGACCAGGGATGTTCTCTTGATAAGTGTGTGAATTGGACCATTTTCCTGTCCTGCTAAGCATTCAAAATGTACTTTTTTTTTTTTTTTTTTTAACTTTTGGGTGTCAGGGAAAATGTATGGAGTAAAAAGTACATAATTTTCTTTAGGAATGTAAATAGTAAAGTAGAGATACTCAACAACAAAAAACACTAAAGTATTTTTACTTAAGTACTTTACACCACTGCATACTACCTCATTAGTTGCTTGGTGGGAGGCACCAGCATTACCCTTTAAGCCACTCCAGAGCTCTAATATCAAGCGTTTGACCATCATCAGACTTGCCAGTCTTAACTTTGCATGAGTGAGGCTTTGAACCCCCATTGTCAGTTTGGAACATGTATTATATTTTTGTTCTGTGTATTCATTTGTCTAGGTGTATTGCACTAGTGTTTAAGATGGGAATTAGGTAGTTTAAACCTCACATTGCTGTAGCCACTAAAGAAAAGGTCACTAAAGGTCAATTTGCCATGGGCTTGATGTGACTGACTGCTCGGGGATTTAGTTAGAATTCTTTTTTCACCACACCAGTCTAGCAAAAGCTCATGTCATAACAGTACATTATCAATATCATAGATCAGAGTTATATTTTTCTTATAAAACTCACTGGATATGTTGGGAGCTTGCAGATTGTGATTCTGGACAGGACATCTCTTTGAAACAATTCAGTACAAGTCTATAGCCTGTACCCACATTTTAGGTAGGCTGTATGCCTACAGTAGCCTTTAGGCCAGGATCCCCCAACTGGTGCCCTTAACTATTGCCCGTGCATGGTTTTATTTGGCTCCCCAAGTTTTCTGTGCAAAAAGTGATTTTCATTTTGGAAATCTGTTCCCAAGTATTCCCACCCATAATTGAAATGTGATCGTATACAAAATGTAAGCAATGTTGGAAATTATTATGTTTTAGTCAAATATATCTGCTTGGGCTTCTTGCGGTCAATTTGCAGTCTAGAAATTGTATGGAAAAAAATTGGCGCGCGGCTGAATGTAGTTGATGATCCTGCTTTAGACCGGTTCCCCCCACCCCCCCTTGAATAAAAAGTAAACCATGAAGCACTGCATTTATTGATATAGTGCGACATGCTGCGTCACATCCAATAACTACTATGAAGCAGCTTTCATTTGCAAAGAAGAAAGACAGACGATACGTGTTACATTAACTAGATTGTTGGACAAAATAATACAATTCAAATAAAAAATGGTGGAGTCATTTTGTACCTTGTCAGTTGCTCCCTTTAGATTAGCGATGTCTGGACTATGGAGTCCTTCACTCATTAGATGAACTACGTGCAGGTGGTTATGACCGGAGGTTGTTTAAGAAATAATTGCCCACAAAATATTCAAGTATGAGCACGGATTGGAGCAGGCGACCAAAATCTAACGCAGATCATAAAACAACTTCATTACTTACAGCGTGATTCTGCAACAGACAGCAAAGACAGTTGACTATCATTTCCAATGGATTTTATGCAAATTAAATCAATTTCTTGATTCTGGATTAATACAAGAATTATCCATTTTAACCAAGAGCACATTTGTTTTACAGATTGTTTACAGATCTAAAACAAGTCAAGTACAGATGCAAAAGTGAACACATTATGGAAAAATATATTTCTTTTGCACATGCAGATCCTTTTACACATTAGATGATCTTAGAAATGCTCTGTACAAAATGGAAGTTAACATGCTAAACAGTTGATAATATAACATAACAGCTATGACCAGCTTCGGAGCAGTGCAACATTTCTCTGTGAAAAAAAGTGTTGATGTATTTATGCCCTCTTGTGGATTCTTTGTGTATGGCATGTGCTAAGATGATTTCAGGTCGGCCTCCTTGCTTCAGCTTCAAGACATGCGTCTTGAGGTATTAGCCATTTGAATCTCAGTTTACATGTCAGGTGTATCACCAGTGGTACACAAAATAATAACTCAGCCTGTGAGCCTCCGGGATAAGGTTTAAAGGACACGAGGCTACATCTTCTCATAGGTCAGTTCATGTCCACAGGTGTTACAGACCTTCCTGTAGAGATCCTCCTCTTCATCCACTAGCTCCTCAGGGCCGTACTCGTGCTGGTGAGCACTGGTGTCCTTTGTCCACACGCTGCTCCTCACCGCACGGCGGAGCTCTGGTCACAACAGAGAAAAGAACAATCCAATAAATGATCAGTAACAGGTGTGTAGGAATTATTCAATGAAGACAAAAAAAAAACCTGCACACCTGTTTGCCAGTATCACTTGTGTTTTTGTGTTGACAGCCTTCTGACACGTAAGCGCAATAACCCCTCCAAAAAATGGCAAGCACAGCAGCTTTTTCATTTTAAGTCAATAATGAGGAAATAAAACAACCTGCTTTCTATAATCCACTGGAGGTGCTAGTGTGTTCTCTATGTTACTGTATCTCTGAGTTTTGTAACGAGAAAAGGTGACTAATGGGGAAATTTAAGATCACTAAAGTTCATATTCAGTTTAGAGTGATTCATACAATGTTCAGCATGTAAATATATTTTCCCTTGAAGACACAGTATTTCCAGTGTTCTATTTGTGACACTCAAGGTGCAGGTTGATGGTCACTAGACTCGATACTGAACGTTATGGATTATTGTCATATCTGTTGATGGTGATTGACGCCAGACTGGATGTACAAGGACACTGATTATTCACCGTTGTATTGAACTGATGATGTTCTGTGACTACAAGACTCTCGGGCTGGTGTTTCCACAACATTTGGTGCTTTCTGATTAGGATATAAAAGGACCTGTCTCCAAGAGGCTGGTGTTTCCACAACATTTGGTGCTTTCTGATTAGGATATAAAAGGACCTGTCTCCAAGAGGCTGGTGTTTCCACAACATTTGGTGCTTTCTGATTAGGATATAAAAGGACCTGTCTCCAAGAGGCTGGTGTTTCCACAACATTTGGTGCTTTCTGATTAGGATATAAAAGGACCTGTCTCCAAGAGGCTGGTGTTTCCACAACATTTGGTGGTTACTGATTAGGATATAAAGGACCTGTCTCCAAGAGGCCATTTAGACATTTTCTCTGCTTCTGTGCTGGGTGGTGGGTGGTGTCTCCCTGTTGGAACTAGATTTTTTTTAAATGAACTTTACCAACAATTGCTAATCTGAGAATTCCTATTACAGTGACTTATTTATTGAGATGGCATTACGTCTGAGTGAGGATCAGAAAAGTGTTACTGACCTTTAACCTTTTTGTTGAAGCGCTTCTGCTTCTGCACCTCCCTGTTCTCCTCTCTGGCCTCCTTGGCCTCCTCCAGGGCCTCCTCAGAGCCCCACACCTCTAAGGAGCGCATCTCCACCTGGAATCACAGCACAACATCATGTTTACTGATCTAACCTAAATACAGCTGGGTCACGCAACGTAAAAAGTTTTGAAACGTTTGAGAAACAGACGCCTCACAAGTCCTCAAACTGGCTGCTTCATTAAATAGTACCCGCAAAATATCAGTCTCAACGTCAACAGTGAAGAAGCGAATCCGGCACGCTGGCCTTCTAGGCAGTTTCTCAAACTAGACACTAATGTGCTTGTCCTCTTGCCCAGTTGTGCACCAGGGCCTCCCAATCCTCTTTCTATTCTGGTTAGAGCCAGTTTGTGCTGTTCTGTGAAGGGAGTAGTACACAGCGTTGTACGAGATCTTCAGTTTCTTGGCAATTTCTTGCATGTAATAGCCTTCATTTCTCATAACAAGAATAGACTGACGAGTTTCAGAAGAAAGTTCTTTGTTTCTGGCCATTTTGAGCCTGTAATCGAACCCACAAATGCTGATGCTACAAATACTCAACTAGTCTAAAGAAGGCCAGTTTTATTGCTTCTTTAAATCAGAACAACAGTTTTCAGCTGTGCTAACATAATTGCAAAAGGGTTTTCTAATGATCAATTAGCATTTTAAAATGATACACTTGGATTAGCTAACACAACGTGCCATTGGAACACAGGAGTGATGGTTGCTGATAATGGGCCTCTGTAGATATTCCATAAAAATAAAAAAATCTGCCGTTTCCAGCTACAATAGTCATTTACAACATTAACAATGTCTACACTGTATTTCTGATCAATTTGATGTTATTTTAATGGGCACATTTTTTTTTTTAAAGCTTTTCTTTCAAAAACAAATACATTTCTAAGTGACCCCAAACTCTTAAACGGTAGTGTATTTACCATCAAATATGCATTCATCATTAAGAAATGCATGCAACATTTTGAAACTGAACACAGTTCTTATAGACAAGTCCAGGTAGAGGTAGAGGTAAACAAACAATAGTAGGGGAAAACAGGTACAGTGGCAGTCAGTTGAGGACAAGGTGAGGGAAAGCTAGCCTGGCATTCAAACTGATTGAAACGATATTGGTGAGAGCAGAGTGTTCAGTCTGGTTTTACCAGGCTGAGGGAAAGCAGCCGGTTAGAACCAGTGATGGTTGGTATCGGTTAGCTCGTCCTACCTGCAGCTTGAGGTAGAGTTTCATGTCTCCCCAGTGAGGGTTGTGTGGGTTCTTTCTCAGGACGAACCTCAGCACTGGCTCCCTCTGGTCCAGGTCACAGTCCTTCAGTAGGAAGAGCTGCTTAGCCTCTGTACGGGATATCAGCTTGTGTTTCACCTCGTTGTCTCTGATGATGGGGGGGGGGGCATTAACAGAGGGAAGACAAGATAGAATACCTCTTCAGATGCATTTTGGCATCCTCTTACCATTGAAGCACAATGCAATACAACGGAAGTTAAAGCACTGTATGTAATACTATAGTGCAGGTAGTCTAGTGGTTAGAACATTGGGCCAGTGACCGAAAGGTTGCTGGATCGAATCCCTTAGCTGACAAGGGAAAAAAATATGTCGTTCTGCCCCCGAACAAAGCAGTTAACCCACTGTTCCCCGGTAGGCCGTCATTGTAAATAAGAATTTGTTCTTAACAAACTTGCCTAATTAAATAAATGTTAAATAAAAAAATGTTTTATAGTGAATGTGGTTATAGTAAACCTGTTATACTGATCAACTTGTCCTGCGCATACAGTTCCAAAAGTTTAGACACATCTACTCATTCAAGGATTTCTTTATTTGTATTATTTTCTACATTGTACAATAATAGCGAAGACATCAAAACTATGAAATCACGTAGTAACCAAAAAAAGTCTTAAATCAAAATAAATTTCTATTTGAGATTCTTCAAAGTAGCCACCCTTTGCCTTGATGACAGCTTTGCACACTCTTGGCATTCTCTCAACCAACTTCATGAGGTAGTCCCCTGGAATGGATTTCAATTAACAGGTGAGCCTTGTTAAAAGTACATTTGTGGAATTTCTTTCCTTAATGCGTTTGAGCCAATCAGTTGTGTTGTGACAAGGTAGGGGTGGTATACAAAAGATAACCCTATTTGGTAAAAGACCAAGTCCATATTATGGCAATAACAGCCCAAATAAGCAAAAAGCAAAAAGAAACGACAGTCCATCATTACTTTAAGACATGAAAGTCAGTCAATCCGGAACATTTCAAGAACTTTGAAAGTTTCTTCAAGTGCAGTCACAAAAACCATCAAGTGCTATGATGAAACTGGCTCTCATGAGGACCGCCACAGGAAAGGAAGACCCAGAGTAACCTCTGCTGCAGAGGATAAGTTCATTAGAGTTTGCTTCACAAAGTTCAAGTAACAGACACATCTCAAGATTAACTGTTCAGAGGAGACTGTGTGAATCAGGCCTTTATGGTCAAATTGCTGCAAAAAAAAACACTACTAAAAGACACCAATAAGATAAGAAGATATTTGCTTCTGCCAAAAACACAAGCAATGGACATTACACCGGTGGAAATCTGTCCTTTGGTTTGATGAGTCCAAATTTGAGATTTTTGGTTCCAAACGCTGTGTCTTTGTGAGACACAGAGTAGGTGAACGGATGATCTCCGCATGTGTGGTTCCCACCGTGAAGCATAGAGGTGGTGTGATGGTGCTTTGCTGGTGACACTGTCAGTGATGTATTTAGAATTCAAGGCACACTTAAAAAGCATGGCTACCACAGCATTGTGCAGCAATACGCCATCCCATCTGGTTTGCGCTTAGTGGAACTATCAATTGGTTTTCAACAGGACAATGACCCAACACACCTCCAGGCTGTGTAAGGGCTGTTTGACCAAGAAGGAGAGTGATGGAATGCTGCATCAGATGATCTGGCCTCCACAATCCCCCGACCTCAACCCAATTAAGATGGGTTGGGATGAGTTAGACCGCAGAGGAGGAAAAGCAGCCAACAAGTGCTCAGCATATGTAGGAACTTCTTCAAGACTGTTGGAAAAGCATTCCTCATGAAGCTGGTTGAGAGAATGCTAAGTGTGCAAAGCTGTCATCAAGCCAAAGGGTGGCTACTTTGAAAAATCTCAAATATATTTTGATTTGTTTAACTTTTTTGGATTACTACATGATTCCATGTGTTATTGCATAGTTTATGTCTTCACTATTATTCTACAATGTATATGGCGTGGTGTGTCCAAACTTTTGACTGGTACTGTATGTGAACACTATTATGAGAAGCACACTGTACTATAATATATATATATATATATATATATGTAACAATATCGTTATTTAAGTTGGTTGTCATTGACACAAGAAGACTTTTACCTGCAGTTGTCACAGACTGCCAGATCGAAGCCGTTGCTGAGGTAGGAATCCATAAACGGCTTGTCACAGTCATCACACAGCAGATAGTCTGCCTCTATCACCGGAGCTAGGAAGACAGTCAGAGAGAGCAGTAGAACTCAACACTAGCCTGAATGCCAGTTAGTTTTCAAG
This sequence comes from Salvelinus fontinalis, assembly GCF_029448725.1. Lineage (NCBI taxonomy): Eukaryota > Metazoa > Chordata > Actinopteri > Salmoniformes > Salmonidae > Salvelinus > Salvelinus fontinalis. The sequence continues at coordinate 22,345,918 of NC_074706.1, forward strand.
AGCGCAAAGACTACTTATGGAATTGTGATGCCAAGCAGACTGGCACCCAGGCTCAACAATACACTACTACTACACTTAAATTATTACATTTGAGTCATTTTAGCGCACGCACATGTATCCAGAATCACAATCAATGCAGAGAGAGCGCTAGGAAGAGAGGTCAGCCAAGGTGTCCTGTCAGTAAAACAAGTATCTACTAGTCATTCAGATAGTGGTTTGTTGGTTGTCACTGTGCCATAAATAATGTAGTATGGACATAATTTATAATAGTAATACCTGATTGAAAGAAACTGACTCCACTCAGCAACTGGCATGTGGTATTACATGAATCCACAAAGGGGCGCACATGAACAAACAATGCATCTTCCTTTGTTACACCAGACATACAGAGGAGATAAGATTACGTCTGAAGTTTACATCATGCAACAAATATGAATACTTCCCCCTGCCATATTTGATTGACTATAAATGCACATACCTGGTTGATGCACCACTTCCTTTGTCCTTTGCTCCTCCTGTCCCTCTTCTTCTTCATCAATGAAGAACCCTCCTCCAGAGTCGACTATCTTAGCGACTTTAGCCGAGGTTCCACCCCCTTCTCCTGCCGATGGTCTGCTGGCCAGTCGGGCTTGCCTCAGCATCAGAGCCCGCTGTCTGTTTCGTTCGATCTTGGCTCTCATCGCGGGGGACAGATCGCAGTTCTTGGCTTTGGACTCCGAAGGAGAAGAAACATTATCCTTCACCGGCGTGGGAGGCTCCAACAGATCCATCGCAAAAAAGCATGCACTAACTAACTTAGCTGTAGGCTAAACTCTCCAGCGTCTTGGAAATTGCAATTAAGTAAAGTTGTTTACCAGCAAGACAGCTGGCAGAGCTCTAAGAGCGGTACAATTGTTTGTATTTCTAGTTTTAACCCGTGGACACAGCGGTGTGTTCGAGTTACCGGCGGCTGCCATTTGTCGGTCGCACAACCAACTTCCGGGTTGTTATCATGTCAAAATAAAAGTGCTGTTATGAAACTGATGCAGCTTCTCTATGTGATCGCGAGGTGTCACCGGAGAGCTGACATTCCCACCCAGCACTAATAGGGTTTCACAGCTTTATCCTGTTCCTTCTTGTCCATGTCCTTCATTGCTGGTCCATATCCTGAAAGACCCAGTGGCAATGTGCCATATCTGATGTAATTGGCTTGCTGTAGCAATATCTCTGCTTGGTAAAGAGCTAAACATGTGGCTCTGACTCTACCTGCAGTGGCTGTTGTCTTGTTCATTATAAATGTTCATTCTCTGTTTTTAATTAACTTGAATTATATTCTACCATGACCCACCCTGTTCTCTTTCCTTCCAAAGAATCAGGTAGTCCACACATTTGTATTTATTTTACCTTTATTTAACTAGGCTAGTCAGTTAATTAAGAACAAATCCTTATTCTCAATGACAGCCTACAAACAGTGGGTTAACTGCCTTGTTCAGGGGTAGAATAACAGATTTTTACCTTGTCAGCTCAGGGACTCGATCTTGCATCCTTTCGGTAACTAGTCCAACGCTCTAACCACTAGGCTACCTGCCACCCCATAGATAGGCTAATCTGGTAATGGTTCCCACCTAGCAACATAGGGTCATTCTCACAGTAACCAAAGTAGGGGTCACGACCCCACTGGGGGAACTGCAGTGGGGTGGCCCAAAAAAACAATACATATATTGATTTTTTAAAGGAACAGAACATTAAGAGTACAGATTATTAGATGCGACAATATACAAACGTTTTTGAGAAATATCATTTTAAAAATGACATTTTATTGAGTAAATGTATTTCATTTTAATAAGAGATGAAAATGTAATGAATTTAAGGTTATTTGTTGATGTAAAAATCAAAATTGACTGATTTTAGGCTGTGTCATATGATTTGGGGCGGAATAGGGTCCCCAAAAATTCTGGCGGAAAAATAGGGTCCCAGCTAAAAAAGTTTGATTAACCACTGCAGTAACCCATTAATTAAGGGTGTCCATACACAATGCTTAGCATCTATTTAAAGCAGTGCAGCACAGGAGCTTTAGTCATTACCGATCTTAATCTCATTTTCACAGAGTTGCATTAATCTATTACTCTTTTCAGGGTATCATGGCAAGCGCTGCCAATACACTGCAATATAGACTATATTCCCCCGTATATTAGAAGAATAACAGTCTTTTATGGGATCACTAATAGAAGACAGTTCAATTCAGTGTTAAATGGAGACTTAAGGGTGGGCTATATCGGTATTCCATGTGCTTGTGGTCCCAATGTCAATAATATCATTGCTTCATGTAGTAACTTTCGAACCCTTGGGATTGACAAATTGGCATTGACCTTATATGCCTCTAAAAACAAAATTATTTTAAAAAATTATTAATATCATTTCACATTTAAAGGAAAATAAGAATCCTGTAACACCTCAGTTTGAGCATTATAAGAGTTCTACCTTAAATGACAATTTAGCCTGTTATGTAATATATTTAGCCTGCCTTGGTTCGTCTTAATATAGCCGTGATGGCCGGTTTCATAGGCCTAACCAAGGTCAGCTTCAAAGTAACCTAACCTGTAAAGTAGTTTAGCTGTATGCTAGTACCACAGGTGCCTGGTGGCACATTAATTGGGGAGGACGGGCTCATAATACCGTCTGGAATGGAATGAATGGTATCAAGCACATGGTTTCCATGTGTTTGATACCATACCATTCCATTCCCTTATTATGAGCCATCCTCCCCTCACCAGCCTCCTGTAACTAGTGCCCTTCTCTACTACACTTCTGTCCTATACTTCTGCTATACAGTGCCTTCGTACACTTATAAAAGTCATGAGCATATTATTTTATCTCGGCATGGTAATAGACAAGAGCATTTAATCAAGGATCCACCCCTTTTTTTCAATTTTCGCCTAAAATTACATACCCAAATCTAACTGCCTGTAGCTCAGTCCCCGAAGCAAGGATATGCATAGTCTTGATACCATTTCAAAGGAAACACTTTGAAGTTTATGGAAATGTGAAAGGAATGTAGGAGAATATAACACATTAGATATGGTAAAAGATAATACAAAGAAAAAACCAACCATTTAAAAAAGCTAGAATCGTACCATCATCTTTGAAATGCATGAGAAAGGCCATAATGTATTATTCCAGCCCAGGTGCAATTTAGATTTTGGCCACTAGATGGCAGCAGTGTATGTGCACAGTTTTAGACTGATCCAATGAACCGTTGCATTTCTGTTCAAAATGTTGTTTCAAGACTGCCCAAATGTGCCTCATTTGTTTATTAATAACTTTTCAAGTTCAAAAGTGTGCACTCTCCTCAAACAATAGCATGGTATTATTTCACTGTAATAGCTACTGTAAATTGGACAGTGCAGTTAGATTAACAAGAATTTAAGCTTTCTGCCAATGTCAAATATGTCTATGTCCTGGGAAATGTTCTTGTTACTTACAACCTCATGCTAATCGCATTAGCCTACGTTAGCTCAACCGTCCCGTGGGGGACCCACCGATCCTTTGGAGCAGGTTTGAAAACCATGTAATGTATTAATTCTGTAAAGATTTCTGTGTCAAAAGGCTCACGGTTCCTGTACTGAAATCCATATGCATGCAATTGTACAGCTAACAGGTTCACAGCCAAAGAACAGGCACACAGTAGAACAAACATGTATGTCCCGTCTTCTTTACCTCATTCTACCTTTCTAACAGGTGATGGCTAACTGCTGCCTCACGGCCTGCCTATGTAAGGGGCCGTGGGGGGAGGGGGACAAGAGAGAGACCTGAAGAGAGCCAGTACAGGTCAGATAAGTTGAGCTCACCTTCAGCAGAGAGGCAGCAGAGCATTACATCACTAATGGCTCACGTGTTTAGCCTGACCTCACCACCACAAGCTTTAGTCTCCAGAAGAAGAAGAAAAAGAAGAAGCTGTTGAAAGGATTATAATACTACCCCCCCTCCTGCCCTCTGTCCATCCCTGAGTTTGCTTACCTACAGCGCCATTTGACAATGAGCCTCCGTAAGGACAGGTCTTTGACAGATGCCCAATTCTACACATGGACTGGTACTGTAGGTCTATAGCGAACACAGTGTGGCTTTTAAGTCTTGGTGACGTTGTATTTTAAACCAGATATTCTTTTATTTTCCTTTATAATGAGTCTAAAGTCCACTGATGTTACCACAGAAAACATAATAAACATTTCCTTTACCGAAAGCTATGTCTTTGAAAATGTGCAACAATTGTAGTACATTTACATTTTGGTCGTTTAGCAGACGCTCTATCCAAAGCGACTTACAGTCAGTGCTTTCAACTAAAGGTAGATAAAGCAATCAGGAGATAGGCTCCTGCCCTTTAGGCCCTTCTGGCTCAGACAAGGCTTACTTAAAGGGATACTTCGGGATTTTGGCAATGAGGCCCTTTATCTACTTCCCCAGAGTCAGATGAACTCGTGGATACCATTTTTATGTATCTGCGTGCAGTTTGAAGGAAATTACTAACTAGCGCTAGCGCAATGACTGGAAGATTAGACTTCCAGTCATTGCGCTATAATCTTCCAGTCATTGCGCTAATGCTAGTTAGCAATGGCTCATGAAACTACCTCTAACTTCAGTCATACTGGACACAGAGACATACAAATGGTATCCATGAGTTCATCTGACTCTGGGTATTCAGACCCTTTACTCAGTACTTTATTGAAGCCCCTTTGGCAGTGATTACAGGCTCAAGTCTTCTTGGGTATGATGCTAGAAGCTTGGCACACCTTTATTTGGGGGGTTTTATCCCATTTTTCTCTGCAGATCCTCTCAAGCTCTGTCAGGTTGGATGGGGAGTGTCACTACAAAGCTATTTTCTGGTCTCTCTAGAGATGTTTGATCGGGTTCAAGTCCAGGCACTGGCTGGGCCACTCAAGGACATTCAGAGACTTGTCCCAAAGCCACTCCTGCGTTGTCTTGGCTGTGTGCTTTATGGTCGTTGTCCTATTGCAGGGGTGTCAAACTCATTCCACGGAGGGCCTAGTGTCTGCAGGTTTTTGTTTTTCCCTTTCAATAAAGCCCTACACAACCAGGTGTGGGGAGTTACTAACTAATTAGTGATGTTAATTCATCAATCAAGTATAAGGGAGGAGCGAAAACCCGCAGACACTCGGCCCCCCGTGGAATGAGTTTGACACCTGTGTCCTATTGGAAGGTGAACGTTCGCCCAAATCTGCTTCGATTGATCATCCTTAAGATGTTTCTACAACTTGATTGGAGTCCACCTGTGGTAAATTCAATTGATTGGACATGATTTGGAAAGGCACACACCTGTCTATATAGGATGTACCTGAGCTCAATTTCGAGTCTCATAGCAAAGGGTCTGAATACTTATGTAAATAAGGTATTTCTGGTTTTTATTGTAATATATTTGCAAAAAGTATTTAAAACCTATTTTTGCTTTGTCATTATGGGGAATTGTGTGTAGATTGATGATGATTTTTTTTGTTTTTAATCCATATTAGAATAAGGCTGTAACTTAACAAAATGTGGAAAAAGGGAAGAGTTTCTGAAAACTTTCCGAATGCACTGTATATACAAGTATGTGGACACCCCTTCAAATTAGTGGATTCGGCTATTTCAGCCACACCCGTTGCTGACAGGTGTATACAATCGAGCACACAGCCATGCAATCTTCATAGACAAGTCAATTCGTAAAATGTATGCCCTGCTAGAGCTGCGGTGGTCAACTGTAAATGTTGTTATTGTGAAGTGGAAACGTCTAGTAGCAACAATGGCTCAGCTGCGAAGTGGTAGGCCACAAAAGCTTACAGAACGGGGCCGTCGAGTGCTGATGCGCACGCTCACTACCGAGTTCCAAAATGCCTCTGGAAGCAACGCCAGGAGCTTCACGAAATGGGTTTCCATGGCTGAGCATCCGCACACGCCTAAGATCACCATGCGCAATGCCAAGCCTCGGCTGGAGTGGTGTAAAGACTCTGGAGCAGTGGAATAGCGTTCTCTGGAGTGATGAATCACGCTTCACCAATCTGGGTTTGGAGGATGCCAGGAGAATGCTACCTGCCCCAATGCATAGTGCCAACTGTAAAGTTTGGTGGAGGAGGAATAACGGTCTGGGGCTGTTTTTTATGGTTTGGGCTAGGCCCCTTAGTTCCAGTGAAGGAAAATCTTAACTCTACAGCATACAATGACATTCTGGACAGTTCTGTGCTTCCAACTTCGTGGCAACCATTTGGGGAAGGCTCCTTCCTGTTTCAGCATGACAATACCCCCGTGCACAAAGTGAGGTCCATACACAAATGGTTTGTCGAGATCGGTGTGGAAGAACTTGACTGGCCTGCACAGAGCCCTGACCTCAAACCCATTGAAAACCTTTGGGAGGAACTGTAACGCAGATTGTGAGCCAGGCCTAATCGCCCAACATCAGTGCTCACTAATGCTCTTGTGGCTGAATGGAAGCAAATCCCCATCGCAATGTTCCAACATCTAGTGCAAAGCATTCCCAGAAGAGTGGAGGCGGTTATAGCAGTAAAAGGGTCACCAACTCCATATTAATGATCATGATTTTGGAATGAGATGTTCGCCGAGCAGGTGTCCGCATACTGGTCATTTAGTGTATGTGTATCAACCTACTGGTAGAGCTCTTTTGGTTATTACACTATACAAACTGTCTTATGTAACCATACCAAACATAACATATGATACCAAGTTGAGAGCCATAGATTTACATTGACTATGTTACATCTAGTCTTTGAGGCCAAGCTACAATAAAAATGGCCTGGTAGGATAAGGCCTATCAATAGGGTTGGGTTCTGGTCTTTCTAGCAACATGATCTCACGTTTTCACCTCAAGTCAAATAAAGACAGAAGAGGTTGATTCCTGTCACGTGGCCGGGTAGGCAGGTACTCAAGGTAGAGGGGGAGGAGTCACCTCACCACAGGATTGACTGTTCGTGTCTGTAAGCTCCACCCCTTCGGTGCTAAGGAAATGTTAGAGCAGATTTACATTAGCTATTCACAGTCTACAGTTGGAGCCTACAGGAACTTGTCAATCAGGATTGGCTTTACTGGCAAATTCCTCACCACCTACCTTTTTTTCTTCTGTACAACATCCAACAGGAGACTGCAAGTGTGGTAAATTATTACTTTTGTTTCAATTGTTATGCATTGTTTTGTGAGGATTTATTTTTGTTCTGAAGATATTTTTGCATTTGATATTGCATTGGTTTGGATGGTGGCTTGCAAGATGAACTAGGTGGTTAGTTGATTGGCTTTGGTCTGTGTTCTGCAACTATGCAACAGAATAGGGCTCATTTTTGATCTAAGGATATATTTGCTGTTTACAATGTTTTACATTCCTTTTGAGTCTTATCATTGGAGGAAATTGCAAGTAAAAAAAAAATGTGAACTGTAAGCTTGGAGGTATTAAATGAGCATAATTGGCTTAACAATTCTAAACAGCTATCACCTATCACCTCACCTAACACACGACTTCTGCTTTTAGATATCTGCTGTGTCATAACCACACGAATAGGTGCATGTTTTAAAGATATTGGAAAGATTTTTAAGATACTTTCCCAAGGTTTTGATAACCATAATAGCCTAGGCTAAGCAAAGCTTGTGGGTACTGATACAGGTACATGGAGAAATCAAACTGTAATAAAGTCAACCGACTGTATTTGAAATCATTTGCTTCATGCAAAGTGCTCATATTTCAAAATCAATATCTATTATGTTTCATTAAGCAATGATATTGATTTATGTGAGAATGCCATTCAGAGATTTGAGATTTGATTTTCAACAGCACAGGCTTTTTAAAATCAGCGAGTTTACAAATATTAGAGATAACTGGGTAGGATTAATCTGTAAGGTAAGACAGCTGTATTTCATTTATGGTTACGTACAAACACACCAACTAGAGTATATACATTAGATTGGACAGACAATAGTGATCTATCGCAGTGTTTCTCAAGCCCTGGTCCGTGAGCGGCACCGGTCCCTGGGATAGCGCTGAATAATCCCTAAAACCAATTTAGCCTGTGGTAACTTGCCAATTTTGATTAAAGCGGAATTCAAAGAAAGAAGGACTAGGCCTATAGCTTACTGGTCCTAGGTAGGTGTACAGTAAATGTTGAGACACAGGGCTTGTACACTGAGTGTACAAAACATTAAGAACACCTTCCTAACATTGCATTTTATCCCCACTCCCCTTTGGCCCTCAGAACAGCCTCAATTCGTTGGGGCATGGACTCTACAAGGTGTCGAAAGCGTTCCACAGGGATGTTGGCCCATGTTGACTCCAATGCTTCCCACAGTTGTGTCAAGTTGGCTGGATGTCCTTTGGGTGGCGGATCATTCTTGATACACAAGAAACTGCTGAGCGTTTTAGTTCTTGACACCTACTACCATAATACCTCTCAATACCTCTCAATTGTCTCAAGGCTTTAAAATACTTCTTTAACCTGTCTCCAACTCTTCATCTACACTGATTGAAGTGGATTTAACAAGTGACATCAATAAGGGATCATAGATTTCACCTGGTCAGTCTGTCATGGAAAGAGCAGGTGTTCTTAATGTTTTGTACACTCAGTGTATATAAATCTAGACCTAGGCCTAGAACTTAGTCTAAACTAAGGTTCACATTGCACCTGTTGATATTTCTACAGATGTGAGTGATGATTTACCTTGTAATAATCCTCTCTCTTCCCCGTTTGTGTTTTCCAGACACTAATATGAGGAAACCTTTATATGCCCCAGACCCTGGAGAACATCAGGGGCCCGTCGGTTGTTGTGTTTAGAGGACTATGCTCTCCTCGACACTGTAAGGCAAGCGCTCGTGCTAAACCAGCCAGAGCCAGAGCAGCCTCACAGCCAGCCTGAGCCTCAGCCTCCACCTATGCAACAGCGATGGAACTGATGCTCCCAGGTGCTGACATGGGGTCCCAGAAGGAGTCCTTCCCCCTGAGCAGAAGGCATCACTACCTCCACGTCCGGAGAAAACTGAGGCCCATAAGGATTCTAGCTTTCGTCCTCAGCATCGTGACCCTCAGCACAGTCTTCTCATTGGGTGCCTTCCAGTGGACTACTTCTTCTACTGGGCTTAATGGAAATGGGGTTGATCTAATTTCCTCCTCCCCCGCTGCTATGTCCGGGGGAGACCTACTGCAGTCGGCCCCCCACAGAACTCTGCTCACCACCAAGCACCAGGGAGGCCACAACGTCTCTATGATGGAGGACATGCCCGTGGCCATGAAGTCTTCCATGGATGAGATGAACCCGGGGGACTACCCCACAGATCTCTTCAACCTGGAGGAGAGAAGGCAGGGGGCCGTCTGTCTGCACATGTTTGGGATGTTGTACATGTTCATCGCCTTAGCCATTGTGTGCGACGAGTTCTTTGTCCCGGCCCTGACTGTGATCACGGAGAAACTACAGATCTCGGACGACGTTGCCGGGGCAACCTTCATGGCGGCCGGGGGTTCTGCCCCGGAACTCTTCACCTCCGTCATCGGGGTGTTCATCTCCCACAGCAACGTGGGCATAGGAACCATTGTGGGTTCGGCCGTGTTCAACATCCTGTTTGTCATCGGGATGTGCGCGTTGTTCTCCAGGGAGGTTCTCCAGTTGACCTGGTGGCCCCTCTTTAGAGACGTCTCCTTCTACATCATTGGTCTGTTGATGCTCATCCTGTTCTTTTTGGATAACCAGATCTTTCTGTGGGAAAGTATCGCCTTGCTGATGTGCTACTTGAGTTATGTGACATTTATGAAGTTCAATGCAGATGTAGAGACCTTCATAAAGAGGAAATTGGGCCAGAATCAAGTGGAAGAGGTGGAGGCCGCTCCTAAGGTGAGTTTTCCCGCCACCTTTTCCTCCCCAGATGTATTCTTAACTCACGTTCCGTTTGCTTTTGGCAGGAGGGTACTCGCGTGCAGCGTAAGGGAAGGGTATTTAAAAGTCATCCTGTGGGCCAGGTAGACGGACAGACGCCAAAAACCTCTGCCTGCCCAGGGATTAACATTGCGTTTAGCTGCATGTCACCTGTGCATGGCCACACAGAGATGGCCCTCCCTATTCGTGATGACTAAGTCAAACCACCAAGCAGGTCGCTCCATGGAGTCTTCCATCCACTCCCATATTAAATACCAGGCCTCTAGCCCTTTGCAAAGCTGGCTCACCATACATACAGCAATCGTAGTAGTCAGTCAACTGACGTTACACAATCTAGTTTTCCCTTAAATGTTTTAAACATATTACTGTACACAAGACACATTTACACAACCAATGTTTAGGAAATATTTATATGCCATTTAAGAAATAAATATGTAGACTTTTTATCTTCTTGATGATGGATACTGTAATTACACACCATTTATTAACTTTGTCATTAACTTCGACATTCATCGACCTACAGGAAATCGGTTACACGTTAACTGGTATACTGAATTCAGTGGTCTGTGGTTATCTGTGGGAGTTTTAAACATTGGAACCAACCAACTGTCAATATCTGTAACGGGCTGCAAATGGGGGAGGGTGGTTACTCTGACGAGGTCTCAATGGTTGAAGATTCCAATTTTTATTTTCACCATGGCTCCAGAGGGTAGTTTGGGTGTGGCCACATTTCTTCAAAGGATAGACACGTTTGAGTGGATAGGCCCAACAATGTGCACTGCACAGTGTGTCCCCTTGAACCAACTTCTCAACAGCTGTATTCATTCAACATCTCTTCATGGCCAGAGTTGAGCTAAAGACAGTAGGCTAAAGTAGCTTGAGCATTCACCGTTTTCATGAAACTCCCGCATGTGCTAAACACCATGACTTTATTATCAAGATCGGCTAGCTAGTAATTCTAAAGCAATGCTGGCCCTAATGTCAAAAAACAACACCAACCCAACTTCAGATTTTAAGGAGGCTATACATGCATTTCCGTGGGATCAAACATTTAGGGCCAACCCCAAAAGACACAGCAAATAAATTGACGTGTACAGATAAAGATAGAATAAATACAAAAAAAAAACGGCATCATTATCATTCAAAACTCTACTGTTGTGACGTATCTCCTACACGTGTCCAACATGCTGTGTTCTTGTCTTTGTCTTCAGTTGGAGTCTGATTCATTGCTCTCAGATGTTATATACTCAGAGTCACACTCTTACGGAGCCCAGGTGAACCCTAGCTGGATGTTGGCTGTGATTGTTAGGGCTTACCTGTAGCTTTTGACTTGCATTGCATCCCAATTCCAGATCTTCAGGGGTTTCTACTTTAACACTACTGTGCAACTTGGACTAGATTATAGGCCTGCATTTGGCATTGAGAAGAAAATAATATCCATACGTACTAATCATTATCATCGTCTCACCACATTGAGACACTAGATATTGTAAAGAAAAACCTAGCGATGAGGTTTGATATATGATTCCAGCAAGCAGTACTTTAAAAATACTTATTTCAATTAATTAATGATAAATAAATTACGAGCCACATTTTTTTCTTTATATAAGAACCAATGTTGTAGTGACAGCAACAATTAGGGGGTAGCGGCAAACTTGTCTCTTACATCTTTACATAACATACAGTGTCTGATCAGTAGTTATTTGATGTGTGGTACTCTTACATCTTTACATAACATACAGTATCTGATCAGTAGTTATTTGATGTGTGGTACTCTTACATCTTTACATAACATACAGTATCTGATCAGTAGTTATTTGATGTGTGGTACGTTCAGTTTACACCTCGGATCTTAACGGTGAGATGCAAGTGCCATTATTAAACCCAACTTGAAGAGGTGATTACTATTTCTATCATCAAGGGGATATAAAAACTCTGTTTGTATTCCCTCCTTCTGAGAAAAACTGCCCTGTTCACAGGGAGTCTCTCATCCTTGTACTGGTCTGACTCCTTAGGGCTTTTTGTTAACCAGCCAGCACATGATGTACGACTTGCTTGCCCTCATATGTCTGTAGTTCTTAAGTAATCCCTCTGCAAATCCTCCAATCCATTTACCACAGGTAATTTTAGCCAGGTGCTACTGCTGGTGTGGAGAGCAAAACTCACTCAACACTTGGAAAAGTTAAAAACATTTTTTTTTAACCAATTGTGTTTATTGTTTTGTCATTCAGAGTAGTCTGTGTTCTTAACCCAAGCTATATATATATATGCAGAGAGAGAGAGAGAGAGAGAGAGATGTATATATATGTAAGATGGTGGAAGTCAGGAAGTCAGGAAGAACTCACCATACTTGATTATTCTAAGACTCCAATCCTTCTTAAACCCTTATCTGATTACAATTTGTGACGACAGCAAATATATTGCGACTGACTCCTGGGCTGGGCCCAGTTTCCCAAAAGCATCTCAAGGCTAAGTTCATTGTTAGAACCTTCGTAGGAGCATCGTTAAAGCAGTGAGCTGTTTCCCAAAACCATCGTTAGTAAAGTTGCACTTGAAAACGCTCATTATTTACCAACTTCCTCCAGACCACTCGTACAACAGCTAAGTGTGTCGTTAGATGCGTATTTGCCATTCTCCGTTACTTTATACACAGAAGATCTACACTAAACATAGCATCAATATGTTTAGGCCTATCTGTATCTTCTGTGACCAGCCGCCGATAACTTCAGTTACAAATTTGCCAATGTTTTTGCAATTGTTACAAACAAGCAAGGGATAAAAATATTCTTAATTGAAAATCAAGATGACTGAATTAAAATATAAGTACAGTAAAGACCTGTATATTTAAACCATATTGACATCAATTTAATGTTCAATCAACTGAGTTTTTTTTGTGCTAATTCTAGGCTACTGTATGTAATTGCGTCAGTATAGTTAATGTTGTGTAACAACATGTGCGCAATACCTAATTTGTGATCTAGTGCATTGGTATAGGGTTAGCATTAGAATAATCGGCCTCAATTTTTGCAGCCATAAGGGATAATATCTATATAGGAGCTGAACCGTTGTCAGTATTGTGGAATAATTATACTGTTAAAGTAAGACTTGAAAGGCCAAAGCTGATCCGAAAGCAGTGCTGCCTTTCGTTCGATCCTATCGGTATCGACATATGATCCAACAACACTGAACGTGTTGTGGTGTTTTGGGAAACGCATAAGATCTTCAGCTGTTATAGGAACGATGCATTGTTAAAACGCTCCTAAGCCTAATGCTGCATTATAACCAATTGGGAAGGTGGTATTTACCACATATGACTGGAACATTTCAATTACATTCCCTTCCAACTCCTAATCAGTAGTGGGAAACTTGTCTATCATCCCTGAGCTCCAATTTATCCCACATGCTGACCTCTGACGTCGCCTACTAAGGAAATGACCTCAATAACTGCATTTTCGTCAGTTAAATGTAACAACTAACATTATTTTTTTAAAGAAATCTTTTAACATGGTTTTGGAACACGATCATTTGTTTACAAGAATGATAGCTGTACTTATAGTTTATGGTTAGCCAATCATCCTTTCTTAACAAAGTTCAAAGCACGTAAACGCATGATTCGTCCAACTGTATTCATGACTTCACAACTGGTAATTACGTCCTTCCCACTTGGTTAGGAACAAAGCATAAGTTCCATCGCTATCGGGAATCGAGCCCTGGGCATGATGTAACTAACCTGCTGCAGTTGACTGACTAAAGACACAGAAGCCTACAGTGACTCAAAGAACTAGCAATGAACAGAAGAGGATCTTTTTCACATTATGTTTCTCTATATCCACTATATATACACACTGAACAAAAATGTAAAAGCAACATGTAAAGTGTTGTTCTCATGTTTCATGAGCTGAAATAAAAGAAACCCCCGAAATGTTCCATACGCGCAAAAAGCTTATTTCTCAAAGATGTGCACACATTTGTTTACATCCCTGTTGGTGAGCATTTCTCAATTTGCCAAGATAACCCATTCACCTGACAGGTGGGGCATATCAAGAAGCTGATTAAACAGCCTGATCATTACACAGGTGCACCTTGTGCTTGGGACAATAAAAGCCCACTGTAAAATGTGTAGCTTTTTCACACAGCACAATGCCACAGACGTCTCAAGTTTTGAGGGAGCGTGTAATTGGCATGCTGACTGCAGGAATGTCCAACAGTGCTCTGCAGAAATGTAATGATAATTTCTCTACCAAAAGCTGCATCCAATGTTGTTTTAGAGAATTTGGCCGTACGTCCAACTAGCCTCCACAACTGCAGACCACGTGTATGGCGCTGTGTGGGCGAGCGGTTTGCTGATGTCAATGTTGTGAACAGAGTGGGGTTATGGTATGGGCAGGCATAAGCTACGGACAATGAACACAATTGCATTTTATTGACGGAGATACCGTGACGAGACCCTGAGGCCCATTGTCGTGCCATTCTTCCGCCGCCATCCCCTCATGTTTGAGCATGATAATGCACAGCCCCATGTCACAAGGATCTGTAAGCTGAAAATGTCTCAGTTCTTCCATGGCCTGCATACTCACCAGACATGTCACCCATCGAGCATGTTCGGGATGCTCTGGATTGATGTGTATGACAGCGTCTTTCAAAGTTCACGCCAATATCCAGCAACTTCGCACAGCCAGAAGTGGGACAACATTCTACAGGTCACAATCAACAGCCATGTGAAGGAGATTTGTCACGCTGCATGAGGTAAATGGTCTGGTTTTCTGATCCACTCCCCTACTTTTTTTAAAAGGTAACTGTGACAAACAGGTGCATATCTGTATCCCCAATCATGTGAAATCCATAGATTAGGGCCTAATTTATTTATTTAAATTGACTGATTTCCTTATATGAACTGTAACTCAGTAAAATAGTTGAAATTGTTGCATGTTCCATTTATATTTTTTGTTCAGTATAATACACTAGCATACAGTACTTAGAATGAAGCAATGAATTGGGAATGCATTCTAAATAGTATGCTAATATGGACATTGGAACTCACATTTAAGAGCTTTTGACCAGCATGATCTGACTGCACTAGGAAGTGTTTGCCGGAGATTTTCTGCAAGAGACCAGACTGCATGCTTATTTTGCAGGGCAAAATCCTCACTGATGATTTAGATAGAAAGCAACTACCAGTGTTCACGTATTTCATCAACATTTTCCTTTCAATCATGCTTCTCAATGACATGTAAATGATTGTGGACCATGCTTCCATAATCTTTAGTACAGGGCTCTCCGACCCTGTTCCTGGAGAGCTACAGTCCTGTAGGTTTTCAGTTAAACCCTAATCAAGCGCACCTGATTCGAATAATTATCTGGTTGATGAGATGAATCAGGTTAGTTACAACTGGGGTTGGAGTGAAAACCTACAGGAGGGTAGCAGGAACAGGGCTGGAGAGCCCTGCTTTAGTATAATGTTACCTTTATTGTGAGGGTTCACTTCCTGTGCTAAACCCCAGGGCCACAACTGGCCAATCAGCTACAGTGTGTTTCATTGGCTCAGAAATAGGGAAGACCATAAAAACAGCTGATGTCTGTATTGTCTATATTGCTTATGCTCAAGTCTTTGTTATTAATTGTAACTAAAAGTGTACTTGTATTGTGATTGGGTTAACTTCTTTCCCATGAAGAAAAGGTACCGATAACACACTTAACATGTTATTCTATATCCAAGATCTTCTATATCCAATGGACACTGGGGCCCTTAAGGGTTGTAACCCCACCCAAGTAACAACCAATATTCAACCAAATACAAAATAAGTGTAATAAAAGTGTGAGGGTCGAATCAAACATCACATTGTGACATGTGAAGGTTGTTATGAGAGTTCACATGAAGGGTTTGAAATTACTGTTCTAAATACGGTTATCTCTGTGGATTAATCCTCTCTAAGTCTGGGAGCTTGGCGGGTCAGGTGGATACAATTGACTTCTGCCTCGCAAGGATACTTGCAGAAACTCCCGGCTTTGCAGAAAGCCCTGGCTGGCTGGCTGGCTGGCTGGCTGGCTGGCTGGCTGCCTGGCTGGCTGCCTGGCTGGCTGCCTGGCTGGCTGCCTTATGGAACTTACGGCAACAGTATACTGTGAATAATAGTTATTTTCGAAAGCTTCACGTGTTCCTTATGAAGATCTTAAAGATAATTTTGATTCGCAGTTTGAATTAATGACACTTTAATTAATCGCATTGGATAACAAGGCAGTTAACCCACTGTTCCCCCGGGCACCGAAGACATGGATGTTGATTAAGGCAGCCCCCCGGACCTCTCTGATTCAGAGGGGTTGGGTTAAATGCGGAAGACACATTTCAGTTGAATGCATTCAGTTGTACAACTGACTAGGTATATCCCCCTTTCCCATTCCTTCCCTAGCATGCACTTTCCAATGGTGCAGTTACCCTCTGCAGTGCAAGTTTGATTGAATTACAGACTTAGCTATTTCCTGTTATTGAGGCACTGAAAGAAGTAAAAAAATATGCATTTCATATATCTATATATATATATATATATATGTTGAATTTCTCTTCCAGATATTTGTTATAGTACAGCGTGTGTATATATGTGTGTATGTATGTATGTCCAGTTTGTGTGTTTGCAGGTATGTTCATGTATGGAGAGTTTGAAAACCCTGCAAATTCCCTCTCCAAGCCATTCCCCAGCATTTTGGTAAATATTGTTTAAGCTACGAGGACATGTCTAGTGTTTGAATACGCTTTTACAGCCAAAACACTTTGTGGAAAATAGTACTTAAAGTAAAAAAATAAGTATGTTTCCATTGTTATTGCAGGGGTATAAAGAGAGTTAGGGAGCCCAAGCTACGTGATATAAAAACAATGCCAGTGAATGTAAAGATCCCTATTAATCAGTGAACTTGAATTAACTTCCATTACCCTGTTTGTGGAGCAAATGGATCACCCATTAGTGCATTGTTTACTCAAACCCAGATTCTGTACCTAGAGACATCTATGCCTCTGTTATAATATAATTTTGGCAAGAGTTAATAACTATGAATTTGATGAGCCTCTATTATAATGATATTAATCACAGTTCATCCTGTGCTCCTTTTTGGTATTTGTTCTTATATGTCGACTCATACATAATTCACCACAAAATGTTTGTCTAGATAGGCCTACAGAATTTGTCAAATCATTATTTGTTCTTTAATAAATCCCTTTCCTGCAGTCAAATGACCAAATTGCCATCTAGTGGCCTCATGGGTGGACTGTTAACATTTTTCATAATTTCATAATTAATCAACATTATAAAAAATTAAAATAAACTTTATGTCAAATGGTTTTGTTATATTTAAGTCTTATGTGATGTATATAAAGTGTAATATTGGGATGCAAACTCAAAATGTAATACATTTAATCCCTATATGTGACAGGTACAGGTGTCTTTTTAATGCCCATAACCATGTGTGTGAGGTTTATACTTTTGTTTCAAAGTAGATTTGTTTAAGACTACCAAGAAACACTCTGTGTGAATCTGATTTAGCCTATTGCAGTACAGGGTTAATGCTATAAACTGTAGCCTAGTATAAGGCCAATTACTTTTCAGTTGAACAAATATGAATTTGCTAAATATTATTGCCATATTTGTATTGTGTCTACCCAATTTGTTGCTACCCTATTTGTGGCTACCCCGAAAACCTTGAGTTTCTGATAACTAAGCAATGTATTCTCCAAACCCACTCCCCTCCTGACCTAGGTGGGAGTTCTGTTAAGAACTGTCAGTGTTTATGTCCTGTCGCTGTCAAATCAAAAATAAAAGGCATTCATCACATACACAGTTTACAAAAGATATAAAAGGTGCAGTGAAATGTTTGTGTGCTAGTTATGATAATGGCGCCCATTTCAGATCACATTACACGCAGCGGACCAACTGTTAAGCAAACTGGGCAGTGTGGTGAGAACGGGACAGGTTGGAAATGTGACTATGTGGCGGTGTTTTACCTGTGGTTTCAGACGGGATAAAAGTCACCACGTCTGTACATTTGACATTTTAGTAATTTAGCAGGCGCTCTTATCCAGAGCAACTTACAGGAGAAATTAGTTAATTGCCTTGCTCAAGGGCACATCGGCAGATTTTTCACCTAGTCGGCTCGGTGATGCGAACCAGCGACCTTTACTGGTCCAATGTTCTGCTAGACTATCTGCCTCCCACAGTAAGCCAGGCCACAATGCAAACCTCCAACAGCTCTTCATCTTGCCAATCCATCCGTTCCTAACCCTAAGCTCCGGCAGCAGATGCTCTGCAGGTTATTAGGCTCAATGCCCAATAACCTGTATAACCTGTAGGGCCATGTGAGCATTAGGCAACAGTCAACCGCCGGGAATCAAACACAGCACAAGGCCTTAGCCTGCCTTACTGGAAAGGCCTTAGTTTGGGCGCTCACATGGCTAACGCTCATCCGCTAACACTTTGAGAGACGGCTACTAGTGCCTATGGATGGATCCTCCTAACTCCAACGGAAGCACTTAACTAGACTACATGACTCGGTCTACATTGATACAAAATGGTTGTGTAATTGTTGTCCCATTTTCTGGTAGACAAATAACAGGGCTGTTCAGGGTTTTCAACAAAGCTAATTGAAGAAAATAATTGAAATTCAGTTTTTTTTTTTAAATGTGGGTAATCATAATCTGTTTTAGAATTCAAACATACATTAGGCTAACACTACAGTATGGCTAACACTTGGTCGATGTCTGCGTAGTCAAATTGCTCCTGTAACTCAAGACTTTTAGCTCCTATAATTCAAGCTGTTTCTTCTTATGTTTTAAAAGGTAATTATTAGTATGTCATGTTTGCCTGGTCTCTTGTTTTGTCGTGCGAAGAGACACAGTTATGGTAGTAAAACAACGTGTCTGACCATAGCAAGCTGCTAAGGTGTTGCACAGTTCTGTTGTCTTTGCACAGGGTTGTAATTGAAGTTATTCATTCATTTCAAATCATTGATTTTACAGTGCCTTCAGAAAGTATTCAAACCCCTTGACTTTTCCCACATTTTGTTATGTCACAGCCTGAATTTAAAACGGATTAAATGTAGATGTTTTTGTCACTGGCCTACATGCTACACCATATTGTCCATGTTTTTCCATTTTTCTATCAATTAAAAAGCAAAAGTACTCAACCCCTTTGTTATGGCAAGTCTAAATAAGTTCAGGAGCAAAAATGTGCAAAATAAGTTGCATGGACTCAATAATAGTGTTTAACATGCTTTATGAATGTCTACATCTTTGTACCCCGCACATACAATTATCTGTAAGGTCCTTCAGTCGAGCAGTGAATTTCAAACACAGATTCAACCACGGTCCTTGTGATATAGAATATATATATAATTTGAAAAAACCCATAAGCAATCCTCTATAGAGGTTAACAGAACGGGCATGTTACGTTGTGCAACAGTGGTGTGCATGTATGTACGCCACAAATCAAATGTTCCAATGTTCTCATACAATCATATGATATTTTGCTTTGTGCATTCCCAACACGCCATGTCATCTTAGCCTGTTTTGCTATACATGTCCCATAGTATTCATCAATGTATCCTATTCAAATAAGTCTTCACAAATGGCTTTCCTATTTTAGACAGGGAAACCTACTGCTTGCTATGGTATCATACTGTACCTTACATTCCAAACAGAAAATCAGTATGCTTTCTCAATTGAATTTCTCTCTCAAACAGTTGTGTAGATGGGATTCTGTCTCCACAACTGTCCTGTATATGTCCTCTGAAGAACTGCTGGCTTTAGATGAAAGGAGCTGCATCTGTAGGTTTTAAAGGCTTTGTCTTCCCAGCTGCCTTACAACCTGTACATTCTCTATGGATCATTTTGAAACTGGCTGGCCTATTGACAGTTTCATATCCTGATAAAAGCAGCCATCACGATAAATTATTTAATTAATTAGCCTACATCGTCTTGTCAATAACTAGCATTTCTTGGCAGATTCTATTTTCTGTTTATGTGCGATTTTGTGTGACTTCATATATTAATTTCTTTCTCTTTACTTCTTTCCTTTGAAGGCAAGCACGGGTGAGGAGGAAAACAAGTTGACGGTATGTTTATGTTCTGTTGTTGCATCTTAATATGTATTTGTACGTGTACTGTCATATTGACAGTACTGAATATCCAGTGCTCTTAAGCAAGCACACAAAGCATGTTGCCATAGAACGCAATGCTGCATGAAAACAATGAAATATCAAGGTCTACAAATGTGTCAGTTAGTTTGCACCAGAGCCATGTGTTTAGAGTGTTGGGCCAATGGCGTTTCTTCATTAAGACACATTTACATGACACTTCAATATTCAACATGGCAGCCATGTTAGCTCCCCACTAACATTACTTGAGGAATATTAAACAAATATTATGAAACTGAATGTCTAGACGGAGCATTATGATGCATTTACATGACACTTCAACATTCTATGGCAGCCATGTTGGCTCCCCATTAACATGGGCAATATTTAAACAGTGCTATGTAACTGAATGTCTAGAATTAGATCAAAAGTTGACCTAACTCTCTAAATATATCAACTCTCTAAATATACGCCGCTGGTTTGCGCTACAAGACCCTCATTATTGACACTCACGCACTTGACACGTCACACTGTGCATTCACTGTGCGTACCGCTGTGTTCAACTGCATCATTGTTACGCCACTGTGTACCAAAGACACAGATTCAATGTGAGTTCAGGGTTGGGGTCAAACCAGTAAAGTAAAATCGAATCTCAATTCATACATTGAATCTCAGTTCACTTGACTGAATTGAAAGCCAAATTGACTCCACACCTAAAGCTATAGATTAGAGTTATGCATTGAAGCTATAGATTAAAGCTATGTATTAAAGATATAGATTATTTCGTGTTGAAGCTATAGATGATCTAGTATTGAAGCTATAGATGATTTAATATTGAAGCTATAGATGATCTAGTATTGAAGCTATAGATGATCTAGTATTGAAGCTATAGATGATCTAGTATTGAAGCTATAGATTATCTAGTTTTGAAGCTATAGATGATCTAGTATTGAAGCTATAGATGATCTAGTTTTGAAACTATAGGTGATCTAGTATTGAAGCTATATATGATCTAGTATTGAAGCTATAGATGATCATCTGGTATAGAGATGTTAAAGCAGCCTATGCCCTTGGTCTCTACTGCAGGCCAAGCCCCGTCTCCAGAGAGGAGGATCATCAGCCTCCCTCCACAACAGCCTGATGAGGAATAGCATCTTCCAGCTCATGATCCACACACTGGACCCCCTCAGTGAGGGTGAGGGACTGGGGGGTAAAACAATGTTTTTTTTGACACACCTTCAATATAGACACACTTCCAATATCTATATTTGATGTATTTGTTTCAATATGTTTCTGTATTAGACATGTTTTCATAATTTCTCATTAATGGAAACAAAATAAAATGTGTAATGTTTTATGTTTCCATTAGCGGGGAATCCGTAGCTAGGTTCATATCGTTGGGGTTCATCACTGACTCTCTGTAGCAATGATTGTGTTTCAGGGCGATTCAAAGAGAAGGCATCCATTCTTCACAAGATGGCCAAACAGAAATGTCAAGGTGGTGGGGACGGGGAAAAACCCAACGGTGTCGCAGGTGAGCTTTACATTTTAAATGTATGTAAATGTTAAATATGTTAAAATACTTTATACGTGTTATATACTATATTATAATCTGGGTGGTTCCAGCCCTGAATGCTGATTGGCTGAAAGCCGTGGTATATGAGATCGTATACCACAGGTATGACAAAACATATATTTTTACTGTTCTAACTACATTTGTAACTAGTTTATAATATCAATAAGGCACCTCTGGTGTTTGTGGTATATTTGCTTAAGAACAGCCCTTAGCCGTGGTATATTGTCCATATACCACACCGCCTCAGGCCTTATTGCTTAAATATACTGTATATACATAATATATATTGCATTACATCCTCCAGTGCCTCTCACTGTCTCTCCTTCAAGTCTAACTCCTGGCCTTTCTCTCTATTTCTGTCTCTCTACGCAGACAAAAGCATCCCCAACAGTTCCAACGTGACAGTGGAAGTCACTTCGCCTGCGAATGGCGACATAGGACCGGTAGGCTTTGTCTACTAAATACCTCCAAAATCAGTGATGATGTTTAAGAGAGTAACTGACACACACTGGATAAATGAGTTCTGTTTCAATCAAATATGTTTTATAGCCTTGGTATTCCTGTCACTCTTTCTCTCTAACCCCCTACCCCTCTCTGTTTGGTAGGCTGAGGAGGAGGAGGAAGATGAGGACGCTCCTCTGAGTTTGGAGTGGCCGGAGACGAACCGCAAACGAATAACGTATCTCCTTATCCTCCCCATCGTCTTCCCTTTGTGGCTCTCTCTGCCGGATGTCAGGAGAGAGGTAAGTGGAGCTGCTATACTCCTCAGACTACATTAACATTTGCGGTGTAGCTATGATCGATTGATTGATTGGTAGGTAGGTTGTTTGGTTGATTGATTTGTGAAAATCTATGACGCTGACGCTTCAAAAGGACATTGAAAGTTTTCATGAAAACTTTTTTTTTTTTTTTTTCAGACTTCTGCGAAGTTCTTCCCCATAACCTTCATTGGTTCAATCTGTTGGATTGCTGCCTTCTCCTACCTCATGGTGTGGTGGGCTCATCAGGTAAGCCCCTCCCTGACACCTGTCACTCTCATTCTGAGCCAATCAAAACATAGGGTTTGTTTTTATCGTTTCGACTCCTGATACAGGACAGGGTTGCGTTCAGGAGGGCCCAAAGTAAAACGTTGTGGAACGTTGCAGGTAGAAATGCCATGAATAGAGCCGGCATGATTCTTTACTCTAGAATTGAGATGACTGTTATAAGGCCCAAAAATGTGTCCATCATTACATCACCTCACCTATGGTCTTTTGATTATGGTGGAAGCATAACAGTCTGTGTGTGACCACGAAACATAATCCTAACAGCTAAGCAACTACTTCCAGTTGTACCTACTAGCTCCCCCGTCAGATCAACGTTAACCTCGACTATAGAACAAGAGCCAACCAATCCAAACAAGATCCAGTCATTCGATTGAGTTTCAACCGTGTCTATTGCCAGACGTCATAACGCCAAATCGGATTCTTCGTCATTGTTTGAACAATGTAGTTAACCCATTTTCACTCTCAGGTTGGAGAGACCTTCTGGATTACAGAGGAGATCATGGGATTGACCATATTAGCAGCTGGTACCTCAATCCCTGATCTAATCACCAGTGTCATTGTAGCACGGAAAGGCCTTGGTGACATGGCTGTGTCCAGCTCTGTAGGCTCCAACATATTTGACATCACCGTGGGGTAAGTCGGTCTAAAAGCACATTTAAAATGCTCCAACTCCTGTTTGCATGAATGAGTCATCTTTTGATGTTTTCTCGGGCAAGCGCTATCGCTCCACATTTGCAATGTTACAGTAGTTTTGCACAGATCTATGTTCTTTTGAATGACGAAAATGTCAACCTAAAAAGTCAAAGGATCAACTGTAACTATGTTTTCACTTTACCACCGTATAGTCTACTCTAGACGGTAACGGTACATGTGATTTCTATGTTTCTCCGTCTACCCATCCAGCCTGCCGTTCCCTTGGCTCATCTACGGCCTAATCAATGACTTCAAGGCGGTGCAGGTGAGCAGCAACGGCCTGTTCTGCGCCATCGTGCTCCTCTTCCTCATGTTGCTCTTCGTCATCATCTCCATCGCCTCCTGCAAGTGGAAGATGAGCAAGTCGCTGGGAGGCCTCATGTTTTTACTATACATCTTCTTCCTGGTAACCAGCGTCATGCTGGAAGACAAGATCATTGTGTGTCCCATCTCCATCTGAAGGCCCCTCTTCAACCCCAAACCCCCTGGAAACACAAACACACACATACAGCACACACAATCATATAATCCTCCGGTTGTCAATGGGGGCTTCCGTTGTGAGGAGCAGTAGAAAACGAGCCTGGCGCGATTGATTGATTTCAAATGTCCGAGCACAACCTGCAGATTATAATTTGCGAACTTTGAGCAGGGCAGACGGACCTATCGATGAGCGATCGATTCACGATGCTACTGCCCAACGGGGTGGGTTTCTCTCCACGTCACATGACCACATCCGAGAGCTTCCGTTGGTTTAAATCCGTCGTTGGCTGACAAACAGGCGATTTTAATCACACCTATGATGGAGAGTAGGGGACCATGTCTGGTTACTCCAATCCAGAGGACTATGTGATATGATTAGAGAATATATTTGAATTAGTCAGGTATCAACTGTCAATCGGGCTCAAAAACATTGACGGGCTGTATGAAGTGGAGCTCTGGAAAAGGTCCAGCATTGTCGTAACCAGAAAGTGGAACCTGCCAGAGAAGTGTCTGAAGATTGCACGGCTCAAGCGGAAGTGTTTTTCTTGATTTTTGTAAATTAGTTTTCAGATGTATTTATATTACAAATGGTAAATTGCAAAACCCAGAAGGTTTTTGTTCTAAAATCAAAATCAAAAATTTGTACAGTTCTGATTTGGTTTATAACTGGTACATGGTTGTATGAACTTGCAAAGTTTGGAAAAAGGTTAAAGTGTATATGAAGAGAAAATGATAGTAATATGACGAGGGTGGTTTTGTTAAGTAAATATAATATAATAAATCTAATGTTCATTTATCTTCTGTTTCTTAACCCCAACCCATATTTTTTCCAACTTGTTTGACACTTAATATTAAGGTGAATCCAGTTGAGCAAATCTACTGTACCTAATGCTACAACATTTTTACGGTTGAAAACGTAACAATATCATTTTTTTTCGGTAAAAGTACTTCCACTTATTCTATATGCAAATCAGTTGTGGAACATGACAAATGTGAATAGCTAAAATGGTCGACAGGTGTGAAATTTGGCACACCGTATGATGTAGGCACACACTATATTAAATCACTTTCGGTGTACAACAACCCCTTTCAATCAAATGTACTTATAAAGCCCTTTTTACATCAGCAGATGTCACAAGGTGCTATACAGAAACCCAGACTAAAACCCCAAACAGTGCAGATGTGAAGTGTAAAAACATCTAAAGGGGGGTTGTGAACTCTGTACAAATGATAATTTTTCCATGTTTGATACAGTTTGAATGCTTCAGAATCATATAGGCAACATCTAAATATATTTTTTTTATACGTTATTTTTTTGCTTGTTTTCTCTGTATAATACAGCAAACGGAAAAATGTATATCTGAATAACATCCAGGTTTTTTTTTTCACTCGTGATCAACTGAACAGAATTAGGGGTTGAAGATTTCATATTGACCAAAGCAAAATAGCATGTGAATGATATTATCCGGATAATCAATAGTTCTACTCTGTAAAAAAAATCGATGTTTCTTCTCCTTTATAAGATCGATCATAAAAAATGTCAAACTATTTAGTTGCTGCAGAATTGTTACCTTACCAATGCTGGACGGTGCTTACACTTGACTGGCAATGGCAAAACATATGACTGGGATATACTATATTTGATTTTTAACAATAATAATGAACCATCCGAAACTGAATAGGCAAAATAAATGAGCTACTATATTCACAACTAAAATAATGGATTATCTTAGTTGAAAGATATACCATTTATTACTGTATCCCCCTTCACTTTTTGTTCATTTCTCTAAGCCAATTTCCTCATTGTCAATTTGTTTTCTCTCGTGTATGCCCTTTGTATGCATACAAACAGTTTGTAAACTGTAAAATAAACTCAAAGTAGGATCATTCCATCTTATATTCAGACCAATATTGCTTCCACTCCTTTAGGGTTCAATGTTGATATCTACAGAACACTGTTAGATGACAGATAACATCTTAACTTTAGACAGCCACATTAAAGTAAAGCACTTTCATATCTAGAGC
Organism: Salvelinus fontinalis; assembly: GCF_029448725.1. NCBI lineage: Eukaryota > Metazoa > Chordata > Actinopteri > Salmoniformes > Salmonidae > Salvelinus > Salvelinus fontinalis. Next base: position 22,371,745 of record NC_074706.1, read on the forward strand.
GTGCAATTTGTTGATATTTTTTTCAATGGATCTTATGTGTGTGTAACATTTAATGTATGGATGAGCAGGAAGGAAAAACTGTCAATATGCAGAACTATATGGATGGCGTGGAAGTGTATCATAATACAGAACAAACAATGAATGGCAATGCTTTTATATTTCTGTTACAAACCATATGTTTAAGTATGAATCATGTATATGAATCATAATCATGTATACTTGAATCATGTATAATATTGTAAAAATCATATCAGTCATTCTGTAAAAAATGTCATATGATAATAAATGAAACTTTGTTTGAAATGTAGGTGTCAATTGCTTTATTTCAGAATCAAATCACCCAAAACTAACCAGTCAAAACTATCCAATAAATGTTGTCCTCTATAATATACAAAGATTCATTATAGGGTGCAATGGTGCATACATTATGGATTTGGTTACAAACACCTGCTCTTTCTATTACAAACTGACCAGGTGAAAGCTATGATCTCTTATTGATGTCACTTGTTAAGTCCACTTCAATCAGTGTAGATGAAGGGGAGGAGACATGTTAAATAATTTTTAAGCCTTGAGACAATTGAGACATGGATTGTGTATGTGTGCCATTCAGAGGGTGAATGGACAAGACAAAATATTTAAGTGCCTTTGAATGGGGTACGGTAGTCGGTACCAGGCACACCGGTTTGAGTGTGTCAAGAACTGTAACGCTGCTGGGTTTCACACAAACAGTTTCCCCATGTGTATCAAAAATGGTCCACCACCTAAAGGGAATCCAGCCAATTTGACACAAGTGTAGGAAGCATTGGAGTCAACAACTTTTGACACCTTGCAGAGTCCATGCCCAGCGGAACTCAGGCGGTTCTGAGGACAAAGGGGGGAGGGGGAAGGTGTTCCTAATGTTTAATACACTCAGTGTATACAAGAACATAATCTAATAGCTCTTCCTAGTGGTTGAAAAGAACCACAGCAACCCGGGACAACTTCAGTTGGCAAACGTAGTCAAACGTTGCAGGTAGAAATGTCATGAATAGAATATGACACCTTATTACACACTGAACAAAAATATAAATGCAACATGGAACAATTTCAAAAAATTTCCAGAGTTTGAGTTCATAGAAGGAAACTAGTCAAACGAAAGAAATTAATTCCTTAAAAAATATAAAAGTAGGGGAGTGGATCAGAAAACCAGTCACTATCTGAAGTAAACACCATTTGCCTCATGCAGCGCGACACATCTCCTCCCCATAGAGTTGATCAGGCTGTTCATTGTGGTGTGTGGAATGTTGTCCCGCTCCTCTTCAATGGCTGTGTGAAGTTGCTGGATATTGGTTGGAACTGGAACACGCTGATGTACACATCAATCCAGAGCATCCCAAACATGCTCAATGGGGGACATGTCTGGTGAGTATGCAGGAATGGAAGAACTGGGACATTTTCAGCTTCCAGGAATTGTGTTCAGATCCTTGCGACATGGGTCTGCATTATCATGCTGAAATAGGAGGTGATGGCGGCGGATAAATGGCACGACAATGGGCCTCAGGATCTCATCAAGGTATCTTTGTGTATTAAAATTTCCATTAATAAAATGTAATTGTGTTCGTTGTCCGTAGTGTATGCCTGCCCATACCATAATGCCACCGCCACCACAGGGCACTCTGTTCACAATGCTGACATCAGCAAACCGCTCGCCCACACAACTGCCCGGTACAGTTGAAACCGGGATTCATCCACGAAGGACACTCTTCACCAGCATGCCAGTGGCCATCAAAGGTGAGCATTTGCCCAGTGTAGAACTGCAGTCAGGTCAAGACCCTGGTTAAGACGATGAGCATGCAGATGAGCTTTATTTATATTGCCCTGCTGAACGCACCCGTTCCTTTCTTTTTTTATACAGTACCAGTCAAAAGTTTGGACACACCGCCTCATTCAATGGTTTTTCTGTATTTTTACTATTTTCTACATTGTAGAACAGCGAAGACATCAAAATTATGAAATAACCCAGAATCATGTAGTAACCAAAAAAGTGTTAAACAAATAAAAATGTATTTTATATTTGAGATTCTTCAAAGTAGCCACCCTTCGCCTTGACGACAGCTTTGCACACTCTTGGCACACTCAACCAGCTTCATGAGGAATGCTTTTCCAACAGTCTTGAAGAAGTTCCGACATACAGTGGCTTGCAAAAGTATTCACCCCCTTGGCATTTTTCCTATTATGCCTTACAGCCTGGAATTAAAATGGATTTTTGGGGGGTTTGTATCATTTTGATTTACACAACATGCCTACCACTTTGAAGATGCAAAATATTTTTTCTTGTGAAACAAACAAGAAATAAGAAAAAAAAAAAATGAAAATTGAGCCTGCATAACTATTCACCCCCCCAAAGTCAATACTTTGTAGAGCCACCTTTTGCAGCAATTACAACTGCAAGTCTCTTGGGGTATGTCTCTATAAGCTTGGCACATTTAGCCACTGTGATTTTTGCCCATTTTCAACAAAAAACTGCTCCAGCTCCTTGGTTGGATGGGTTCCGCTGGTGTACAGCAATCTTTAAGTCATACCACAGATTCTCAATTGGATTGAGGTCTGGGCTTTGACTAGGCCATTCCAAGACATTTAAATGTTTCCCCTTAAACCACTCGAGTGTTGATTTAGCAGTATGTTTAGGGTCATTGTCCTGCTGGAAGGTGAACCTCCATCCCGGAAGACTGAAACAGGTTTCCCTCAAAAATGTCCCTGTACTTAGCGCCATCCATCATTCCTTCAATTCTGACCAGTTTCCCAGTCTCTGCCGATGAAAAGAATCCCCACAGCATGATGCTGCCACCGCCATGCTTCACTGTGGGGATGGTGTTCTCGGGGTGATAAGAGGTGTTTGGTTTGCGCCTGCGCCAGACATAGCGTTTTCCTTGATGGCCAAAAAGCTAAATTTTAGTCTAATCTGACTAGAGTACATTCTTCCATATGTTTGGGTAGTCTCCCACATGCCTGTTGGCGAACACCAAACGTGTTTGCTTATTTTTTCTTTAAGCAATTGTAACGGATGTGAAATGGCTAGCTAGTTAGCGGGTACGCGCTAGTAGCATTTCAATCAGTTACGTCACTTGCTCTGAGACTTAAGTAGGGTTTCCCCTTGCTCTGCAAGTGCCGTGGCCTTTGTGGAGCGATGGGTAACGATGCTTCGTGGGCGACCGTTGTTGATGTGTGCAGAGGGTCCCTGGTTCGCGCCCGTGTCGGGGCGAGGGGACGACGTAAAGTTATACTGTTAGATTGATGCTGTTGACCCGGATCACTGGTTGCTGCGGAAAAGGAGGAGGTTGAAAGGGGGGTGAGTGTAACGGATGTGAAATGGCTAGCTAGTTAGCGGGTACGCGCTAGTAGCATTTCAATCAGTTACGTCACTTGCTCTGAGACTTAAGTAGGGTTTCCCCTTGCTCTGCAAGGGCCGCGGCCTTTGTGGAGCGATGGGTAACGATGCTTCGTGGGCGACCGTTGTTGATGTGTGCAGAGGGTCCCTGGTTCGCGCCCGTGTCGGGGCGAGGGGACGACGTCAAGTTATACTGTTACACAATGGCTTTTTTCTGGACACTCTTCCATAAAGCCCAGCTCTGTGGAGTGTACGGCTTAAAGTGGTCCTATGGACAGATACTCCACTCTCCACTGTGGAGCTTTGCAGCTCCTTCAGGGTTATCTTTGGTCTCTTTGTTGCCTCTCTGATTAATGCCCTCCTTGCCTGGTCCATGAGTTTTGGTGGGCGGCCCTCTCTTGGCAGGTTTGTTGCCGTACCATATTCTTTCAATTTTTTTATAATGGATTTAATGGGGCTCAATGGAATGTTCAAAGTTTCATAGATATTTTTATAATCCAACCCTGATCTGGACTTCTCCACAACTTTGTCCATGACCTGTTTGAAGAGCTCCTTGGTTTTCATGGTGCCGCTTGCTTGGTGGTGTTGCAGACTCTGGGGCCTTTTCGAACTGGTGTATATATACTGAGCTCATGTGACACATTGCACACAGGTGGACTTTATTTAACTAATTATGTGACTTCTGAAGGTAATTGGTTGCACCAGATCTTATTTAGGGGCTTCATAGCAAAGGGGGTGAATACATATGCACGCACCACTATTCCATGTAATATTTCTTTTGAAACAAGTTATTTTTTCATTTCACTTCACCAATTTGGACTATTTTGTGTATGTCCATTACATGAAATCCAAATAAAAATCAACTTCAATTACGGGCTGTAACGCAACAAAATAGGAAAAACGCCAAGGGGGTGAATACTTCTGCAAGGTACTGTATGCTGAGCACTTGTTGGCTGCTTCTCCTTCACCCTGCGGTCCAACTCAATTAGGTTGAGGTCAGGTGATTGTGGAGGCCAGATCATCTGATGCAGCACTCCATCACTCTCCTTGGTCAAACAGCCCTTACACAGCCTGGAGGTGTGGTGAGTTATTGTCCTGTTGAAAAACAAATTATAGTCCCACTAAGCGCAAACCAGATGGGATGGCGTATCGCTGCAGAATGCTATGGTAACTATGCTGGTTAAGTGTACTTTGAATTCTAAATAAAATCACTGAGTGTCACCAGCAAAGCACCCCCACACTTCCTCCATGCTTCACTGTGGGAACCACACATGCAGAGATCATCCGTTCACCTACTTACAGGTCTTCCTTTCCTGTGGTGGTCCTGAGAGTCATAGCGCTTGATGGGTTTTGCAACTGTACTTGAACTTAAAGTTCCTGTAATTTTCCACATTGACTGACCCTCATGTCTTAAAGTAATGGACTGTCATTTCTCTTTGCTTATTTGAGCTGTTCTTGCCATAAAATGGACTTGGTCTTTTACCAAATAGGGCTATCTTCTGTACACTACCCCTACCTTGTCACAACACAACTGATTTGGCTCAAACGCAATAAGGAAAGAATTACTACAAATTAACTTTTAACAGGGCACACCTGTTAATTTAATTCCAGGTGTCTACCAATTGAAGCTGGTTGATAGAATGCCAAGAGTGTGCAGAGCTGTCAAGGCAAAGGGTGGCTACTTTGAAGAATCTCAAATATATTTAGATTTTTGGTACTACATGATTCCATATGTGTTATTTCATAGTTGATGTCATCACTATTATTCTACAGTGTAGAAAACAGTAAAAATACAGAAAAACCCTGGAATGAGTAGGTGTCTGCAAACTTTTGACTGGTACTGTACATACGGTATGTTTTCACTTTGAACACTCATCTGTAACAGAACTGTATCACAAAATAACAATTTCAATCAAGGAGTGTGATTTCGTATGAAAAAGATAAAACAATCATTAATGTTTGGCATTTTGTATTTGACATTTTTGTAGTGCAACTTAACATAACTGGCCATTTCCTTTATACATGGACAGTTAAACATTCAATTAGAATGCAATCATTTCAGTCACTACTGAACCTACAGTTTGTATTTTTTCTTCTTAACAAGGCACTTGTAGTCAAGTCTGATTCATTGAATGTTTGCATCCATCTAGTAAAAAAACATGGAACCAGAAATATAAAGCATGTCCCCTTAACTGAAACTCCTGGGCCTCTAAATATTATCTGGATTATCGATGTTCCCACAACCATCTTTTCACAGCCTGTAAAAGTGCATTGTGTTTGGCATTGTGGTTACGGTATTACCATGGTTACAGTAGGCTATTACAAGGGTGATTACTCCACTCGGCACTTGATCTTTTTGCCGTAGCTGTCGACCACATCTGGGGTGATGCTCTCGTCCTCCTCCACGTCCTCTGTGACGGACTTGCCCACCAGCTGGAAGATGTCCTCGGGCGGAACGCCCTTCGGCTCGCCCACCTTCACCCCCAGCATGTCCATACCAAGCACCGTGCCTTTGGGGATCGCCACCTTGGCCACCACTGATTTCCCCAGCTGGAAGAGAACACAATCAATGTATTAAAATAAGTTCTGACATCCTTTCCTGTTTGAAGCAACGAACCAAAGATCATATAGCCTATAGGGTACAGACTTTTTCCAGGTCAGATGACGAGGTTAGGGGAAAAAAACACGTAGCCTTAACACCCACCCACCCCTGAATTGGAATAAATGCTTAAATAATGTTTGTAAAAAAGATGACCCCATTGTCTTACATCAGATGGCCATCTGCAATGGTTAATGGCAGTCAGGCTATGTGGTAGCGTAAGAACAACGCCATCTGTTGGAATACAATGAAAAGTGCCCATCCAGGAAGTACCTTATCGTGGCATGGCTTCTCACAAGGCAGCATCTGCTTGATGCCCGTCCCCAGAGACCTCTCCACCAATCGAATGGCTTTGACCAGCTCTATCAGCTCAGAGGGCTCCAGAGAAGCTTCATGGTCACTTCCCTTCCAGCTCTTGTCCAGGGTCACATGACGCTCAATGACCTTTGCCCCCAGCGCCACTGCTGCCACGGAGATGTGGACCCCAGACTCGTGACCGGAATATCCAATGGGAATATCAGGGAATTCCTTCTGGTATTCCTATGAACGAGATCAAGGGTCATTTTCCTGCCTCAAAACATGTATTCTCTCTGGACTTAGCCTTAACCACAGACTAGCAATATGACTGTTGCACAAGTGGTCCATTGGGGCGGCAGGTAGCCTAGTGGTTAGCGCGTTGGGCAGGAACAAGCTGACAAGGTAAAAATCTGTCATTCTGCCCCTGAACAAGGCAGTTAACCCACTGTTCCTAGGCCGTCATTGTAAATAAGAATTTGTTCTTAACTGACTTGCCTAGTTAAATAAAGGGTAAATAAAAAAATTTAACAACAGAAATAAGATGCACCATGTGTTTAGGGGTGATCTTGACTGAAACAATTCCTTCATTCAAACCAATGAAAAACTCTTACTGCGATGACACGCAGGTTGACATCTTCAGCCTCCAATGGGTAGGCACTGGTGCACTGCAGGATGCAGAAGTTCTGATTGTGTTTCTTGACCGTCTGGTAGACCCGTCTCATTGTCTCCATTGACTGCATGCCACTGGATACCACCATGGGGCGACCTAGCATTAAACCAAAGAGATGTGAGATTTCACACAACAAACACCTATGCTTCGCTTTATTCTTGATATTGCAAAAGTTTTACTACACTTTCACGAGTATAAAGTAGACCAAATAAACAAATTACTTCAGAAGCTAAAATGTTCATTTTTACATTTAGCAGCCTAAGACACCCAATATCTATCATACTGTAAACTTTAAAACCACTGACCTTTTTTTGCAGTCTTTTCCAGATAGGGAAAGTTATTGGTGTCCCCTGAACCAACTTTGAAGAAGGGCACATCAAGCTCATGTAGGAACTCCACAGCCATCTAACAAGAGATATACAACAAATAATTAATACAGTTTTTTATATGCATTATACAGGCCTAATCAATATAGTACCACAGTAGGAGTCATAATAACCCCAAAAACCTAACAGTCAAACAGGGAAATGGTTCCAATTGTTTCCCCCCCATTCATTTTTCCCATAGGGGATTTTAGAAACTCTTAAAATAAAGGCTGTGTTTCATGTAGGATCACCCTGGCGTGACGTTTTGATAACCGTGTAAATCTCTCTAAGGTGACTTATCAATTTATTTGCCTGCATTTACCCAACAAAAAAAAAATGCTACTTAGCTGCTAATGTGGCTGTCAGAAAGAACTACAAATGCCATGATGATCGCCACGACACTGCTGAATCGAGGCAAAGGTAAGAATCTCTGGATTAACTATATACAAATCATCACCCTGTCCGAGAGAGATTTAGATGGTTATCAAAACGTCACGCCAGGGTGAGGATTCAGTAAACACCGCCCTTATTTTAGGCATTTCTAAAATTCCCTATAGGAAAAATTAATTGTGAAACAATTGGAACCATTTCCCTATTTGACCGCTAGGTTTTATGGGTATTATGACACCCCCACAGTGGGGATCTATGGGCCTATTCCACATCACCATCATTCTTACCTCGTCCATTCCTGAAGCAGTAAAGAAAATTCCAACCTCCTTTGCATAGTTCTGCAGCTCTACGTATTGTATATGACTGAACTCAAGATGGCGCTTGTGCTCTCCGTATGTCTTTCCCCAGGATTGTTTGGAGGTGTACGGACGCTCCAGGGCACGCTTGTTGAACTTGTACTCAAGCTCACTCTTCTGAAACTTGGCGCAGTCTGCCCCGCAGTCCTGTGAATTGATTGTCAATACGAATAGGGTCACATAGTTGTAAAATGTGTTGCCAAGGAGGATGAGGAGGAAACCTTGTTTAAAATCTTCTATCATTTATTGGGACTGGGATGCGGCACTTTGGGGTGTGGACCCACCTAAGTGCCGCATTTCATGATGACACTCACCTGTCTCGAACAATGAGAGAAGACTTGAAATAGACAAGATGGCGACAGACATTGTCGGATTACCTCAGAGCAAAACATTAATAAATTCAAACCTGCAACTGGACAATGACATTTTGGAAGATAAAGGGTTGGCTGAATGAAAAACAAAGATAGCGTCGCCAAGTTAAGGTTGGTCGAAATGTCACTGTGCTACACCAAACAGTACGTAACCTAACTCACAGTAAGGCCAGAATGGCATTTCACTGTACTTGTGCACATGACATTAAAAAGCTTAAACTTGACTTGAATGGATATCAAAAATCTTTGGTGAAATCACATTATCATGTGCAACAATCTATAGCTAACACACCCACTGCCTTTCATAAAACACAGTCAAATGGTGTGATCATTTCATATATGGGGGTGGGTATCTGTTGTGCCATATCTCTGGCAGGAAATCCATTTCCACCCATATCAGTCCTTAATAAATTGACCAATATATGCCCATGGTCTCAATGGCACAAGTTCACAATTTGAAATACAGCCCCAGCAAGCAACAGAGCAGGCTAATGTCATTTTACAGTCATATGGGCACTGGAATCGATCATTTCCTCATTGGCACGGTAGCAGGGCAGCAGTCAGACAAGAAGCAGTGTCATGCAAGAGACTGGACTGTCAGTTTTAAAACGGCCAAAATAGTCAAATGCATTTATACTAAAGAAGCCGCTAGTTAACGAGCAAGTAAGTCAGTACCATGGTCCCCAATACAGCAGCTGAGTAAAGTTAACTGATTCATTTTGCTACTAACATTACCTTGGCCATTTTGATCATTTTCTTGGCAATTTCGATATCTCCCTGGTGGTTCTGTCCAATTTCTGCAATAATAAAACAGGGGTTAGAACCCCCAATCATCCTGCCAGGACAAAGCTCGAATTTCAGAGGCATTTTAGAAATGTGATAAATGCGGTTTCCTAAAATGTTTGTAGCGATAAGATGGCTAGGTTCTCTTGCTCTGAACCAGTAGTACAGAGACAGTCAGGTGTGTGTTCTCGCGGAAGAAGTCGAGCTAATTTCCACGTTGCACATCCGGAATCCACGTGGTTTCCTCTCCACTTCATGTTTCAAAATAAAGGTTCTCCCTTCACTCACAGGTCATTTCAGGATTCTCAAGAGTCAAAATGTGAGACATTGTAATTAATACTTTTAAAAATTATTATTACAGAAGAAGTATAAACGTCAATAATTATTTGAATACCGTGTATTTGACTTTTAACACAATTTAATTTCACATCCTCCGATATAGAAAAGTAAACATCCACCACATGTATATAAATAAATGTACCATATATTTTTAAAAAATGAAGTCAAGGCACATTTGTTATGTTTATGTAAAATTGTAGAATTTTGAAATTGAAAAACATATTTTTGGATGACAGCCAGGTGTATTTTGTTACACCAAAATGAACGTCTGTTTTAGAGGAATGAAAATCAACAGTCTGCCACACAAACATTTTTTAAATTGTCCACAATGAACACTTGTGATGCAGAGTAAATATTATGTAACTAATAACATTTTCAGCTAGAGTTATTAAGGTTAAACTTGTCATTCACTAACAGCTGAAAAAAACAACTGCAACAGCAAAAAAAATCCACGTTTAACATGTTATGTTTATGTGATATTGTTGAATTTTGCATCTGAAAAATATATTATTGGGTGACAGCCAGCAGTATATTGATTGTTACACAGAAATGACCATGACATTTTTTTTGGGGGGGGGGGGTGATGCAACTAATGTAGACATTAACAAATGCATTTCTATCACTTCCAAAATAAAAACATTTAATTGAGGAGGATTACCAAGATGGCTGCACGGTGGCTTCAATACAGCGCCACCTGTCAGTCATCCAGGGTTTATGCACATCATTGTTCGAAAACCCCATTAGTAAAAAAAAAGGGCTTAAATTATAGTTTCAGTATAGCTTTAGTTTTTCAAATGTTTTTCTTAATTATTTTATTTTAAGTTTTTGTTTACCATATTTAACCTTGCCAGCTACATTGCGTGTGCGAGCGTTGCAACTGTACTTACATGTTATTCAATGATTTCCCCCACATTTCACACATGCTTAAACGTGCCTCTGTGTAGCCAAGAGCTAAAATAGAACTTGGTTCTATTTGAGATGCACATGTGTTGACTGTCGCCTCCTTATTGGATTAAAGGAAAAAGATACAAACCCACGTGGATGCTTGACAGACACGAGGAGAGAATAATTAAAGATAATTAACTAGGTTTCCTTTTTCATCTGTGGATTTATCGCTGGAGTAGAGAAACACACGATTTTGTATGACTCCGGGTCAAAATTCTACAAAGCACCAGCTAAAAACAGGACAATATGCAGGTAAAATAACAACCCAATGTTCATCTCCCAGGACAAATTAACTAGCAACAGCTAGCTACCTAAATGTCCATGATTGTTTCATGTGTGTTTCGACCTGTCCACAAATTAATAGTCTGTTCACAGTTGGCTTTGATGTTTTAACCTGAGTGTCAAGATCACATCTGATGTGGATGAACAAATAAGCATGCGGATGCAGGCGTGTTGCCAGTCGGATGCAGGCGTGTTGCCAGTCGGATGCAGGCGTGTTGCCAGTCGGATGCAGGCGTGGACTGGCGTGTTGCCAGTCGGATGCAGGCGTGTTGCCAGTCGGATGCAGGCGTGTTGCCAGTCGGATGCAGGCGTGTTGCCAGTAGAGTCAGCATGTTACAACTTCCCCAAACCAGCCGCTCAAGTGCATACACATGTTGATTTTGACTATCCCCATCAGACTTTAGTTCATGACACGCAGGTTAAATTAGCAAAACCAACTACGGTATATTCATTTGGGGACAGGTCAAAACACACAACACATTCATGGATATTTAGCTAGCTAATTTGTCCTGGGACATGAACGTTGGGTTGTTCGTTTAGTTTAAATGTAGGGTCCCTTTTTTTGCTGGATCTTTGCAGAATTTTTTATCATACAAAATCCTGTTCTCTACTCCGACAATTAATCCACAGATTAAAGGGGAAACCTAGTTAGTTTTTGGATAGGGTTCTTTGATTAATCTCTTCTCGTTCAACTGTCAATCACCCACGTGGGTTAGTATGCTCGCGAAAACCAATGAGTAAAATGGAGAGGGGGACTTGCAGGCGTTAAGGTTCTGAAATAGAACCAAATTCTATTTCAGCGCCAGGCTATGCAGACACCCGTGAGCAGTTAAATAGTTGAATAATGGGTACATTTATTTTGCAACGCTCCCGCACGAAATGTGGCCTGTCTGGTGATACTGATAGTTGAGATTGATGGTCTGTTTACATAGCAGGTTATGATAATTAACGTGGCAGGTTAGGTCAATTCACGTGGCAGGTTAGGGGAACCTAAACGCAACCCTGGTTGGCTCAGCCCTTGTTGTTGTAGCCGTCCACCATACGTGGCGTGATGCTCCCATCCTCCTCCACGTCCTCTGTGATGGCCTTGCCCAGCAGCTGACCCATGTCTTCAGGAGAGATGCCCCTCGGCTCGCCCACCTTCACCCCCAGCATATCCATACTCAGCACCGTGCCTTTGGGTATCCCCACCTTAGCCACCACTGACTTCCCCAGCTGGAAGAGAAAATAATATGGAGATTTCCTCCTACAGTATGTGCTGTTGTACAAAGAGAATACTTGATGTAAGGGAGGTTTATGACAAACATAATGGGCCTACTTTATAAAAGAAAATTAATATAACATCATTATAATTTGAGAAAGTAATTATTACAAATGTCAATGGGAAAAATATTGATTTTGTATATTTTTGATATATGTTGTATATTTTCTACATACAGTGCCTTCGGAAAGTATTCAGACACCTTCACTTTTTCCACATTTTGTTACTTTATTCTAAAATGGATTAAATAAAAAATGCTCCTCATCAATCTACACACAATACCCCATAATGACAAAGCAAAAACTGTTTTTTAGAAATGTTTGCAAAACAGAAATACCTTATTTACATTAGTATTCCGGTGCCCCCGCACATAGACACTGTACCAGCACCCCCCTGTATATATTGTTATAATTTTTACTGATCCTCTTTAATTACTTGTTACTTTTATCCATATTTTTTTTTAACTGCACTGTCGGTTAGGGGCTCGTAAGTAAACATTTCACTGTAAGGTCTACTACACCTGTTGTATTCGGATCATGTGACTAATAAAATTGTATTTTATTTTATTCAGACCAATTTCGAGTCTCAAGCAAACGAACTCAGGTGCATCCTGTTTCCATTGATCATCCTTGAGATGATTCTACAACTTGGAGTCCACCTGTGGTAAACTAAATTGATTCAACATGATTTGGAAAGGCACACACGTCTATTTAAGCTCCCACAGTTGACAGTGCATGTCAGAGCAAAAACCAAGCCATGAGGTCAAAGGAATTGTCCATAGCTCCAAGACAGGATTTTGTCGAGGCACAGATCTGGGGAAGGGTACCAAAACATTTCTGCAGCATAGAAGGTCCCAAAGGATACAGTGGCCTCCGTCATTCTTAAATGGAAGAAGTTTGGAACCTCCAATACTTTTCCTAGAGCTGGCAAAACTGAGCAATCAGGGGAGAAGGGCCTTGGTCAGGGATGTGACCAAAAACTCGATGGTCACTCTGACAGACCTCCAGAGTTCCTCTGTGGAGATGGGAGGACCATCTCTGCAGCACTCCACTAATTCAGCCTTTATGGTAGAGAGAACAGACGGAAGCCACTCAGTAAAAGGCACATGACAGTCCGCTTGGAGTTTGCCAAAAGGCACCCAAAGGACTCTCAGACCATGAGAAACATGATTCTCTGGTCTGATGAAACCAAGATTAAACTCTTTGGCTTGAATGCCAAGCGTCACGTCTGGAGGAAATCAAGCACTGCTCATCACCTGGCCAATACCATACCTACTGTGAAGCATAGTGGTGGCAGCATCATGCTGTGGGGATGTTTTTCATTGGCAGGGACTGAAAGACTAGTCGAGGGAAAGATGAACAGAGCAAAGTTCTGCAAACAGAGAGATCCTTGATGAAAACCTGCTCCAGAGTGGCTTCGAGCAAGTCTCTGAATGTCCTTGTGTGGCCCAGCCAGAGCCCGGACTTGAACCTGATCATCCGGACTTGAACCTTGAAGGAGTTCCCACATATGATGAGCGCTTGCTGGCTGCTTTTCCTTCACTCTGCAGTCCAACTCATCCCAAACCATCTCAATTAGGTTGAGGTCGGGTGATTGTGGAGGCCAGGTCATTTGATGCAGCACTCATCACTCTCCCTCTTGGTCAAATATCCCTTACACAGCCTGAAGGTGTGTTGGGTCATTGTCATTTTCCTGTTGAAAAACAAATGATAGTCCCACTTAGCGCAAACCAGATGGGATGCCGTATCGCTGCAAAATGCTGTGGTGGCCATGCTGGTTAAGTGTGCATTGAATTCTAAATAAATCAGATGGTGTCACCAGCAAAGCACCATCACACCTCCTCCTCCATGCTTCATGGTGGGAACCACACATGCAGAGATCATCTGTTGACTAAATTTGGACTCATTGGACCAAAGGACAGATTTTTGTCTAATGTCCAATGCTCGTGTTTCTTGGCCCAAGCAAGTCTCTTCTTATTGGTGTCCTTTAGTAGTGGTTTCTTTGCAGCAATTCGACCATAAGGGCCTGATTCACAGTCTCCTCTGAACAGTTGTTGAGATGTGTCTGTTACTTGAACTTTGTGAAGCATTTATTTGGGCTGCACAAACTCTAATGAACTTATCCTCTGCATCAGAGGTAACTCTGGGTCTTCCTTTCCTGTGGCAGTCCTCATGAGAGCCAGTTTCATCATAGCACTTGATGGTTTTTGCGACTGCACTTGAATAAACTTTTTTTCCGGATAGACTGACCTTCATGTCTTAAAGTAATGATGGCCTGTCGGTTTCTTAGCTTATTTGAGCTGTTCTTGGTCTTTTACCAAATAGGGCTATCTTCTGTATACCACCCCTACCTTGTCACAACACAACTGATTGGCTCAAAAGCATTAAGGCACACTTGTTAATTGAAATGCATTCCAGGTGACTACCTCATGAAGCTGGTTGAGAGTATGCCAAGAGTGTGCAGAGCTGTCATCAAGGCAAAGGGTGGCTACTTTGAAGAATCACAAATATACAGTTGAAGTCGGAAGTTTACATACACCTTAGCCAAATACATTCAAACTCAGTTTCACAATTCCTGACATTTAATCCATGTAAAAATTCCCTGTCTTAGGTCAGTTAGGATCACTAATATATTTTAAGTATGTGAAATGTCAGAATAACAGTAGAGAGAATGATTCATTTCAGCTTTTATTTCTTTCATCACATTCCCAGTGGATCAGAAGTTTACATACTCAATTAGTATTTGGTAGCATTGCCTTTAAATTGTTTAACTTGGGTCAAACATTTCGGGTAGCCTTTCACAAGCTTCCCACAATAAGTTGGGTGAATTTTGGCCCATTCCTCCTGACAGAGCTGGTGTAACTGAGTCAGGTGTTGGCCTCCTTGCTCGCAGACGCTTTTTCAGTTCTGCCCACAAATGTTCTATGGGATTCAGGTCAGGGCTTTGTGATGGCCACTCCAATACCTTGACTTTGTTGTTCTTAAGCCATTTTACCACAAATTTGAAGTCATTGTCCATTTGGAAGACCCATTTGCAACCAAGCTTTAATTTCCTGACTGATGTCTTGAGACGTTGCTTCAATATATCCACATAATTGTCCTGCCTTATGATGCCATCTATTTTGTGAAGTGCACCAGTCCCTCCTGCAGCAAAGCACCCCCACAACATGATGCTGCCACCCCTGTGCTTCACGGTTGGGATGATGTTCTTTGGCTTGCAAGCCTTCCCCTTTTTCCTTCAAACATAACGATGGTCATTATGGCCAAATAGTTATATTTTTGTTTCATCAGACCAGAGGACATTTCTCCAAAAAGTATGATCTTTGTCCCCATGTGCAGTTGCAAACTGTAGTCTGGCTTTTTATGGCGGTTTTGGAGCAGTGGATTCTTCCTTGCTGAGCGGCCTTTCAGGTTATGTCGATATAGGACTTGTTTAACTGTGGATATAGATCATTTTATAACTGTTTCCTCCAGCATCTTCACAAGGTCCTTTGCTGTTGTTCTGGGATTGATTTGCACTTTTCGCACCAAAGTACGTTCATCTCTAGGAGACAGAACGCGTCTCCTTCCTGAGCGGTATGATGGCTGCGTGGTCCCATGGTATATATACTTGCGTACTATTGTTTGTACAGATTAACGTGGTACCTTCAGGCGTTTGGAAATTGCTTGCAAGGATGAACCAGACTTGTGGAGGTTTACAATTATTTTTCTGAGGTCTTGGCTGATTTCTTTTTATATTTTCCCATGATGTAAAGCAAAGATGCACTGAGTTTGAAGGTAGGCCTTGAAATACATCCACAGGTACCCCTCCAATTGACTCAAATTACGTCAATTAGCCTATCAGAAGCTTCTAAAGCCATGACATAATTTTCTGGAATTTTCCAAGCTGTTTAAAGGCACAGTCAACTTAGTGTATGTAAACTTCTGACCCACTGGAATTGTGATACAGTGAAATAATCTGTCTGCAAACAATTGTTGGAAAAATTACTTGTGTCATGCACAAAATAGATGTTCTAACTGACTTGCCAAAACTATAGTTTGATAACAAGAATTTAGTGGAGTGGTTGAAAAACTAGTTTTAATGACTCCAACCTAAGTGTATGTAAACTTCGGACTAGTCAACTGTAAATATATTTAGATTTGTTTAACAATTTTTTGGTTACTACATGATTCCACATGTGTTATTTCATAGTTTTGATGTCTTCACTATTATTCCACAATGTAGAAAATACTAAAAATAAAGTAAAAACCCTTGAATAAGTAGGTGTGTCCAAACTTTTGACTGGTACTGTATGTAAATGTGATATTCCGGTTTTAAATGTTTTATAAATTAACAAACATTTCTAAAAACCTTTTTTTGTCTTAAGTCATTTTGGGGTATTGTGTGTAGATTGATGAGAGGGGGAAAAAACGATTTAATATTTTTTAGAATAAGGCTGTAACGTAACAAAATGTGCAAAAAGGGACGGGGTCTGAATTCTTCCGAATACACTATGTCAAAAATATACTATATAAATATTTTCCCTTTGCCATTCATAATATTAACAGTCTCCAAAAAGTATGTCACATTTATTTTCAATTAAACCTCCCGAGGCCAACTCACCTTGTCATGGCAGGCTTTCTCACAGGGTAGCATCTGTTTGACGCCCGTGCCTTGGGCCCGCTCCACCAGGCGGATGGCTCTGACCAGCTCGGTCAGCTCAGAAGGCTCCAGCGACGCTTCGTGGTCGTTGCCCTTCCAGCTCTTGTCCAGGGTCACGTGACGCTCCACCACTTTTGCCCCCATTGCCACTGCTGCCACGGTGATGCTGATACCCCTCTCATGGCCGGAATATCCGATGGGAATATCAGGGAATTCCTTCTGGTATTCCTACAGTATGTCAGGAAAATGGAGAGTGAAATACCATGGGTCAATTCATTTCCTTCCCATCGGAACACAAATATGTCAAATTCTTGTCTCTCTCTCTCTTCCATTGCTGTGCACTTGACTCAACCGACGTTTCCTTATGACATTACCCCGGGGTGACAACAGATAACATGCTGATCCTGCTCGACAACCCCTTCCTTGTAATAAACCAATGGGAAGTCTTACTGCTATGACACGTAGGTTGACATCCTCAGGATCCAATGGGTAGGCACTGGTGCACTGCAGGATGGTAAACTTCTGATTGTGTTCCTTGACCGTCTGATAGACTCGTCTCATTGTCGCCATTGACTGCATCCCACTGGATATCACCATAGGCCGTCCTGAAGTTAAACAAAGTTGTAATTTCTACAGTAACTAACTTCACTGATATGACACATATTACACATTTTGACAACACATTCAGAGTATAACATTTAACTTGTACCACAGTAACGTGTGGCAAAGATGTAGTGCATATATAACACAGTGTTAACTTAAATCACGGACCTTTTTTTGCAGTCAGTTCCAGATAGGGGAAATTGTTGGCATCGCATGAGGCAACTTTGAAGAAGGGCACATCAAGCTCATCCAGGAAGTCCACAGCCATCTAACAAGCGTTGCAAAGCAGTTGGGGTAGTCATGCATGTTTTTGCTTGAAATCCGGAATATCTACACAGTCACAGCAAACTAATTCAATGGACATTAATCATGGAATAACCTCTTACCTCGTCCATTCCAGAGGCGGTGAAGAAAATTCCAACCTCCTTTGCATATTTCTGGAGCTCTCTATATTGTTCATGACTGAACTCTAGATGACGTTTGTGGTCACCGTATGTCTTTCCCCAGGAATGTTTGGAGTTGTACGGACGCTCCAGGGCACGCTTGTTGAACTTGTACTCAAGCTCACTCTTCTGAAACTTGGCGCAGTCTGCCCCGCAGTCCTGTAAATTGATGTCAACGTGAGTAATAGCGTCAAACACGCACACACACACACACCCTACTTCCATTTATGCAGATCCATGCACAGCAGCAGTACAGTATCAGGATCATAGCAGAAAAGACCTTTCCCCTCAGTCCTGCCATTTTTTTATTTTTTATTTTTATCCCATTTCCTCCCCAATTTTCGTGGTATCCAATCGCTAGTAATTACTATATTGTCTCATCGCTACAACTCCCGTACGGGCTCGGGAGAGACGAAGGTCGAAAGCCATGCGTCCTCCGAAGCACAACCCAACCAAGCCGCACTGCTTCTTAACACAGCGCGCCTCCAACCCGGAAGCCAGCCGCACCAATGTGTCGGAGGAAACACCGTGTACCTGGCCCCCTTGGTTAGCGCGCACCGCGCCCGGCCCGCCACAGGAGTCGCTGGAGCGCGATGAGACAAGGATATCCCTACCGGCCTAATCCGGACGACGCTATGCCAATTGTGCGTCACCCCACGGACCTCCCGGTCGCGAACCCAGATACTCTGGTGGCGCAGTTAGCACTGCAATGCAGTGCCCTAGACCACTGCGCCACCCGGGAGGCAGTCCTGCCATTTCTACATTACCTTTTGATTTGAGGTTATTAAAGGAAGATTTACATGGGGGGGGTGCAGGATGACTAAGTTTCCCCACACTCATACATGTATATGTGCGCCTTTCTATCCGATGTCGCCCAGCCTGTTATATTAAACTGAAGCTTAAGCCACACTAAAGGACAGTTTCTCTGACACAGATCCAGCCTAGTCCTGGACAAAAAAAAGACTAAATTCTGCATTCAGCATGTTTTTTGTCCAGAACTAGGGTTAATTTGTGTCCAGGAAAGTCTTAGTCCTTAAAGTCTTACAATGTCTCTTCATTTAGCTTCCATTACCTTGGCCATCTTGATCATTTTCTTGGCGATTTCAATATCTCCCTGGTGGTTCTGTCCAATTTCTGCTATAATAAAACAGGGGTTAGAACCCCCAATCATCCTGCCAGGACCAAGTTCGAATGTCAGAGGCATTTTTTAAATAAAAGTGATAAATTAAGTTGGTAAATGATTAAGAGCCTATGGCAAATTAATCACGCTCTTTTTAAGGATGGGATTTTCAGAGGCAGTCTTGCACAGTGGATCGAGGAAGAAATTGCTTATCGTCTGCCCTTTTATACACTTCCCTAAAGTCAGCCTATCTAATGATAAGCCAGTGTCCTCACCAGTCATGCAACAAGTGACTGCTCGGACCTGTTTTTTGTAGTCTGTGTGCCAGTCTATTTCTGTTCACCTCATGGAATCTTCCTTAGTCAATCTAATTTGGCAAGAGCACAAACAAATCTGGGACAGGCACCTTTTTTGTGGGCGACCCAATATATTAGCAAATATATTCAATAAGGAAATTGTACAGTGAGACCAAGTTCTCTCATGTACAGTTTAGAGATGTACAATTAGTGAAGGAGATGGTCTTATAAGTAGGATGTTGTTTTTTTACTGGGAAAAAATACCCACATTGAATGCAGTTTATTAAAAATATGATTTATTTTGAGAAAATGTAAAATACTGTTTTATATTACTGTTTTATATCTTTACCTTTTTATAGCATTATATCATCTTAGTATGACTAGATTGTTTTTATGTATTTTTAGGGATTGAAAGTAGTGTTAGGTTCGAGCTCTTTGTGTATGAGAAGTGTCATTATTTAGTGGAGTGCAGTGGACTGTAGGAATGCGTACTCCCAATAACTCAAGGCCTCTCCTGACTGATAAGAAATCCTGTGACATGCACAAAGAAATCCTGGGTGATGGAAAAGTACTGAAGTACATCTTTGTGGAAGGGAGAGGATGAGAGCTGTGGGTGTAAGTGGACACGGCACTGTATTGAATGTATGTATTCAGCTGGACATCTTTGTTGAGTACACGTTTGAAACGTCACTTTGAATTTGGGCTCTTTTGTATGATAAATATGTCTATGGTATATTGAGATACTGGTCTTCTTATCAATTGGCGTTGTCGGTAGGATATCACACTTAAGGAACAGAGAGTTTTCTGTAGAGAGTGGAGTTTCAAAAGTTTAAACAAATCTTAGATATGGCCATTTAGGGAACATCCTGTGTGTGTGTGAGTGAGTGAGTGAGACAGTTGGATACATCCTGTCAGTAACTGGTGGATAGAGCAACCGTTACTAAATCTGAGAGGATAGAGATAGTATTTAGGACTTAACAGCGTATGGTTCTGGGGTTGGAATTGTATCTAACACAGATTCCCACCGGAGAATATATTGTGCATATAAAAAATATTCCTAAATAAATGAATGAATCAAGAAATTCAGACTAGAAAATGAACACAATTAGTGAGTGATGATTGGTGCTGAAAGGATACATTATAAAAGCGTCACAATATAACCCACAACTTGGAATGTTAGTCGTTTTAGGAGTCACTGCTTACTGGGAATAAACTTGGGTTCCAATTTAGGAATATGATGGGAATGAGAGACATTGCCAGTTCATTGAACCTATACAGTCAGCCGTCGAAAAGTAGCTTTTGTAACAAAAAATAAAGGGAGGCAAGGACTGAGAGCATTCCGATGATATGGCTCTTTCTGCCTCCCAATCCACCATCTGGTGGGCACAAACAGAGAAGCAAGCAAAAGAGAAGTTTAGAAGTGGGTATAGAGGTAGCCACAGTACGTTTCCAGAGACAGGAAAGGACATCTCAGAGGATGTGTTGAAAGACGTGAACATGGTACGTCATCAATGAGCTATAATAAGAACTACAGACAGCCTCGGACACCGATTTGTGGGGGCTGACATCTTGCTAGTTCTGGTTTCCGGAGCTCATTAGTACATGCCCACTAGCACTGGAGCCCAGCCAAGACGTGCATTCCAGGAAAAGCCAGAGCAGGCCGTAGATATTGATTAGTTATGGAGGGGAAATCTGCAGGCATGAAGAACCACCACACAACCACTGAAAACATGAAGAAAATGTGTACGCAAGTAAGTTATTCAGTACTAAGAGGACAGTGGTCTAGCTTGCTCTATTAGTTTTTGTTTCTTTGTTTTTGAACCTTTATTTAACTAGGCAAGTCAGTTAAGAACAAATTCTTATTTACAACGACGACCTACCCCGGACGATGCTGGGCCAATTGTGCGCCACCCTATTAGTGATGGGCATTCCGGCTCTTTTTAGTGAGCCGGCTCGTTCGGCTCAGCTCACCAAAAAGAGACGGCTCTTTTGGCTCCCAAACGGCTCTTTAAAAAAAAATATGCATTTGGAATCAATCAAGTTTATTATTATTTTTTATATATAGTATAGTAATACAGTATAGGCCGACAGTAGCCCATCACTGCTATAATATACACCAATTATCAAATATACCACTTGAGTGAAATTAGAAGCCTATCAAATTGCGTATATATATCAGAGACATCCCATATCCCATTGACTCTATATCTTCGATTAACCTCAGGAGAGTTGAAAATTATGATCATAGACTAGCCAGTATTGTTGACAGTGTAATTCACGTGTCTTTGCACTTAAAATGTTTTTTTTTCTTCTTTGAAACAATCGTTGCTTTACACATTTTTATAGTGCAGAAAATATGATGCACACTTGCTGTAGCCTGCATATAGATGGCTATAAATTAAATTACTAATATTCTAATTCCTAATTCTATAGTACCCTTGAGATTCAAGATTGGCAAACCCTAGGCACGCTGTAGATCATGGGACCCTTACGTATCAGGTGTAATCATATTCCCTTTGTGGTTGGTGCACAGCACAGTCAATAACAATTCCTAGTTTCTGACTGGCCCTGCTAGCGTTTCCGCTTTTTCATTCTCTCCTCCCTTAACTCTCGAGTTCATCCACTGATCTACTCCCCGTTAGATACTGTAACGTTATCGATAGGTAGCCACCATCATCAAATAGCTAGATATGGACGATTTTGACATGCTCAGCGCACCACAGGCTGCGGCCGGCAATGGGACGGAAGAAGACCCCGCTGCCGCTTTCTTGGCCCAGCAAGAAAGCGAGATCGCGGGGATTGAGAACGACGAAGGATTCAGCATCCTGGACAGCGGAGAGGTTCCAACGTCGCTAGACAACAATCTGACAGGCGACACAAACGGTAACAATGTTCCCTGAACTCTTAACGTATCAAGTTACATTAACTAGCTCGTTCGTATAATTTTGTGGAGTCAAAGCCTAGCAAATTGGCAATAATTACCTAGCAATGTGCTAGCCAGTTACACAGTTAGCTAGCTGAAGCTAGCCATCTTACTTAGGAAACTAGCCAGCCAACGAGATACCTTACCTAGTTAGCTAACTTACATCGACTGTCTGCAGGGGACTTGAATGAAAGAGATCGTGAGAAAAACAAGTTACGTCATTTTAGCTGGCTGGATCCAATATTTCAGGGCATCTATTTAAAAAAATTCGGGAAACTAGCTCGTAATGCGCAAGGTAACGCTAGTTACCCCATTTTGTAAGCTCGCTAACGGCGCTAGTTAGTAGCTACATTACATGTGTATATGCTAGCTAATTTAGCTACACGCAACTTTACTTATTGACATCTTGATGTTTTGTGAAGTGTCGTGAATCAACTAACAGAAAATATCGTGTCTTTGAATGACAGGTTAGCTAGTTATAACGTCTATTTCCTGGTTAGCTTGCTAACGTAAGCCTGTCATTGATTGATCCCACTGCACCAACATACTGGCCACTTCATTACTGCAATTTGATATATGGCTCAATGACATTGGATTTTCATACAAAACTGTCGCCTTCAGGAAGTGAGATTATTGACCGATTAGTTAGCTACATTGGCCCGAAACATTTTCATGTTATTCAACTCTTTAAGGAAGGGATGTAGCTAGCTAGTTACAATGAATGAATCGCTCATCGTAAAGATATTGCCTAACCAAGCGTTTATGCACCAATGCACTAGACTAGAACAAACCTACGTGTAACGTTAGTATTTTTCAAATTTACAATGACAAATCCGTAATTAATCTGAATTTGATCATTGTGAAAGCTTGCTGATTTGTGATGGGTCGTGGTGGTTTTGAAAGCAAATGCAACCATCATATCTGTCTTATTCCATAATATAAGACGCATAGAAAAGTCTGATGCACAGCCGCTCTGTAATGTTAATTGATGATGTAGGCCATTTCCTTGTCTTTGATGTGGCTTTGTTCATGATAAATGTTTAATTTATTTTGCAGATGCAGTGGATGGTGCTGTTAATGGAGACATTCATGAGGTAATATCTTAAGTTTTCCATTTTGTCATACAGCAGAGATTGTGATTATATTGACTCAAGGAGAACATTAGAATACTTAACCATGCATGTTTGTTTTAACATAGCCTAATGAATACTAAATGCCATGGTTGTGTCATTATTGACCATGGTTGTGTTCAGTATGCACGAAACGGGGGGGAAAATGCTCAGAGTGAAAAGGGGGACATGCTATCGACTTGTCCAGTGAGAAGCGTTTTAATTTTGCTACAGTGTGCCCTGTTGAACACCACCCATGTGTTTGTTAGGAGAGCAACGGCCCGTCTGATGCATACTCAGCCATCTCCAGTGCCGACCGGCTGCAGGCTGAGCCAGAGAGCCTGCGTAAATGGAGGGAGGAGCAGAGAGAGAGGCTCGAGGTCCTAGGTAAGGATAGGCCCCTGGTATATCCTGGCTAGAGGACCATAGCAGCGTGCAGCATAACAATAGAATAGAAGGAATCCAAAGCGCTGAACGCCCCTTTAAAAACACCACAACCATTGGAAAATGTATGTCCCTGACTTGCAATGCAAGAAAAACACTAAGCACATGTTGAAATCGCCCCTGGTTTTAGAAGGCTTCTTTTTGTGATCTTACTTTTCAAGAGAATTGCCTGTACTGTGTGAATCATAAGACCTTTTCTTCTTCCTAATCTCCCCTTCCCCAGACGCTAATTCTCGTAAGCAGGAGTCTGAGTGGAAGGACAAGGCCAAGGTAGAGCTGGAGGAGTGGCACACTAGACAGGACGAGCAGCTGGAGAAGACTAAAGTGAACAACAGGTAAAAATGCATAGAAAAATGCATAGTCTAGTCATTGTAAAAAAAAAATGCATAGTCTAGTCATTGTATTTCAATGTAAAAACAGCCCCAGGTTGACCCAGGAGGACTAAAACCCACTGGACTCCAAGGGAACCTTTTGTCCACTGACTCACTTGTTCTCTACAGGAGCCGTGGAAAGGAAACCCTGTCCATTTGAGTATAAATAACATGCTCTCCTGCTGAAATCCCCTTGCAGAATAGTTAGTTATTGTGTTGCAATGGTTCCTATTGGTCCCTCTATGTTTTCTACTACCTGTTATGTGTTTCAAGGTTCAAATAGACCTAAACTAAGATGTAGGCTAGCTGTGTGCAGTCTATGGTAGAACAGTGAAAAGATCAGTACAGTATGTTCCCGGAATGAAAAATAATCATGTATATTCATTCACAGGTTAATTTAGTTCTGATAATGACCTGGAGCGGCAATCCAAGTTATGCATGGTGTTGCTAAGAGGTGAAACGCTGTTGCTAAATGATGAGACCCCAGAATTGACCCTTGAACCACAAGCCATTTGAGCACGGAATATTCCGAAATATCTGGTTGAGATCAGGAATTATAATATCAATTGGTGTTAATATCTATCGAAAGGTAACAGGACAGCCCCAGCAGCAAACAGAAATGTAGGATGTTAAAAAAAAAAATATATATATATATATTTCAGTTTGATAAGTCTTAGGATAAGGATTTTGGAACTCCTTGCCGTTCTTCAAGTGATCTACAGTGTTCAAGACAGTGAAAACCTAGACTTTATACCAACTTGAGCGTCTGTAACCCAAGCTCTCCCTCTGCTCTGAATAATATATCAGCCAATGTTCCAGTCTCTGTCAAATGTCTAGCTACCTCTAACCTGCCTCTTATGTTGTTTCTGGTCTTTGTAAATCGCGTCCCAAATGGCACCCTATTCCCTATGTAGTCTCCTCGGGCTTTGGTCAAAAGTAGTGCACTAGGTAGGGAATAGGGTGCCATTTTGGACGTTTGTGTGTGTGTGAGCTCTGGGCTGGGTTTGTTCTGTCGTTTGTTCTCCTTTTTACCGATCTCTCTCTCTCTCTCTTTCCTGCTTGCTGCTTTCCTCTGGGACATCCCCTGTGTCTCCAGGGTGCTGGATGAGGATTTCTACAAACAACCCTTCTCTGACCTGATTGGTTATGTGTATGTTGCTAAACTAACATTGTTTCTTTTTTCGCGTCAATCGTACGCCGCATCTTCCATTTTAACACACATTTTTACGTTCGGCTTTCCCATTCATTTTTGTTGTTGGTTTTGATGTTATTCTTCAAAGAAGTAGACTTTCGTTTATCTTGAGTGTGCGTGACTGTTTTTGCATGTTTTTACGAATATAAACCCACCTGGTGTCTTTATTTTTATGCAGTGAATATTTGTAGGCTGAATGTCATTGCATCAGCCTTAATGCTCCATCGCCCAGTTTCCATATAAATTCTGTTCCCATAACTGTAGTGTAGTACATCGAGTGGCCATTTTGTTTTAGTTTGGTTTTGTTTAATTCCATCGTCCATGATCCATCTATATGTCCCTTCGTTTTATCATGCCACTTGCAAATGTTTTGTATTCTTAGATCCCTGTATATCTATACCTGTATTATTCATATGTGTACATGGAGAACTAGAATTTGACGCTATGTAGAAAACATTGGTTAGGTGTGGTACTTGGGATGTACCACGTTAAATGTATTGATGAAACCGTATAGCTGCAACCGTAGCTACCTCAGCTGCGTGTTGATACCATGTGGTGGTAAGGCCCTGCAATAGACTAGCGTCCTGTCCAGGGAGGTGCACGCCACAGAAACAGGAGATGAGCTCCTGCTCCTATGAGCCGTTCCGGCTAGCACAATCCAAGGCTCGTAGGAGGCGGCTTGCGACAAAATCCAACGGTTGAAGTCTATTTTCAGTAGCCCATATAGCCTGGTGCTGTCGCAGAGCCCTGGATGTAGACCGTTAACTGTTGCGGTGATGTTGCTTGTACGTCTGCATTTCTAAACTGAAGGCGCCTTGGACACACCGCTGCTTCAAACGTCTGTAAATGTGATATTAGTACCTACTAGCAAGCCACTGTCTACAGTAGAATGACACGCTACTGTTGTTGTCTAACTCGCCCTCTTAGTATTGCAGCCCTTGTATCTCTCTGCCACTTTTCATTAATTTGATGGCTGAAGAGCAAATGTTCCCGTATAACCCGGCGTCCTTGTCTCCGCCAAACCAAAGACCCACAGCTAGAGGCAGAGAGGGCATGTATTGTTGCCTCACCCAACCAACCCAATGGCACAGCAGATAAAGGCTGCAAGCTAAGCACACTTCTTAGAGCACCAACAACAGAAATCCCCCCCCCCCCCCCTCCCTGAAAATGACAGTTTTATTTTATTTTTTCTCTGGGAAAATGCATGCTGGCTTTTGTCATCTGCATAAAGCTCATTTACTTTTCATTTCTATATATCTGACTTGTGATCTGTTTCTCCTTGTTTCTTTTCCTATGCACCTTTAAGCACACACATTAACCATCCTTGCTACCGCCTAGACCAGTTAAGTAAAAAAAAAAAAACTAAGACAATATCCTAGTAGGGAAAAGTAAATTAGCCTAGAAAAATGGCAAAACGATATTCAATAGTAGTGCACAATTAGACTAGACTGTAGTCAGGGCTCTCCAACCCTAATCTAGCGCACCTGATTTGACTAATTAGCCGGTTGATAAGCTGAATCAGGTTAGTTACAACTGGGGTTGGAGTGAACCTACAGGAGGGTAGCTCTCCAGGAACAGGATTGGAGAGCCCTGCTGTAGATGAATACGAATCCACTGCCAATTTACATGTATTTTAGAAGCTGGGTGTCCCTCCTCCTGTGATACGTTGGTCCTGTGCGTATCTGTAGTTTCGTTGTGACAGTGAATTTTCATTGGCTTCTCATCCCCATTTTGCTGTGTGTATTGTGTTCCAGTTTATAGAGGGGTTCTTTCATTTTGTTAACTCCTTGGCAGTGGAAGTGGGTGGGATTGGGTTTTGCTATGCCCTCTGGCTTGCATTTCAAAATGTCTTATTGTGATTGTGGCACGGTACCATTTTAATTTTATTTCATTTCAGGTATTATGTATTGTACGCCTTCTAGTGGAATTAGATTCCCTTTTTGGGTTTGGTATTGGAGTAAAAATGATTTAAGTTATCAGTGAAGATTGTGACATGTATTTGCTGCATTTCAAATGGTCTGCTTTCCAACCACAGCAAAATGCAAATGCATGGCAAAGTCTCAGGTTTTGGTTGTTAAAAAACTAACTTGCCACGAAGCGCTCTCATCAAGTATAAAGGACATAAAGCAAAACATATTCCTAATGCTATACTTGGGATCTTGAGAGAATATTTGAACGTAACCAAAGGCAAGTTAGGGGCGTCACCCCGCCCAGTTCTGTGACGAACTGCATTTTTAACCAACCAAACCGCGTTTTATAGCCGTTCCAAAACCCCTTGGTTAGACTGACAGGGAAAAGCAGGTGACTAACTAGCTGTATGACCGGGGTTATAGGGGCATGCTATGTGCTCTTATCCAGCCCTGTTCTCTTCGTCTGTTTTTGATGTGGCCACCCGGCGAATGTTTATTTTTGGATGTACTGTAGTTGAGTCGACTGGACTGTTCTGAGTTGGGCCTCCGCTGCTGTCTACTCGACACTTCCTCCTCAAGCAAAGTTTTAGATTCAGACCTCACTAAAACTGTTGCACTACAACATGAAAAAGCCATGCTAAAATGGCACCGTTTTGATAATGAATCCTTTTAAAAAAAAATGTTATTGGCAACTCATTAAATGATGTCATGCTGAAGGGATCTAAACTACCTGCATGTATTTATATGGGGATTCCCCATGTCTATCCCTGAAGTGTTGCACAGGAGGTGGTGTGTTAGCAGGAAGCAGTAAGGCCCTCTGTAAAGCTCTGCTGATCTCTGGGGCCCAGGCCTGCTCCCTCCCTCTCTAAAGCTCTGTTCCCCTCCTGTGTTGCCTTTGCAGAGCGGCCGAGGAGGCCATGCTGTCGGACATGGACGAGAACAACCCGGGCACCGAGTGGGAGCGCGTGGCGCGCCTCTGCGACTTCAACCCCAAGTCCAGCAAGCAGGCCAAAGATGTGTCCCGCATGCGCTCTGTCCTCATCTCCCTCAAGCAGGCCCCTCTGGTCCGCTAACCCCAACCCTCTTCTCTCTGTCCTCATCTCCCTCAAGCAGGCCCCTCTGGTCCGCTAACCCCAACCCTCTTCTCTCTGTTCATGTCTCAATTCAGTCCCTGCCCCCTCCCCCTTGGCACTAACCATTCAGTGTTTGAATATCTGAAGGCTCTGCATACGTACTGTATAAGCAGTGTAGTGGTGGAGCTTCCACAATCCACCATGTTGCTTTCACCTTACAGATCTGTTAACATTGAGGGGAAGGGAGTGAATTGAGACTGCTGTATCTCTACCCGTTGCTAACCCTCTCTGGACCCAGATTGCAACCAAACTCTCATAGGGAAATGTATCATCCCGACTACCTGACCTGGGGTTGTTCCCACCCAACCCGACTACCTGACCTGGGGTTGTTCCCACCCAACCCGACTACCTGACCTGGGGTTGTTCCCACCCAACCCGACTACCTGACCTGGGGTTGTTCCCACCCAACCCGACTACCTGACCTGGGGTTGTTCCCACCCAACCCGACTACCTGACCTGGGGTTGTTCCCACCCAACCCGACTACCTGACCTGGGGTTGTTCCCACCCAACCCGACTACCTGACCTGGGGTTGTTCCCACCCAACCCGACTACCTGACCTGGGGTTGTTCCCACCCAACCCGACTACCTGACCTGGGGTTGTTCCCACCCAACCCGACTACCTGACCTGGGGTTGTTCCCACCCAACCCGACTACCTGACCTGGGGTTGTTCCCACCCAACCCGACTACCTGACCTGGGGTTGTTCCCACCCAACCCGACTACCTGACCTGGGGTTGTTCCCACCCAACCCGACTACCTGACCTGGGGTTGTTCCCACCCAACCCGACTACCTGACCTGGGGTTGTTCCCACCCAACCCGACTACCTGACCTGGGGTTGTTCCCACCCAACCCGACTACCTGACCTGGGGTTGTTCCCACCCAACCCGACTACCTGACCTGGGGTTGTTCCCACCCAACCCGACTACCTGACCTGGGGTTGTTCCCACCCAACCCGACTACCTGACCTGGGGTTGTTCCCACCCAACCCGACTACCTGACCTGGGGTTGTTCCCACCCAACCCGACTACCTGACCTGGGGTTGTTCCCACCCAACCCGACTACCTGACCTGGGGTTGTTCCCACCCAACCCGACTACCTGACCTGGGGTTGTTCCCACCCAACCCGACTACCTGACCTGGGGTTGTTCCCACCCAACCCGACTACCTGACCTGGGGTTGTTCCCACCCAACCCGACTACCTGACCTGGGGTTGTTCCCACCCAACCCGACTACCTGACCTGGGGTTGTTCCCACCCAACCCGACTACCTGACCTGGGGTTGTTCCCACCCAACCCGACTACCTGACCTGGGGTTGTTCCCACCCAACCCGACTACCTGACCTGGGGTTGTTCCCACCCGACCCGACTACCTGACCTGGGGTTGTTCCCACCCGACCCGACTACCTGACCTGGGGTTGTTCCCACCCGACCCGACTACCTGACCTGGGGTTGTTCCCACCCGACCCGACTACCTGACCTGGGGTTGTTCCCACCCGACCCGACTACCTGACCTGGGGTTGTTCCCACCCGACCCGACTACCTGACCTGGGGTCGTTCCCACCCGACCCGACTACCTGACCTGGGGTCGTTCCCACCCGACCCGACTACCTGACCTGGGGTCGTTCCCACCCGACCCGACTACCTGACCTGGGGTCGTTCCCACCCGACCCGACTACCTGACCTGGGGTCGTTCCCACCCGACCCGACTACCTGACCTGGGGTCGTTCCCACCCGACCCGACTACCTGACCTGGGGTCGTTCCCACCCGACCCGACTACCTGACCTGGGGTCGTTCCCACCCGACCCGACTACCTGACCTGGGGTCGTTCCCACCCGACCCGACTACCTGACCTGGGGTCGTTCCCACCCGACCCGACTACCTGACCTGGGGTCGTTCCCACCCGACCCGACTACCTGACCTGGGGTCGTTCCCACCCGACCCGACTACCTGACCTGGGGTCGTTCCCACCCGACCCGACTACCTGACCTGGGGTCGTTCCCACCCGACCCGACTACCTGACCTGGGGTCGTTCCCACCCGACTCGACTACCTGACCTGGGGTCGTTCCCACCCGACTACCTGACCTGGGGTCGTTCCCACCCGACTACCTGACCTGGGGTCGTTCCCACCCGACTACCTGACCTGGGGTCGTTCCCACCCGACTACCTGACCTGGGGTCGTTCCCACCCGACTACCTGACCTGGGGTCGTTCCCACCCGACTACCTGACCTGGGGTCGTTCCCACCCGACTACCTGACCTGGGGTCGTTCCCACCCGACTACCTGACCTGGGGTCGTTCCCACCCAACCCGACTACCTGGGGTCGTTCCCACCCAACCCGACTACCTGACCTGGGGTCATTTTCCACCCACCCAACCCACCTACCTGACCTGGGGTCATTCCCACCTACCTGACCTGGGGTCGTTCCCACCCGACTACCTGACCTGGGGTCGTTCCCACCCAACCCGACTACCTGACCTGGGGTCATTTTCCACCCACCCAACCCACCTACCTGACCTGGGGTCATTTTCCACCCACCTACCTGACCTGGGGTTGTTCCCACCCATCCCGACTACCTGACCTGGGGTCATTTTCCACCCACCTACCTGACCTGGGGGTCATTTTCCACCCACCCAACCCACCTACCTGACCTGGGGGTCATTTCCCACCAAACCCACGTACCTGACCTGGGGTCGTTGTTGTACATGGATTGATGATATTCCTCTCCATCTTCCTTTCCGTCATTAAAGAACAAAATAAGTATACACATTTATTTTTTGTTTCTATTCTTTTAAGGACCAAACTCTGTTTATTAAGTGTGTTGTTGGAAACCATTTTAGAACCAGCTTGTGGCATTTATTGTGACTATTTCAATCTATGCATTTTTTCCCATTTGAACCACAAATCAAGTACGGTAAATATACGTGATCTATATGTGTGTGTAAGCATCAAGGTTGGGGTCAATTCTATTTTAAATTCCAGTTAATTCAGAAAGTACACAATTCCACATCAAATTTTTGATAATTGAAAAGCATTGAAGAGAATTGGAATTTCAGTGTACTTCCTGAATTGACTGGAATTGAAATGGAATTGCCCCCAACCCTGGTAAACATCATGTACTCTATATGCGTGTACCTAATGTACATATACAGGCAATATAAAAAATGTTAATGTCATAAACAGAGTAGAATTGTGGTTTAAAGATTAACTGTGGCACCAAGTGTTGCTTTTAATGTTCATTGTCCATCGATTTCAATATCAGTAAAACATGAATTAAACTTTTGTCGTCAGGATCGTTATTGAAGTGTTGTCCGTAACATTCAAATTATGGTTGCACCTAATTGGTGGAAGTAAAATTTCAGGTGAGACAAATAACATATTTTATACTGCATTTTCAATGAAATTGTTTTGTGCCCCTAGTGGTGGAGGGCCTAATGCTGTTTGACCTTGGATTCAAATGAATCTGGCAAAAATGGCAGAGGTGAAGTGAGGGGGTTTACTCCTGTTAAAATCTGTCCTCGGTAAGCAGACCGCCTGCCTTTGGGAAGACTCCCATCATTAGGGCGAAGACCATCTCAACATATGCAGTATCTCAAATGTTTTTTTTAACCTTTATTTAACTAGGCAAGTCAGTTAAGAACAAATTCTTATTTACAATGACGGCCTTGGAACAGTGGGTTAACTGCCTTGTTCAGGGGCAGAATGACAGATTTTTATCTTGTCAGCTCAGTGATTCGATCTAGCAATCTTTCGGTCACTGGCTCAAAGCTCTAACCACTAGGCTACCTGCCTACCTTTGATCAAAGCCACGCTGTTGGTTGGGAGGTGGCCAGTCAAAATGTGACATCTTTGAGCTTGAATCTGTTCAAATTAATGGCTTCATAAGTTATGTTCATATATATTTTGTGTAGCAACAAGCTATTGTGGATTTTACAAATGCAACCTAATTTGGAACGTCTATATCAGGAGTATTCAACTCTTAAAGCCAACTTCTGCTTGATATGAAAATGTGGTCGGAGGCTCCTATGGAGGGTGTGACACAATGGCAGAGGTTGAATTGAGCTCCATACGCATTGCCGAGCGTTGCAAAATAAATTTAGAAATCTGTTATTCAATTATTGCACCCACACTGCTCGCGAGCGTCTGCGTTGCCAAAATAGAAATCAGTTCTATTTCTGACGCAGATCGCGCTGCAAGTCCTGCCTCTCCCATCTCCTCATTGGTTTATAGAAGCAGGTACCCACGTGCCATCTCCTCATTGTCTTTCAGTCACCCACGTGGGTATAACCAAACGAGGTCAGTGGCTGTAATGCACATCATTTATGAACGTTGCCAATTGCAATATAAAGTCGAGAAGAAAAAGCCTGGAAGGAAGAGAGATGACTAGAAACGATTCGGTTGACCGTTTTATGTGTGTATTAATTGGCGGAGTAGAGGACCTTGTGCATTCCAGGTAAAATAACTCAATGTTTATATCCCAGGACAAATTAGCTAGCAACAGCAAGCTAGCTAAATAGGACAAATTAGCTAGCAAATGCAAGCTAACTAGCTAAATGTTTAATGCTTTTTGACCTGTCCCCAAATTAATATAATTGGTTCAGAGTTTGTTTTGATATTTTAACCTGCGTGTCGTGAACGCGTTTGTGGAGGGACAAAATACATTTATGCACGATGGCGCACGCGCGCAGCTGGTTTTGAAGACTATTTCCCCTCTGGGACATTAAAGGCAAATCCTATGATAGCACAAACAGGCTGGCATTCCAACCAGCCCTGCGGTGTGTTTACGATGTAGCCTAGTTCAGCCACACCTAAAACGATGAATAGCATTGAATTAATCATATAGTAATCCACCCCAAACCATTTTCTAGTGTTTTTAATGTGTAAAATGACCTTTGCATTGATAGGTCACAAAGTACCCAGGTGAAGTAAAATAAACTTCTATCCATGACATGATCAAAAGCAGGAATACACAAAATGGGATTATCACATGACTGATTTGTACACCGTAATCTCTTGAAATATGACAAGGCAAAAAAAGGTGTGCATAAAACAAAAAAAGAATGATAATGAAGACAAGTGATTTGGCAGCACACCTTCAATTGAAGCACACAGTCAAGACAACTATGACATACATGGCCTTGGCACTACATTTGAGGGTAGGTCGTAACTGTGGTCCTAGAGAAGGTAGGCCTTGGGTCAGTCACGTGGGTTGCAGAACTGGTTCAAAATAAGATAGTGGCGCGAAGCTCTTACAGCTCGGTAAGACAAATACATATATTGTTAATACATCGTAGCAACATGCTGCTTTCATAGCGTGGCTTCAAAAAATAACATCTTCTACGTTTAGAAGTAAGAAGTAACAAAAACCATGGAATTATGAGGGTCAAAATATGGCCATGTAGTACAAGCATAAATGAATGCGAATGATCCTTATTTGGTCACATCTTTTGAAATCTTTTGTCTGGACACACCCAGCTATTCACTGGTACTGTGGCTGTACTCATGACTGTATAGGCTGTTATATGTATTCAGACACACACACACTACTATTTCAGTACTACCATTTTAGTACTGTAGTTAATAGTACTACCATTTAAGTACTGTATTAGGCATTTCATCCGCTGTAGAAATGATAATATGTTGACATTGAAAATTAGTCTATCACTGAAGAAACCTCAGGAAAATACACATAACTTGTCATTGTCTGACAAATAAATTATCGCCAATGGTTCGTCCAATAGAAGGTGCGATAGCTAGAAGAGCATGTCAGATAGTAGTATAGATGTAGATCCTATTGGGTGGATCTATGTGTAGATCTTAGCCATTTCTATTTGCTAATAGCAAGTTCATCTTTCTACACCAGGGAATTGCAAAATATGGCCCTCCTCCTTTGGTGACCAATTAAATGAAAACTAGAACTTGGCAACTGACCAATGTTCTTAATAGATGCGCCTGGTTGTGTAGTCCACCACCGTAATGTTCTTAATAGATGCGCCTGGTTGTGTAGTCCACCACCGTAATGTTCTTAATAGATGCGCCTGGTTGTGTAGTCCAGCACCATGCTAGCGGCCCCCAGCAAGGCGGGCTCTTCGAGGTCGGATGTCAGGACCTGGATGCTCTGGGCGGAGGTGAGGGCTCTCTGACCTATGACCTGCTGGACAGGAGCCTGGTAGTGGGTGGCCAGCACCCCCGACAGGATGACCAGGGAGGGGTTGACCGTGTGGAGGATGTTGACGATGCCCACTCCAAGGGCCATGCCAGCTGAGGAGGAAAAGGGGAGAGGGGTTAGCTATAAAATACAGGATGGCTTTCATAGAGATGGCACAATGATTCGAACTGGGCCTAGACGATGATGTCAATGTCACATTTGGTAACATTTGATACCTTGTTGTCATGCATCATAATTCAGCTAGTAAATTAAAACGATGGTGGGAGGAAAGTGGTTTATCAAATGTATTTGACCAGGTCAGTCATTGAGGGAAAATAAATGGACAATACCTAGAGAGTCTACACCCCCTTCAACTCTTCACATTTTGTTGCGTTACAAAAAGTGGGATTGAATTGTAATTTCTGGTCAATGATCTATACAAAATACTCCATAATGTCAAAGTGAAAAGAAAAGTCTACACATTTTTACAAATGAATAACAATTTAAATAACTAATTGCACAAGTATTCATTCCCTTTGTTTAGGCAAGCCTAAATGAGTTCAAAAGTTAAATTTGTTATATGGACTCACAGTGTGACATAATAGGGCTTGACATGATTTCTGGATGACTACCTCTCTCCCCCATACATACAACATCTAAGGTCCTTCAGTCAAGTATTGAATTTCAAGCACAGATTAATCTACAGAAAGCAGGGAGCTTTTCGAAAGCCTCAAAGAAGGGCAGTGACTGGTAGATTAACTAGCAAATCAGACATTGAATATCTCTTTAAGCAAGGTCAAGTTAATAATAATACTGTGGGTGAGGTATTAAACCACCTAGACACATCAAAGATGCAGTAGTGCTTCTGAACTGAGCTGCAGGACAGGAAGGAAACTGCTCCGGGATGTCACCATGAGGCCATTGGTGATTTTAAAACAGTTAAGAGTTCAATGGCTGTGATAGGAGTAAAACTGAACATTGTAGTGACTCCACAATAATGACGTAAATGACAAAGTGAAAAGAAACATACAGAATAAAAGTATTCCAAAGCATGAATCCTGTATGCAACAAGGTACTAAAGTAATACTGGAAAAAAATGTTTTTATTTTTTTTATTTTCAAGCATGGTGGTGGCTGCATCATGGTATGGGTATGCTTGACATCGGCAAATACTGGGGAGTTTTCCAGGGTGAGAAGAAACAGGATGGAGCTAGGCGCAGCCAAAATTCCAGAGGAAAACCTGATTCAGTGTGCTTTACACCAGACACTGGGAGAGGAATTCACCTTTCAGCAGGACAATGACCTACACTGGAGTTGCTTACAAAGAATACAGTACATGCTCCTGAGTGGCCAAGTTACAATTGACTTAAAATCTGTTTGAAAGCAAGACTTAAATGGCTGTCTAGCGATGATCCCAAAAAACCTTGGCGGAGCTTGAAGAATTAAAAAATATATAAAATGGCCACATATTGCACAATCCAGGTGTGCAAAGCTCTTAGGAAACTTACCCAAGAAGACTCACAGCTGTAATCACTGCCAAAAGTGTCCCTAACATGCATTGACTACTGGGGGTCAAAACTTATCTAATCAAGGTATATTAGTGCTTTATTTTCATTCACCTTTTTTTTTTATGTTTTCATTTTTCTTCCACTTTAAGAGTATTTTGTGTAGATCATTGACGACATAAAATGTAATACCACTTTGTAACAATAAAATGTGAATAAATCCAAGAGGGGTGTAGACTTTCTATGGGCAAGGTATTACTTTAACTTATGAAGGAGTAGGTCTGATTTAAGGTGATGTTCAACCAACATAAGGAGTGTTCTGAGTGTTCTGTTCTCACCTGTTCTGAGGACGGCTTCAGCCTTGCGGTTGCCCAGGCGGGCTGCGTTGATGAGGTGGATGGCGCTGACGGACTCAGCCTTCTTCAGATCCACCATCCCTTCCACCTCCAGCAGTTCCTCTGGAGAACCAAACAGACACGGGCCAGGGGTCGAATCAACATCTCTTTTTCACAAGACATGTTGCTTTAAGCTTAGCATCCCCTCCCTGGTGAAAACTGACACCCAATGTGTTCCAATGAACAAGTGCCTGCTTCAATGCATTATAACCACCATGCATTGTGCCTCTTGGTTTTATGTAAAGGATTACCAAACAATCTAATTAAGAAGTGTTCTAACTAACCGTCATGGAGCCTCTTGGCTTCTTTCTGCAGGGCCATGCCTGATGCGTAGGCCTCGATGCAACCACGGCTGCCACACATGCACTCCGGCCCGTCTAAAGACACCATAATGTGGCCCAGCTCAGCTGCGCAGAACGTACTGCCGTGGATCAGCTCGTTGTGCTGGATGATGCCCCCGCCGATGCCTGTTCACAAAACAAACAGAATGGTTAGTGGTGCCACCGCCGATGTCGGTGTGGCTTCCCGATCAGCACGACTACCTTATTCGTTTGGGGTCCTTTGTTAGCAAGGTTAAGTCACCCCTATAGTGACAAATGTTTGATAGCTACGCATGATGCGTAGCTATACGTATTGTGGCGTACAGCAGGTCAGCCACCAGGGGGAAACTCTTCGAGGCCTGGTGGCAGACAGTCTACATCACGAGGCGATGGCTCCCTCTGCTGGACGTGCCAGCTCTCGACGGGCTCTCCGGACAGGACTAATTGGGGCTGATTGTGGTTGGTGGGTAATCAAGGGCTGATTGCTCACCAGCTGTACGAGTCCCATAAAGTTGCCAGAAGGGCAGCACACAAGGCAAGAAAGGTGACTTCTGTATAGTTGGAGACGGTGCCCAAGCTAAAAGGAGGGAGTTCCGTTTTTGTGCCCGACAGGATACAGCAAGACCCGGAGCCCAAAAGACGGTGTCCCGGAGAGGGTCTCATGGGGGAGACCTATCCTTTTGATGTATTATTTAAATAAACACCCTTGAAACCGAGCTAATCCTACTCTGTCTGATCTGTGTAAACGTCTTGACCAAACCCCCTGGTCTGCCACAGTATCTACGCTGGCAAGAACGAACAAGCCTTATGTTGTGACTCACAGAAAAACTAACATGTGGTGTATCTTTGTTGTGCACCAGCT
Organism: Salvelinus fontinalis; assembly: GCF_029448725.1. Classification (NCBI taxonomy): domain Eukaryota; kingdom Metazoa; phylum Chordata; class Actinopteri; order Salmoniformes; family Salmonidae; genus Salvelinus; species Salvelinus fontinalis. The sequence goes on from NC_074706.1 coordinate 22,409,182, forward strand.
TGATGATGGCTAACACTAGCTAGCTAAGCAAGATTGCTAGTTATTCAGTTAATTGTTATGTTTGCTCCTTGATCAATGACAAACCGGGGCGTAGGTTTAACATTTTATAATTAGATACTTCAGCTAGCAATACAAATGGTAGAGCAACGTAGCAATCAAAACAACTTAATTTGTCACTATGGACGACGGCATTTAGCTAAGAACGGATCCTGTGCAAAGCAGGAAGAGTATTGCTCATTGGGTAGCTACACCTGTTCAGAAATTACACAACGGTCAAGTCCAGAGACATATATAGAGAGTGCGGGCGGTCAGATTTTATAACGGATGCCATGTTAGTGTCTTTATTCTCTACATTTTGGAGATGTAACACGAGAGCGCTGCCGACAATTCCCTCTATGAAATGACCAGCTGTAAACATGCGAAACGGAGGGAATTTTGACGTTTTTATTGATTAACATGTGTATCCAAGTCTGTCATGTGTTGTCAACAAATTGCATATCAGCTTTCACTGGACATATTCATTAGTTTTCCCATTCCATTCAGAAATAAACAGCACGGAAGCGTCAATTATAACCTAGCAGCGGCTATGGATGAGAAAGTGGTTCTCTCCGGACGTTCAGACAGAAACTGCATTGGCCCAACTCTAGATATGACTGGTTAAGTTTAAGTAATTAAAATGACCAATATTTGTATTTATTTTGTATGTATTAGTAAAATAAAAAAATCTCTATTGCTCCTCTTTTGTTCCTCAAGCAAGCGGAGAGGCCGACGACATCCCGGAAAGCCATCAGACCAATTCCTTGAATGCCCTACTCTGAGGTTTGCAGTGGTCTGAAACACATTATTTTGCTCAAAACGTATTGTTTTACCCTTTAGTGTGTATACATAACTGTATTTATACTTGGGATCTCGCTGGAGGACGTCCAATGTGTTTCGGCAAAAAAGTCATAAGAGTTTACAGTCATCATCCAGGGTTTGAAATGTACAGACATGCCACATTTCCTGTCAACGTGCCAAGGACCAACCAGAACGTGGAACATGACTATAGAAAACCATACTATTGTTGTCTGACATGAAAGAAGATAGAGGCATGGAAAGAATGTCACCATGCAGGTTTGCAGACAGACGTTTCAAACCCCAAACAATTATGCACTAAAAAAACAGTGAAATAGATTATCCGACAAATGGCGATTCAGGATTTACCCCCTAGGACTTACCCTACAGGTACCAACCTGTTCAGGTTTACCTTCCGGGACTTACCATCTACCACAAAGCTACTACCGGTCGTTACACAATGGGCCTACTGAATTAAACTCAGGCTCTCCAGGTCCGTATCCTATAATGTTCAGCCTACGATTCTCATCTCCCCAAAATGTCAAAATGAGTGGAAACAGATATAGGAACTTGCCTACCTTGTCTGTTGCCAGCTCTGCTCCACTGATCTGGAGTCTTTGGTTTGACTACAAATCGTGGTGAACCCTGCTCGCAGCGCCATCTGTTAGGTTCTAAAGTAAATAACTCACGGACACTAGAGAAGCTTAACCAAGTTGAATTCTTCCCAAAGGGTCGACACAGCTGTATTCAGACAAAGACATTTTTCCTCCACTACAAGTATATATACTCCACTTTAGGCACTACTCCTTCTCGCCAATCCTTACATCTTATGGTTCCACAGGAAGAGGGTAACAGGATAATGAACCATACTTTCTCCCTTCAGGTTGTCAGACCTGACCTCAACCCCGCCTTCGCCTAATCCACAGATGTCCATCCGCTTCCCCTCTAGCAATCCTGTGATCTCCTCCCGTCCACCCAACACATTCCAAAGCCATCTGTCTTTCTACAGAGAACCATTAACCTCAAATAAAAAACAGTCTTCCACTCCTTTATATACTATGCTTATGCGTATAACAATCTTCAAATTTTACCCAGAATCCAACATCTTTTTGGCATGTATATGTAACCGGTGTGAAATGGCTAGCTAGTTAGCGGGGTGTGCGCTAATAGTGGTTCAATCGGTGACGTCACTTTGCTCTGAGACCTTGAAGAAGTTGTTTCCCTTGCTCCGCAAGGGCCGCGGCTTTTGTTGAGCGATAGGTAACGATGCTTCCTGGGAGGCAGTTGTGTGCAGAGGGTTCCTGGTTCAAGGCCAGGTAGGGACGAGGAAAGGGAAAATATAGCCTATTGATAGAATAACGAGGTGTCTCAACTTTAAGCTTTAGGTTAATGACAGCTTAATTATGATTTACACATAAGCACTGCCTTAATTAAGAGATTATATACAAGCATGTGCTTTCATCTTTGCAATCGTTTCCAATGCCTCATGCCATTAAAATATTGTCCCCAGGAAAAGTTTAAGTGAACCAATTAGACATCTTAATAGTATCAGTACCAAATCTACTAATAATATGCATATCCTAGCTTCTGGGCCTGAGTAGCAGGCAGTTTACTTTGGGCACGCTTTTCATCCGGACGTGAAAATACTGCCCCTTATCCCAAAGAGGTTAATAGTATCAGTAGCATTGTCAAAACATGCTTACGGTGAGGTCTTTTCTTTTAGTCTCTCACTTTTGTAAAACTAAATGGTTTGCAAATGCCTCAACAACAATCCCTCATTCAATAGGGGTAGCCGTGGAGGACTGTTTCAGGACACAAATCCAGTTTTTCAATACCTTTTCAATCCACTCAAAAGGAAAAAGGTACTGATTGACATCTGATTGCCTCGTTTCGATTGGCCTGTTATGCACTCGATCCACCCATACTGTCATCATTGTTTACTATCCATCTCATCTCACGCCATTATGGGTGTGGAATTAATTCTCAACCTTTACTTACCATAACCTTTTAACTTAATTTAACTTTCTTTTTTATAATGACAGTCATGTATATTTCATAGAAATACAATGAACAGAAAATGAATGACCAAAGTGAATCATTCTAATTCTATGGTGGCAATATTACCTGTTCCAGTGATGACGGTGACAAAGTTCTCCACTCCTTTACCGTGGCCAAACTTCTTCTCTGCCAGGGCGGCACAGTTGCCGTCGTTGTCGACCCAGACGGGCAGGTGGAGGGCGTCAGAGATGGGGGTGCGGATGTCAATGGAGCTCCACTCCTGGATCAGCTTGGTGGAGTGGAGGATCACACCCTCCTGTGGGTTCACTCTGCCCCCTGTCGACACACCTGGGGGGGGAGGGGGGGATTGCAAGAGAATCAGATCCTGTCAAACTAGGGGTATTTTCCTACTAGCTACTGACCACTTCTTTATTGAGGAAAAATGTACTTACTACGACTGTGATACGTGGTTGTCTCACCTAGCTACCATAAGATGAATGCACTAAGTCTCTCTGGATAAGATTGTCTGCGAAATTACTCAAATGTAAAAATGATTATATAGTGAGAAAACTAGGGTCTATGCAGACTTTGAAGCGTATTTATTGTCGTTGAGCACAAATAAATTGGGGCAAGAGATTGTGACGGTTTACGCATTTAAAAACATTTAATAAAGTTCAGTTATTTGACACATGCTCAAGAACAGTGAAATGGTTCAATTGCAAGCCCCACCCAACAATGTGCTTCTTGACAGATTCGCATAAGAAAATGTCGCCAAATTCAAGTGCAAATCAAAACATACAAAAGGGACATTTCATGAAGGAGAGAAGGCCACATACCCACTCCCAGAATCCGGCAGTTGAGATGAACAGCATCAATGACTGCCTCCGTACACATCTTCAGTATCAGCTCCATCCTCGTCTCGTAAGTTTTGGGGTTCGCCTGGGTGTACTTCTTCACTATCTTACCCTACAATTAAAAATACGTATAAATCAGACCAATACAATAATATTTCAAATAAAATGTTCTTTAAAAATTAAATGTTATTTAATTGTTGCCCATATATAAAATAAGAAAGTATACGCCATTTAGGAGACAATTTTATCCGAAGCGACTTAGTCATCCTTGTATGCATCACTATCGGTGGCCACAGCAGAGCTCGAACCCACAACCATACAAGTGCCTTGCTCTACCAACTGAGCCACAGAGAACCACAAAAGTTTTAAAATGTTGCCCACAAATATATTTCATGCAGATCAATCCACTTGTTCAAACACAATCAACCCATTAGTACATTCTTTGATAAGGAAGGCCACACAAGCAATGGACAACACAATGTGTTGGTTGACAAGTCAGTGCTTGTCTGACGTCAGGGATTTAATCAGCGTCTCAGTAGAATGCTATAACTGACAGCCACTTTCATCTGAGCGGCAGATGCTCATGGTGGTTCTCACGTAAAGTCAAATCTTAAATCAAAAATGGGGCCTAATCAAATAAAACAAATGTGTGTTTAAGACAACTTCCGTTAGGCTAAAGAATTATCGGTTGACTGTTGACATTCTAAATCTCCAACTTCAGAACTAAATGGTTAGAAGATGACTTCTCACTGTTGACATTTGTGTTCAACTCCAACTTACTCACCGACGAAAATAAGTTTTAGATAATACACATGCCCGGGACAAATAACAAATTACATTTCTATAGCGCTTTCATCACCTGAAACCACTTCAAAAGCAAAAACTAAACAAGCAATACATCATGAGTAGCCTAGCTATAGTTAGGTCAACCAATAGAGGCCAAGTCTTTGAAAGCGGCATCCTCCAAAGATGGAGCGGGACAGTTCGTGGCTTGATAAGAGGAAGGTGGGTCAGGGTAAAAAAGGCTAGAAATGGTACAGGCCTCGGGCTTATTCCATGAGAAGTGCAACGTCACTAAATATGCGTAGGTCTAGAACAGATTGTACATCACGCCACCTTGGTATGGTACAGTTGAAGTCGGAAGTGTACATTCACCTTAGCCAAATACATTTAAACTCAGTTTCCACAATTCCTGACATTTAATCCTTGTAAAAATTCCCGGTCTTAGGTCAGTTAGGATCACCACTTTATTGTAAGAATGTGAAATGTCAGAATAATAGTAGAGAGAATGATTTATTTCAGCTTTTATTTCTTTCATCACATTCCCAGTGGGTCAGAAGTTTACATACACTCAATTAGTTTTGGTAGCATTGCCTTAAACAATTTCAACTTGTGTCAAAAGTTTCGGGTAGCCTTCTACAAGCTTCCCACAATAAGTTGGGTGAATTGTGGCCCATTTGGCCCATTCCATCTAAGAGAGCTGGAGTAACTGAGTCAGGTTTGTATGCCTCCTTACTCGCACACGCTTTTTCAGTTCTGCCCACAAATTTTCTATGGGATTCAGGTCAGGGCTTTGTGATGGCCACTCCAATGCCTTGACTTCGTTGTCTTTAAGCCATTTTGCCACAACTTTGGAAGTATGCTTGGGGTCATTGTCCATTTGGAAGACCCATTTGCGACCAAGCTTTAACTTCCTGACTGATGTCTTGAGATGTTGCTTCAATATATCCACATAATGTTCCTCCCTCATGATGTCATCTATTTTGTGAAGTGCACCAGTCCCTCCTGCAGCAAAGCACCCCGACAACATGATGCTGCCACCCCCGTGCTTCACGGTTGGGATGGTGTTCTTCGGCTTGCAAGCATCCCCCTTTTTCCTCCAAACATAACGATGGTCATTATGGCCAACCAGTTCCGTTTTTGTTTCATCAGACCAGATGACATTTCTCCAAAAAGTACGATCTTTGTCCCCATGTGCAGTTGCAAACCGTAGTCTGGCTTTTTTATGGCGGTTTTGGAGCAGTGGCTTCTTCTTTGCTGAGCGACCATTCAGGTTGTCGATATAGGACTCGTTTTACTATGGATATAGATACTTTTGTACCCGTTTCCTCCAGAATCTTCACAAGGTCCTTTGCTGTTGTTCTGAGATTGATTTGCACTTCTCACACCAAAGTACGTTAATCTCTAGGAGACAGAACGCGTCTCCTTCCTGAGCGGTATGACGGCTGCGTGGTCCAATGGTGTTTATACTTGCGTACTATTGTTTGTATAGATGAATGTGGTATCTTCAGGCATTTGGAAATTGCTCCCAAGGATGAACCAGACTTGTGGAAATCAAAAAAAATTCTGAGGTCTTGGCTAATTTCTTTTGATTTTCCCATGATGTCAAGCAAAGAGGCACTGAGTTTGAAGGTAGGTCTTGAAATACATCCACAGGTACACCTCCAATTGACTCAAATGATGTCAATTAGCCTATCAGAAGCTTCTAAAGCCATGACATCATTTTCTGGAATTTTTCAAGCTGTTTAAAAGGCACAGTCAACTGAGTGTATGTAAACTTCTGACCCACTGGAATTGTGATACAGTGAAACAATCTGTCTGTAAACAATTGTTGGAAAAATTACTTGTGTCATGCAAAGTAGATGCCCTAACCGACTTGCCAAAACTATAGTTTGTTAACAAGAAATTTGTGGAGTGAAAAATTTGTTTTAATGACTCCAACCTAAGTGTATGTAAACCTCAGACTTCAACTGTCCATCATCTTTTTATCTGCAACTTTTCTAGTTCCATCTTTGGTGGTTATGGGTATTCATCACAAACCTGAACTAGTTGGGTGTAGAGGGATAATGAACACACATGGATGGTGAGATAGAAATCTTGGAAGCACACGGCAGTGTGAGAATAGATGGATAGTGTAATGTACTGTATGCTTATTTTGCTGATGTACAACCAGGAAGATGATTTATGGTTTAAACCAATCACGACTAAAAACCAATCACGACCCCCCCCCCTACCACCGTACCCTCATGCTGACGATGGCCACGCGGAGGTTGGTCCCCCCCAGGTCGACAGCTAGGGCGCTCTGAGTCTCCAGGATGTGGTCGATGTCCTGGGAGATGTCCCACTCCTTGACGGGGGGGAAGCAGAAGGTCTTCTGCAGCGGCTCATCAAGGTCGATGGTCTGCAGGAACTTCAGGATGCGAGGCACTGCGTTCCCGTCGCCGTAGATCTTCGAGCTGAGGAGGGGATCCCACAGGATGAAAAGGGGAATTTTAGTGAGATTTCAGTTCTATGAAAAATTGCAACTTTGATGGTTACTATAAAAATAGAGGATTTTAGCTTTTAAACCAAATCTCAGTTATAGGAAACACTGAAAGAGCCAATGCTGCCGCAAAGAAATTAATATTTTTAATTTTTATTAAAGGTATAAGAAGATGTCTTAAAGGATGACTGCACTGATTTGGCCTCGTTTTGAAGATCGCTCATTAAGAAATGCTAGCGGCCATGACTGAAGCCTTATGAGAGTTGTGGTTTGATGTGGGTGTGATATGTTTGCATATTATAAACTGGTTGGTTCGAGCCCCGAATACTGATTGGCTGACAGTCGTGGTATATCAGATCATATACCACGGGTATGACAAAACATGTATTTTTACTGCTCTAATTATGTTGGTAACCAGTTTATAATAGCAATAAGGCACCTCATGGGTTTGTGGTATATGGCCAATATACCACGGCTAAGGGCTGTATCCAGGCACTCGGCGTTGCGTTGTGCATAAGAACAGCCTTTAGCCGTGGTATATATTGGCCATATACCGCACCCCCCTCAGGCCATATTGCTTAATTGTACCGTGGCAGGTACTGTTGTTTGTCCCTCCCGAGTCACCGTAGCAACAGCATAGCCACTTCCTCAAAATATTTAAATAGAACTAATCTGTAATCAAGAAATCTGTATTTGATTTAGAAGTTTTTGCAGAGAAGGTCTTAGTCACGCAATTTGACATCTAGCTAAGGTGTTTGGTGCAGTATTTCTCAAGTAAACAAAATGTGCATGATAGATTCTCTGCTGTGCACCGACTAGTTTATCGAGTGGCTAGACGCTCGGGACTGACTTCTGAGAACAACAACATGTCTACAACTTCATCATCTGCAAGCTGTCAAACTATGCTAAATATCAAATCAAATGTATTTATATCGCCCTTCTTAGATCAGCTGATATCTCAAAGTGCTGTACAGAAACCCAGCCTAAAACCCCAAACAGCAAGCAATGCAGGTGTAGAAGCAAATAAAGCACAAGCTACACGCTGTTTATCAGTGCCTTAAAAATCACTTGCTAGCCAGCTAAGTTCCAACTCTGTGTTTGTCAATGAAGCTAGAAAATAGTATCCGTCAGGCACATTGAACAGCCAGGCCACAATCAGCTTATCAAGTCACTGGCGAGGTGTAACGTGTACGCTTCGGCGCAGTTTAGCTTTTTACGACTTTCTCACCATTACCAGAGTGTGCCTGTCCGGCAGTGTTTAATAGGGAATGATGTTACAAAACAGTTGTGGGGGGACACTATGCTTACGAATTGGTTTAAGAATATTGACTAGTTCCAGTTGGGATACAAGTGCACTCTGATCGTCTCAATTCTCATTTTGGCCAAATAAGTGGCAGACTCAAGTGATTGACACTAAGAAAGACATCAGCAAGTGGCCACTCCATAAAAGGGCTTAGGGCCCAGGGTTATTTCAACATAACATTGGCGCCATGTTCTCTTACGTAAACAAGTCTGGAGGTGCTGAGTAATGGGCAGGCCCGTCTCACTGTCTGGAGGGTCTGGCTGCTACGATTGGATAGAGCGCAATCAGCACTGCTGTTTCTCTTCTGTTAGTGGGCACTGGGCAAGATCGCAATCCATCCCCAAGTATGTCGTGACAAACTCAGTTTTGGACGAGACTGACTTTGACCAAAATGATCCTATTTTACACTTTGTAATCAATTTTGACACTAGAATGAATGTTTGACTCGTATCGATGCCACATAGAACCAACGTATTTGGTTTTAAACGGCCTAAGGGCCAGTTGCCCTTTAAGTTCAGTTCAGAGTTTCTGTAATACACACTTTCCAGTGTTCTATTTGTGACACTCAAGGTGCAGGTTGATGGTCACTAGACTTGATACTGAATGTTATGGATTATTGTCATATCTGTTGATGGTGATTGACGCCAGACTGGATGTACAAGGACACTGATTATTCACCGTTGTATTGTACTGATGATGTTCTGTGACTACAAGCCTCTCGGGCTGGTGTTTCCACAACATTTGGTGCTTTCTGATTAGGATATAAAAGGACCTGTCTCCAAGAGGCTGGTGTTTCCACAACATTTGGTACTTTCTGATTAGGATATAAAAGGACCTGTCTCCAAGAGGCCAGTTAGACATTTTCTCTGCTTCTGCGCTGGGTGGTGTCTCCCTTTTGGAACTTGTTATAACCCTGTAATAACCCCTTTTCTAGAGGTTATGTAATGATGCTTACCAGGGGTATCTCTTCCCAAACTGCAGCTCCAGGGCATGGTAGATCTTATTCTGAGTGTCTGCGTCTCGGACATGGAGGACGTTTTCACCTGGGAATAGAAAACACAGCTCAACATCCTATAAGAATTCGTAATGGGACGACTGGAAGAATGACAACAAAGCAATCCCCAAACACTCATACTGTACTGGCAAAGCCTTCAATTAAGAACTATACCAGGAAATATAAAATGAAAAAGTAACACTGGTAACCACAAGTAGGCCCCCTAGTCTGCTCCAAATGGAGGCCACGCTTGCCTCCATAATAGCACAACATTTCTCCATTTAGTGCACTACTTTTGACCAGGGCCCATATTCAAGCACTATATAGGGAATAGGGTGCCATTTTGGACAAAACCCATGATTCTAGACCACCTGCTAAATGGTCATTGACTTCAGTAGACCCACCTACCAGTCTCTCTCCCAGTCTGCCTGGACCCCAGGTTGATGACGGGGGTCCCGAAGGCCCCCGCCTCTCTGACGCCACAGCTGCTGTTGCCGATCATGGCCCCAGCGTGACACACCAGCTGGATGAACTGCTCGAAGGGCACGTGCTTCACCGCCCGGAAGTTAGGGTGCTGCTCGACGCCCTTTTTCCTCATCACGCGCACCATCTCCTTACTTCCTGTTGGGGTCATCAAGGAGACGGGACAGGGGTTACAATACGGAACGGAGAAGACTGTCTAATTTCACCGACTCCTACACAGTCTACAGTTGGAGATTCAACTCTAGCCATGTCATGTTTTGCGGTAGTGTTTTGTTGGATTTTAAGTACTGGTCACTTGGTATCTAATCCTTTCTGGGGAAGTTATATGCCCTTCAAACCAGTCCTAGCCTTAATCATGAGACAGACTGAAGGATTGCAGCTGAACTAGATAAGCAGATACCTTCAACAGAGCAGCCTTCTCACACTATTGACCAAGGGAGGGCTGACACTGTAGCTCCAGCTCCACGATGTGTGTGTGGTTGCGCAATATGACGGGGCAAAGAGGAGAGAAATAAGGAAAGGGCGCCGAAAAAAAACAAACAGAGAATCACCACTGACCTGCGTCTATGTTGGGGAAGAGGACGAGTGTTTTCTTGTTGAAGGTGATGAGGGCGTCCAACATCAGCTCGTAGATCTTGACGGAGTTCTTGATGTCGGTGGTGACCGGGTGCTGCAGGGCCACGATGTAGTCGTGCTCCTTCACATTGTCTCCTGTGAATGTCATTTAGAACATTCTCAGCATTCTAGTACTTTCTGAACAAGGGGAAGTCAACAGTCTACCACTGTTCTTTCTGCCCCGTAGGGACTAGCTAAAAACCCCATAAATCTGTGAACTGATTTAACAACATTCTTATAACACATTTTCCACGCCGAAGGTATTAGCTACTGTACCATATCACTGTACTATATAGTGGTATATATACTATACCACTGTCCTAAAAGCTGTAATAAAAAGGGTGGCCCTTTCAACCCGCTTGGCCTGCAGCCTTGTCAATCACCCTTTTACTCAAGCCTCCACCTCATTCCAACCAATCAGGTCACTTGGACGCACTCCAGGGCACCACCTACTCACGCTCCATGTTAGGGTACGTTACCTGTATCTCGAGAAGACAAGTTGTTGGGATGCTGACGGACTTTTCAAATGCCGTTTCTGAAGTGTTGTGCGTCATTTGATGAGTGCGTGTTTGAAATGCTAGTGGGTTCATGTTGGGTGTAATGTCAGCCAGTGTTCGTTATAACTGTATGACAAAGACACAGCGACCTTGTCACCTTGGCGATGTAAAGGCAGGCCATGACCTACAACCTAAAACAAAAACGCCATCACTGTCCTCAGTCCAGGTAACTGTAGCGGACTAGGCCATCAAGGTCAGTACTATGTCCGACCAAGAGATCTCTGCATATTCAAATAGGAGTTCAAAGCTGGTGCTGTGCAGAAACTGTAGCCGTTTTAGTTTGGTGGCATGACACTGACAGCAGAGGTTGTTATTCCCTGCCTGACCAGGAAAAACTCTGGGCCCTGGAACCTGGCTATTAGTCTGGTATACTGCATTGAACTGCGTTCCCCGCTGAAAAAGTTGGAACGCCACTGATTTTAGGGGTGAAGGATAGGTACTACGACACGTACCGAGCCAGTTCCTGATGATGTCCATGTAGTCGTCACGGTGATGGGCGGCCAGCAGCTTGTCGTAGGAGGGGCAGCCGGCCAACAGGATGCGAGTGTGGTCCTCACACATGGCGATGAGGTGCTGTTCGGCGGTGCGGGTGCAGCAGGCGTGGTAGTGGGCCAGCTTGGAGATGGCGTGGCGGATGGAGTCGTCGATGGTGCCGCTCACCTGGGATGGGAAAGGAGGAATCAGGGTAAAAGTCTGTTTATTGTCTCTGTGGCGGTTCGTTGAGTGTCTGAAGCACTGCTATTGCCCTTAGGGAACAAATAGTTGTTTTTATTGAACCAAGACTATCATTATCTCTGTTATGTTGCCTTCTTTGGTTTCTAGTACTTTTGTGTATTTTTGGTAGCCTCGTTATTTTTTTATGGTAATAACTCAGTAATTACAGAGTTAAAATGGCAATTACAGAGTAAATAGTAAGTAAAATACACAAACGACAGTTCAAAAACGCCCTATATCAAATACCAGGTAACTACAAGTGGAGGGAGCCAACCAATAATTGAATCTAGTTATATTCACCTCCCAACACAGATATACCCTACTTCCTGAAAAACCTTGATACATGACATCACTTCCTCCATCCCCTCACCTCTCCTCCCTCCAGGTGCAGGATACGAATGTTCATCAGGGCAGCAGCCGTTGCCAGGGCGAGGGCATCGAAGCGGTCGCCGTGGACGACCAGAATGTCGGGGCGAAGGCGGTGGAGAACATCTGGCAGCTTGACCAGCGCCAGACCCACTGACTCCACCATGGCTGCCTCGTCCTCCCCACGCACGATGGTGTGCAGCTTGGAGCCGATGTCAAAGTCATCCTGCTCGATCATCCGGAACGTGTTGCTAAAGGAGGACAGGTGGTCAAACCAATCATTTCATTCATGAAAGAATACATTTTAGACAAATTAAAAACACATAAATTTGATTCAACTAAGTGAAATGAAGAATAAACACAAAATATCGTCACGGATAAAAACAGAAATTCAGGCTTATTTCCATTGTGGTCCTCATTTAGGACAGGAGTTTTTCCTGGTCAGGTTAAGCAATCAGAAAAAACTTGAGACATGATTACTCAATTAACACTTTTTCCTCAGAGTGCAAATAAACAATGACTGTCATTGTAAAAACATTGGCAAATAGTGATTTCAGTGGATCGGGAAAAACTAGTTACAGCACCACCACCTTCAGCTCAAACTCACCCATAATCATCAATGAGATGGGATCCCAGCACCACCACCTCTAGCTCAAACTCACCCATAATCATCAATGAGATGGGATCCCAGCACCACCACCTCTAGCTCAAACTCACTCATAATCATCAATGAGATGGGATCCCAGCACCACCACCTCTAGCTCAAACTCACCCATAATCATCAATGAGATGGGATCCCAGCACCACCACCTCTAGCTCAAACTCATCCGGGTTGGCCTTGATGCCAAACATGATGGGCGCCAGCTTGGAGTAGTCCGCCCGGTTACACGTCGCCACGCACACCCGCAGCTTCCTCGTGGCTTTGTTCTCCTCCATCTTGTCAGTCTTCTCTCTCATCCTCTGCATTCTCAGATAGTACAGTTCCTGGCGAGCAGAGAAAAAGTGATGGTGTTCAGAGTTGAGATGCTGGAATGTCAGTCAAAAGAAGCTGTGCTGAAGACAATGAGGTCTGATGCTACATCTGTTTTTGGACTAAGCAATTAATGATATATACTCATTGATTCTTGAAGAACATAACTTATAAAATGCCTCATGAGCTAAGTTCAACTGTCGTACTTCATCAGAACCCTAGAATATAAGCTTGTTTTACTCTGTTTGTAAACGGTATAAATGTAAACCAACTCAACATGGTTAAAACTATAATTTTGACATCATGGATGGCCAGTCATTGAATCCATAGCTCCATCTATGAATCTGAGAGGGGCTACATTTCGCCAGGCCCATCCTTCAGCTTTTTACCACAACGGGGGTGAACGCTTTGTTTTTGCTTTAACTAAAGATTTTAGGTTTAAGGTTGAGCAATAACTGACAATCTTCATTGGCTCTTCTGAGGGGTATACTACAAAGCAAGCTAGATGTTCCTCAGGTTTTTATAAAGCTAGTCAGCTTCACTTTCCAGCTCAGGTTATATATGTATTATGGCTATTGATCGTGCACCCGCAGCTTACTCGAGCCTGCTCGAGCTGGGAATGTAACTGCGCGTTCATTGCGCACGTGGCTAGTCGAACTCTGAACTCTTCATTGAAACATCAATCCATGGGTGAGTCAGTGCCACATTTTCATTTGTGCTGAAATCCAAATGAAAGAAAAGGTTATTTTGCAAATTCAGCAGGATATGGTGTGAAATAGGCTCTTTGAAGTGTTCCTTTATTACGTACAGTTAATGCCATCTTTGGTATGCACAAGCATAGCATTGATAAAAATAGTCATACAAAAAGTTTTCCTGTGCAGGAAGCTTCAAATGCATTCTGTCATTACTAGCTACTTTAACATTACTATTTAACACGTAAAAAACATTTGATTAATAAAATATTTAAATGAACACCCGCCAAACACGGGTAGATTTTGGCATTGTCGGGTAAGAATGTCTAATTCAACAGCACGTGGTCACACTAACCTACAGTGTGAGAATTTTATAATAACAGTCAAGTATGGGCACAAGTGCGAGTTGTGATTTATAGATGAATAAATGCTGCAGTAGCTGTTTTCAAAGAATTTCTGCCATTTTGTTTCATATATGGTAATCCACAAAGAAATCTAAATCTAACGTTATAGGGGGGGGGGGCGCTCAAGATGGCGGCATTAGAGGTCATAGAATTTCTAGCTGAAGAACAATTTAGGGTTCACTCAAAGTTTATAATTTTAGGCTGCACATGTAATTTAAAAAAATAGAACCATACAGTGTAGCTATTCTGAATAATTTTGTAATTACTCAAGCCATTTAAATATTTTTGGGCCGATTTCCAACGAACAATCTAGCCAGCTATTGAAAAGTTTCAGCATGTTTAGCTAACATCTTCATAGCTAGCAGCATGGAGTCAGGACAAACTGTTGCTGTTGCCGAGATAAAGGATGTTGAGACTTCCAATGAAAAAAAGAGGTATTGCTGAAACTCATTCATATGCTTGTAGTGTAGAAAAGGGGGGTGAATGGGATTCATGCCCGAATACCCCAACCAAGGCGCAGCTTCCAAAGAAGCTGAGAAGCGAACCATCACTGGTTCAGCTACAGGACAACATCGTCCGCATCCTCACGGCTAAAATCAAAGAGAGCGCAGATGACATCATGGACTTGGGTGAAAAAGAACACTCAGCATCCTTAACCTGAAGAAAGTAAATACTCTAAAGCAACATTTAAAACTCACAGAAATGGAGTCAAAGGTTAACGAGACTGACCGGTACAGTCGGAGAAGGAATCTTCAAATTTACGGAATCGCAGAAAGATCTGACAAGAACATTAAAGCAAATGTGACAGACATTTGCTGGGCAAAAGCCCCGGAGGCCGGGCTGAGTGTTGTTGCAGGTTCCCTGGATGTGGTGCACCGCCTGCGGAGGCTGAGAGATGAGTAGAACAACCAGCCACTGCGACCAGTGATCATGAGATTCATCTCCAGGACAGCGAGGGATCGGACATGGAAAAGTGGTGCACCGCCTGAGGAGGCTGAGAGATGAGTAGAACAACCAGCCACCGCGACCAGTGATCATGAGATTCATCTCAGGACAGCGAGGGATCGGACATGGAAAAGTGGTGCACCGCCTGCGTAGGCTGAGAGATGAGTAGAACAACCAGCCACCACGACCAGTGATCATGAGATTCATCTCCAGGACAGCGAGGGATCGGACATGGAAAAGTGGTGCACCGCCTGCGGAGGCTGAGAGATGAGGAGAACAACCAGCCACCGCGACCAGTGATCATGAGATTCATCTCCAGGACTGCGAGGGATCGGACATGGAAAAGTGCAAAGACAAATGACTATTTCAAGAACAACAACCTGAGGTTCAAAAATGGACAGCATTTGATAAAAGAAGCTTGGAATCGTCTGTGGCCGATGATTGAGAGAGCAAGGAAGGAGGGGAAAAGTACATACTTCGCAGGAGCCAAGGCTTGTCAAATGGCAGGGAAATTCACACTGACAACTAGCTTCTTAACGGCTACTGGATTTATCAAGTGAGTGGTGCAGGAGTTATTTTATTTGCAACTGGTAAAACGTTTCATTTTGTGGGGAAAGAGCATTCTTTGTTTTTCGTAAAGTTTTTTTATGGCAGAGAAATTCGCACTGACACTTAATGTTAGCTTGATGGTTATTCGTTATACCAATGATGGCGCAAATGTCAGATTTAACTTACAATTGGTTAAAAAAATAAAATAAATGTTTTCACCTGCATGGTGCAAAGGACTGTTTTATTTGTAACTGGCAAGAACGTTCAATTTTGTAAGAACCCGTTTCATGTAAAAACTCCCGAGTGGCGCAGCGGTCTAAGGCACTGCATCTCAGTGCTAGATGCGTCACTACAGGCCCTGGTTCGATTCCAGGCTGTATCACAACCGGACGTGATTGGGAGTCCCATAGGGCGGCGCACAATTAGCCCAGCATCGTCTAGGTTAGGGTTTGCCGAGGTAGGCGGTCATTGTAAATAAAAATGTGTTCTTAACTGACTTGCCTAGTTAAATAAAAGGTGAAAAACAAATATAAATTATTCTTCATATAGTGATAGTAAATATTATTTATTTTTTTACCAGCGGAATTTGTAATATTTTGAAAAGGAAGTCTTTATTTTTGTATTGTAAAAGGTAAGTGCCGACTTATTTAATTCAAGAAACTCATGCCTGTTCCACAGATACGGTGTTTCGGAAGCGTCAATGGGGTAATGATATTTGGCTTTCATTTAGTACCAGTCAGTCAGCAGGTGTCACTCTTCTAAAAATCTACTTTAAGGATCATACACTGAGGAAGCAGACAATGCAGGGACATGGATTATGCCATTGGTAGATGTCAACCACACTCAATTCATTGTGGTGAATACTTGTGCTACCAATTACAAGTCGAGTATCTATTTTATTTAGAGACATTGAGAGGACAATAAGTAAAGTTGTCAACATTTCCGTTGGCCAAAGTAATATGAGGGTGGAGATTTTAATACAGCATGACATGATCATCTAGATAGATGGCTTCCTAAGAATAGCAACTCTGATTGCGAGATAAGGAATTGTGTTTAAGGTTAAGTGTTTGAGATATTTGGAGACATAAGAACCCATATAAGAAGATGTTTACATGGAGTACTAAAGACTTATCTATATAGTCCCGTATTGAGGTCTGATATCTGGAGATAAGGCCGACAAGGTTGATACGGTCTCAATTGAACCATCGACTTCAATAGACCATAAAGCGATTTCATAACGATAAATATGCATGGTTTGTCAGCAAAAAAAAAGTTAAAAGGTTACTGGAAACTGAATAAGACTTTACTAGAGAGTATTTAAGAAGGAAGTAGCAGGAATTATTGATAAATATTGGAACTGTGCGTGTGTTATGAATACATTTGGAAGTTACTGGGAACTGATGAAATTTGATAAGGCTTTTGGCCAGTTCAATGGGGAACGAAATTGCGCGTGCCAAGAGAGAAAAATAATAAGATCATAAAAGGGAATAATGGATTATACAAAAAAAAAAAAAAAAAAGATCTTCCAGTAACTAAAATCAGGAATTACTGGAGCTATCATCACTGCAAATGCAGTTAGACTGTTCCTTTGTGTAATTATGGCTAAAAAATATTTGGGCTGGTAAAATATATATATTTTTAAACGAGTGGCTGGTAGATTATTATTATTTTATTTTTTTATCTACCTGCCACAGTGACTGGTATACAACGAGTTAGTTTTAGGCCCGTCTTCCTCAAATGAAAGGGATGATGACAATCTATGCGAGAGGGAGGGAATCTGATTTCATTGGTCCTCAACTTGCAGCAGAGCAGACACACTTTCATTCAGGATAAATGGAGTTAGCCTGCCTCGGAGCAGCTTTATTCTGGAGCAGCTATATTCTGAAGGATTCGTTGCCAAAGAAATGTACCTGGCTAAAAAGATGAGACGTTCGTGAGTTGCCCTCAGAGTTGACCAAAGTTTCCTCACTAACTCCTCAAACCAGATTCATAGTATAGGGCTATGGTCTGCTGTGTCAACTAACTATGCCTGGTGATCTGTTGTTGTTCAACCTACAAGGCTACTTCTATCAACAACTCTGATCGGGACTACTACTATCTAGAAGGGAATGTCACGAAGCCGGATCAATAAGTTAGCCAGCTAGCTAACTTAAATGTTCAGAAATAACTTCACATTTAGGAATATATGCTTGACATTGGTACTGACTGATTCGATTGTTATCCAAGTTAGCAGGATCACCAAAGTTAGCCAGCTTTGTAGTATATTCCTCTGATCCGACTACAACAACTCTGACCTGGGGCTGTTTTCACAAAGCGTCTAGGAGTAGGAGTCCTGATCTCGGATCAGAACCCCCCCCCGTACATTCATTATAATCTAAAAAAGCCACTATGAATATGGACCCTGGGCTACTCTCATCTACACTACAACAGTAACACCTCGTATTGTATCTCCATGCAGGACAATACTCACATGGTTTCTCCTGTTATGCAGGCACTGTTGCATGAAAACAGACCCCCTCCCCCAAAAAAGTGGTAAAAAAACAAAATCGCAAAACTAATTAATAAACAAATACTAGCCTTATATAGTCCTGTCCTCATGGACAGACACATGTTCTGATATGGAATGGAAGGACACAGTCTGACAATTATCTCCACAATCATTGGCTGCAACTTATGACAACCAATCACGGCTATGATGTTGAAGGTGCACAGTGAAGGTTCCGGAAAAGTCATAGGTCAGAGTTTAGTGCCCCCGCTGCCATTGCATGTAATAAAGGGTTAGAGAGAGGTGGGGTCATAGGGATTTGCAATAGACATTTAGCGAACCAAACACAATGATTTGTCATTCTCAACCATTGGTGGAAAAAGCAACCAATTGTCATGCTTGAGTAAAAGTAAAGATACTGGAGTCATTTTCTATGAAGGTAAAAGTCACCCAGTAAAATTCTACTTGAGTTAAAGTCAAAGTACTTGGTTTAAAATATACTTAAGTATCAAAAGTTAAAAGTATAAATAAATTCTAAATTCCTTATATTAAGCAAACCAGACGGCACCATTTTCTTGGTTTGTTGTTTTTATTTACGGATAGCCACGGTCACACCAACATTCAGACATAATTTACAAATGAAGCATGTATGTTTACTGAGTCCGCCAGATCAGAGGCAGTAGGGGTGACCAGGGATGTTATCTTGAAATGTATGTGAAGTGGACCATTTTCCTGTCCTGCTCAGCATTCAAAATGTAACGAGTACTTTTGGATGTCAAGGAAAATATTTTCTTAAGGAATGTAGTGAAATAAAAGTAGTTAAAAATATAAATAGTAATACTAGTCTGAATACTTTCCGAATGCACTGTATATAAATATGCTTCTGTGTGTTTTGTTTGTAAGCTCAAAACGGACAGTGACATCCACTTTTTTTTTTTTTTACACAAAATACATTGTCTGTTATCATAGAATATGGGGTCATCCTGCAGGTGGTCTCTGAAACAAATTAAATATTTGTATGAATCCATTAAAGTCTAAGTTGGGGAGAGTTTCCTCCAAAGGTCGAGAGAGAAGGCCCTGCTGTACACTCCAGCCACTAACAAATGACCTGTATATGTGGTCAAGAAATGTCAACACTGATGTAATGGTGAAGTTGGTCACCTGGAAGCTTAGCCAGACATGGTCTACTGGTTTGTTAAAACTCTACACTCAAACTGTTGTGATATGTTTAATTTGATTACTGTAACCATTTTTTTAAGGCACATGACACAAAAGCAGGTATAAAAAAAGAGATTAACAAGGAAGTAAAGCTTTGAGAAAATGTACTTCAGATGTCTAGTACTTTTCTCCCGGGTGCCCTGTCATGGCTGCCTGCTTTGACGCCTGTCATGTCTCTGCTTGTCTTTGTCAATAAAACATTTCATACTCTGTAAGCCGTCCTGATTACAGAATGTTTCTGAACGTATTATGAATCTACTTCAGTGGTATCTCAATTAAAGAAAAGTATTGATATAGCCTACTCTAGACTATGCTGTGTTTTCAAGATTGGTCAAACGCTAAAATCAAATTCAACAGAAGACCAAACAATTCTTTTTTTTAAAAGTCAGAACTGATAACACATCAAGATTGTTCCTAGGTGAATATTTACACAGTATAGGCTAACCCCTGAAATGATCAACAAAACAAAGGAGATGATCTTGGACTTCAGGAAACAACAGAGGGAGCACCCCCTATCCACATCGACGGGGCAGCAGTGGAGAAGGTGGAAAGTTTTTAAGTTCCTGGGCGTACACATCACGGACAAACTGAAATTGTCCACCCACACAGACAGTGTGGTGAAGAAGGCGCAATAGCGCCTCTTCAACTTCAGGAGGCTGAAGAAATTTGTCTAGGCACCTAAAACCCTCAAACTTTTACAGACGCACAATTGAGATCATCCTGTCGGGCTGCATCACCGCCTGGTATGGCAACTGCACCGCCCACAACCACAGGGCTCTCCAGAGGGTGGTGCGGTCTGCACAACACATCACCGGGGGCAAACTAACTGCCCTCCAGGACACCTACAGCACCCGATGTCACAGGAAGGCAAAAAGATCAAGGACAACAACCACCCGAGCCACTGCCTGTTCATCCCGCTACCATCCAGAAGGCGAGATCAGTACTGGTGCATCAAAGCTGGGACCGAGAGACTGAAAAATAGCTTCCATCTCCAGGCCATCAGACTGTTAAACAGCCATCACTAGCACATTAGAGGCTGCTGCCTACATACAGACTTGAAATCATTGGCCACTTTAATAAATGGATCACTAGTCACTTTAATAATGCCACTTTAATAATGTTTACATATCTTGCATTACTCATCTCATATGTATATACACTGTATATTATACCATCTATTGCATGCTGCTCGGTCATGGCTCATCCATATATTTATATGTACATATTCTTATTCCTTTACTTTAATGCGTGTGTATTAGGTAGTTGTGGAATTGTTAGATTGCTTGTTAGATATTGCTGCACTGTCGGAACTAGAAGCACAAGCATTTCGCTACTCGCAATAACATCTGCTAACCATGTGTATGTGACCAATCAAATTTGATTCGATTTGTATTGTTACAAACGAATCACCCCTTCAACAGAACTAAGACTAGAGAACATTGAGAGGTCTTCCACTAGCTGAAAAGTAATAATTAACTAGCAGCAGAGCGGCAGTGTACAAACGCAGCTCTACCAACGCCCAGGCAAACAGACTCCTAAAACAACTGCTGCCAAAAGAACAAGACTGTAAAAGTTAGTTAACTACAGGCTAATATTGACAGACGCGTCAAACAAATAACCCAGCCTGGACCTTCCTGGAGGTGGTTTACCACCAGACTGTGCCAGACTTGGTCCTGAAGTAATCAACTTTGGAGCAGATGATAATAAAGCAATGTAAACTGAGATTTAAGTTCGGTTTCCACAGACCCACGATTAAGCCTTCTCCACTGAAAATGATTTAAAAAAAAATCTAGGACAGGCTAAAAACCAAGGCTGCTCACCACAGTACAGTTTTGAGGCTTCTCATAAAAGCTTTCGATGACACCCGGTTAAACAAAATAACTACTGTAGTACAGGATTAAGACGGTGGGCCTGCATTCAGGCATCGTCACAGCATCCAAGACGACCACAAATACTCGAGACACCTAGCTGACCTTTCCCCAATAAACCTGGGATGTCAAGGTATAGCCGGTGAACCGCTCTGACCGTCATAAAAAGATATAGCTAGTGACCCAAATGTTGTGACATTCTTAACATAACGAGTCGAAGTTTGGCCTCATCAATGTATTAGCCTACAGCTGAACATTGTAGTATGTAATCTTGGAAACAAACCCATTTTATTCAATGACATGTGGAGTGATGAAAGACACCGTGCCCCAGTTGAACATGTCGCATATTCTCAAAGCCATTTAAGAAGTATTAAAAATGATTCGGCTACACAAACAACCAGAAGAGAAACCGTCGCATTTTTCAATAAACAAACATTGGCCAGCTACCCACACAGTCATACAAGAGGCATGAGAAAATCCCATTCAACTGCAACATGAAATTAAATCTTTATCCTTTGGTTTGTTGAATAACAACAATAGAGACAAATTGGTCAGTCCAGGCATTTAAACAGATAGTCCATGCATTCATTACAACAATCCATCCACTCCTCGGTCTCTCATCAGCCCCTCCCTTCTCTGCATCTCTCTCCCTCTGTCACACACACACACCTCATTTCTTCACAGACACATATCCGGCCTAGTCTACAGGCTCTCACTGAAAAGCTAACATACTAGCCAGGCATTTTCCTCCCTGCACTGGGTCGGTTCTTAGGCTGCGCTTACATAGGCAGCCCAATTCTGATCGTCTTTTCACAAATTGGTCTAATGACCAAACAGATCAGCTTTGAAAAAGAGCTGATGCGATTGGTCATAAGAAACAAATATATCATCAGAATGGGTCTGCCTGTCTAAAACGCAGCCTTCCGAGCCAGAATCCCCCCCTCCCTCTGACACACACTGCCCTTGTTTCCAATGAAGTGTCACAAGACCAGGGCTGCTTCCTAGCAATGAGGGGAGCAGCAGCAGGCAAGGAGGGAAAAAAATAGGATAAAAGCCACCTTGACTCACATGAGGGTTTCTAGCTATAGGCCCTGGACGCATGGTCAGCCCACTCCGTGATCCACTCCTCTCCCTCTCTCCATCCTTCTCTCCCCATTTATTTAGTCTCTTCCCTTCCCTTCGGATCATTTGAAAGGCTCACTGTAAAAAGGATAGCTGGTCTTCCTCCTAGCCCGACAAAGCAGCAGCAGCCTGTCGAGAGAGAGAGTAGAGGGGAGGAGGGGCTTCCCTCATCCGACTCAAGAGAGCCCTGATTGGCTGCTGGGCGAGAGGGAACGGTTGAAGCTTCCTGCATCGATGCCTCTTACAGCCAGGGCCCAATATGTTACAGACCATGATCTCAACTCAGATAAATCAATGATTAATAGGATATGTGTTTTCTTTTCCCCCCTAATGTTGCAAACCCAGATTTCTGTTGTTACACCCCGTTGTCACCCCAAAGCTAAAAGGCCCGTGGAAAATCAAGCATCACGATTCGTGGTATTGCAATACTGGTACCGTGACAACCATAGGTCTGGAAATCAATGACCATCATTTCCCCCTTCCTTATCAGTAAGTATGTCAGTATCAACACATCAGCAGTGAATTACAGATCAAAGGGTTTCTTGACAACACTGCAAGAGCCCATCTCTTTAACGATGGTGGCCATAGATATGCTCTCAAACCATTTCGCAAACATTTCTAGAACACTTCTTCCTACTCAAAGCTTTTCATTGTGATGGAGTCAAACATGTTTTTATTTTGTTTGGCATCATTTGTCAGCCTTTCCAGTTCCTTGGAGTGGCAGGCCCAATATTTGTCTTAGATAATCACTTGATCAGCCATCCTTTGAAGTAGGAGACCTAGCTTAGCGCTGGGCGATATGGACAAATCTATGGGCGATTCACGCATACACTTACTGGGTGTGAACTGCTCACCGATATATCGTGCATCCCTACTAAAAACATGTTGGCTCACTATTTAAAAAGATGGAGAACAAGCTACAGGATGAATACTGGAGTTTTGGGGAGTTTTTGCACAGGTACAGCCAACCAGCGCTAGCAAAGGCTACCTAGCAACAACAAACATATTTTTACAATTCGATACTTTGAGTCAAAGTATCGATATAATATCGGCCAACGTAATATTGCGATACGTAGCTATGAATTCCCCCCATCACTACTACTGTAGATAAGCCTAAGTCCTAAACACTTACTGTAGCCTGCGCCTCTCTACACATGCACGTACACAAATGCCGAATTCTCTCAAGCCAAAAAGCCTCCTCTGTGCTGAATAAAGTGTCCATTGTTGTTCAAAACGGAAGGACAACGCATAGGCCAATGTAGTAACACAAAAATAGATCCGGCCTAGCAAGTAAAGAATTGACAAGAACTTGATGACATATTCTCCATCCCAAACGCATGACACAATATTCTGCCAGGAATACTACTAGACTTATAAAAAGACAATACTGTGCTCCTTTCTATAACCTAGCAAAAAGAAAAACTTGCCCTTTTCAAATTCACCGACCCACAGTAAAATATAAAAGCTCAACTAACCTCCCCCCCATAAAGCAGTAACGTTAGACCAAATAGAATGACAAAAATATCAACTCACAGTGCAGTCTTCCCCTCTAAAAAAAACAGTGCAGAAGAAAGACAGTGAAACTAAACTAAAAGCAGGTAACATCAACCTAGCCTGGACTCCACTCTCTTTAGCCATAGTCCACTTCTAGCTAGTTATTGGTGGTGTCGCCCCAGGCTAGTAGTACTAACACATATTTTTTACTAGCCTTGTTCAAAGAACAGCGTAAGTCAGTCACAGATAATTAGGCTAATCATTTGAGTAAAGTAAACAATAGAGATAGTTACTAATAGTTGTACGGTGAGATACCTCACAATAGACAGATACTTAGTAATAACAGTTGAGTTCCAGGCATGACATAGGACTTCATTCAGCATGGGCTATTGACACACTGGGTGTGGATTGATACACTTAAATGGATCCAGCCAACAAGAACCATGTTAGCTCTAAGCACACAGTTTGAAATGTGGTCCAGAAGGAAACATCTAGGCCTATCCTGTGTCAGAAACAATTCGCAAAATAGGCTACACTAGCAAAAGGAAATGACTAGGTTAGTCGTAGCGAGCACCGGAATGTTTATGGATACTTTTCTGGCGCAAAGTCACGACACTTGAGAAAGAGGCTAGATTTCACCTCATGCTGCGTTAGTCCTAGCTCTACTACTCCCATCCATTGTTCCATTGTCCAAATTGTTCCTTCCACGCCCAATATCTCGATTTTCTTT
This sequence comes from Salvelinus fontinalis, assembly GCF_029448725.1. NCBI lineage: Eukaryota > Metazoa > Chordata > Actinopteri > Salmoniformes > Salmonidae > Salvelinus > Salvelinus fontinalis. The sequence goes on from NC_074706.1 coordinate 22,433,639, forward strand.
TGTATACATTTGAGTTGAAATAACTACTCCCTGCACTGGCAATTCCAAAACATTACTTGAGAAATAGACGTAGTTCAGGGCTGAATCAGGTTCCGCAACTGGAGCAAAAACAAACAGGCTTGGCACAAGCTGATACCAGGAACAGGGCTGGCATCAGAGCTTAACTGCTGCTTTCCGGAACCTATTTGCCAGAACAATCCTTTTCACTTAGCAATGAAAGAATTTGAATTTTAAAAAACAGAGTTAAATCAGGTTGACTGCCCCCCCCTTAAGCCACAACAAATAAACAAGTGAAATCTGTGAACAATCATATTATTAACATGTTTTCACATCTAAACATTTCCCTGTTGACAGCCCCTCTCTTTGCACGCTCAAGAAAGGAATGAAGGAGAGCAAGAGGTGGCGATGGAAAGCACAGTGGTGAAATATTCTGTAGATAGGCTGACATGACCTTTCTATTAATTATAAAAATCTATATATTTACTATTGAAAATCAAATAAAAATTGCACTATATATTGTAGGCTAACTATTCTGTAAGCAGCCCTGCACAATCAATGTTTGGAGCGTAGCATAAGAACCAGTCCATACAGAATGCATAATAATACTGTCCACACTCAAGGCCGATTACTAGTGTTTGTTTCATTTTGCAGTAGACCAATTACAGTGCATTCGGAAAGTATTCGGACCCCTTGACTTTTCCCACATTTTGTTACTTTCAGCCTTATTCTAAAATGTACTTAAAAAAAATTTTTATCTAAATTTGCACACATTACCCCATAATATGAAAGTGAAAACTTGTTTAGACATTTTTTCAAATTTATAAAAAATAAAACAGAAATACCTTATTTAACTAAGTATTTAGACACTTTGCTATCAGACTCGAAATTGGGCTCCGGTGCATCCTGTTTCCATTGATCATCCTTGAGATGTTTCTACAACTTGGAGTACACCTGTGGTAAATTCAATTGATTGGACATGATTTGGAAAGGCAAACACCTGTCTATATAAGGTCCCACAGTTGACAGTGCATAACAGAGCAAAAACTAAGCCATGAGGTCGAAGGAATTGTCTTTCGAGCTCCGAGACAGGATTGTGTCGAGGCACAGATCTGGGGAAGGGTACCAAAAAATGTCTGCAGCATTGAATGTCACCAAGAACACAGTGGCCTTCATCATTCTTAAATGTAATACGTTTGGAACCACCAAGGCTCTTAATAGAGCTGGCCGCACAGCCAAACTGAGCAAACAGGGGAGAAGGGCCTTTGTCAGGGAGGTAACTAAGAACCTGATGGTCACTGAAAGACCTCCAGAGTTCCTCTGTGGAGATGGGAGAACCTTCCAGAAGGGCAACCATCTCTGCAGCACTCCACCAATCAGATCTTTATGGTAGACTGAAGCCACTCATCAGTAGAAAGCACATGACAGCCCGCTTGGAGTTTGCCAAAAAGGCACTTAAAGACTATCAGACCATGAGAAACAAGATTCTCTGGTCTGATGAAACCAAGATTGAACTCTTTGGCCTGAATTCCAAGCATCACGTCTGGAGGAAACCTGGCACCATCCCTACAGTGAAGCATGGTGGTGGCAACATCCTGCTGTGGGGATGTTTTTCAGCGGCAGGGACTGGGAGACTAGTCCGGATTGAGGCAAAGATTAATGGAGAAAAATACAGGGGGAACATTTTTTAATTAGCTGTTACGTAACAAAATGTGGAAAAAGTCAAGGGGTCTGAATACTTTCCGAATGCACTGTATGTACCAAAATACTTCTTAAATCTATGGGATTTTTTTTTTTTGTAGTTCTTATCCATACGCGTAAATATGAGCCCAAGCCCTCCAAAAAAGCAAGAATATTTATATTTTTTTAGTGCCGTTATACAATACATAGGCTATAGACTACCGCATATTACGCACAGCAGAACTACATAAAAAAAAAAGTAGTACCCGTTTGATGGGTCTACTGCACCATAGTACCCGTTTGATGGGTCTACTGCACCATAGTACCTGTTTGATGGGTCTACTGCACCATAGTACCCGTTTGATTTGTCTACTGCACCATAGTACCCGTTTGATGGGTCTACTGCACCATAGTACCCGTTTGATGGGTCTACTGCACCATAGTACCCGTTTGATGGGTCTACTGCACCATAGTACCCGTTTGATGGGTCTACTGCACCATAGTACCCGTTTGATGGGTCTACTGCACCATAGTACCCGTTTGATGGGTCTACTGCACCATAGTACCCGTTTGATGGGTCTACTGCACCATAGTACCCGTTTGATGGGTCTACTGCACCATAGTACCCGTTTGATGGGTCTACTGCACCATAGTACCCGTTTGATTTGTCTCCCTACTACTAAGGTTATTATAAATCTTACTCATAAAAGAACAAATGTAAAGACTTTAGCTCCTCCCCAACTCCTCCAAGATGTACTTGTGGCTTCTTGCAATCTCTGCCATCTTCAGGGTGTCTTTCAATTGGTCCTTGTTTGTTTAGGCTTAAATCCAGAGTCATTGGCCTTCCTTTGTGTAACTATCATAGTCCAGATGGGAAGCTGCCACGTCTGATTAAGGAGATTTATTCCCCCCCAAGTGTTTGAAATTATTATTTTGAACCCTTATTTTACCAGGTTTGAGGGACCGGTTGGAACGGTGCAATGATACAACCTGAGGGGTATATTACAAAGCAGGATCAAGGAGTTAGCAAGCAATCTTTGATAAGCAACCAGAAAAAAAAAACTATTTTTGGACCCATTCACCTGCTGCCTGTTTACATCCTCTTATCCATCCTGGTCCAAGCCGAGGACACTGAATAGACACTGTTTGCACAGACACCGCCATTCTCCATCTATATAGGGAGAACATTGCTTGCATAGGATATTAATAATCCTACCACATCGCCTAGCCCAAACATAGATCACGATTAGGCAAGGTATATTAACATGAGATAGTTACAGTAAGCTCCGACAGTGACCTATTTGTTGTTTTTGCTCTGTACTCCAGTATGTTGGATTTTAAATTATATAATGACTATGGAGGTTAAAGTGCAGACTGTCAGCTTTAATTTAAGTGTATTATCATCCATATTGGATGAACTGTTTAGAAATTACAGCATTTTTGTACATAGTCCCTCCCATTTAAGGGGACCAAAAGTATTGGGCAAAATTCACTTATGTGTATTAAAGTAGTCAAATGTTTAGTATGTTGTCCCATATTCCTTATATTCCTTGCACGCAATGATTACATCAAGCGTGTGACTCTACAAACTTGTTGGATGCATTTGCTGTTTTGGTTGTGTTTCAGATTAATTGTGGCCCAATAGAAATGAACGGTAAATAATGTGTTGACATTTTGAGGTCCATTTTATTGTATATGGGAATATAATGTTCCTAAACACTTCTATATTAATGTAGATGCTACATTGGCTACGGAGCGTCCTGAAAGAATCGTTGATCATGCGGAGTGAGAACGTTAGAGGCATAAATATCATACCCTCCCAAAATGTTATTGTAATGGTGAGCGATTAGCATGTCTTGGGGGAGGTAGAGATGTTAACAGTTAATCGGCGGCGAGAATAAATTTGACCAGTCATGTTTATCGGTCTATAGGTCAATTTACATACATTTTGGAATCAAATTGGCTCGTGGGTATTTTTGTTAGTGGTCATGCATCTTAAATATCACAGCATACAGAGTCTATAGCCTACCTACCACCTGTCAGACAGCGCGATAGTAGCTCCTCAAAAAAGCCTGTAGACTATGGAGTGAAACCTGCTTTTGTAAACTCAGTCATTGCGCAACAAAAAACATTTCTAAATAGAATCGCGTTAAAAAGTTGTGGCCACGATTTAAAAAGGAACTATTTTTATCTATCAATCTCAACTCGTAAAGTGCACCTCCCATTCGGATGCATAGTCTATAGCCTGCCTACCGTTGACTAACAGCACGTCACCCACCACTTTGCAATGTGACCTCGAGGCAGCATAATTGTTTGAAAACTGATTTCCAGTGTTTTTGATACTCACGGTGCGGGTTGATGGTCACTAGACTTGATACTCAATGGACTATTCTCATATGTTGATAGTGGTTGACGCCAGATTGGATGTAAAAGGACAGAGCACACACGGATTATTCACTGTTGTATTGTAGACATCCTGTGAACTCTGATTCTGTAGCAGCCGATAGTCATTGCCTTTTTGTTTTGACTTCCTACAACTCTCAGGCTGGTGTTTTCAGAACATTTGGAGCTGTCTGATTAGGATATAAAGGGCATGTCTCCAAGATTGTGTAGTCTAGATATAGGCCTGCATAACACGTTTATTTCGTACCTAATCAAAGACAGATCCTAGTCTACTTATATTATACTGTACATCTGTATTATATACTGTCAAATCCAAATTCAGTTTATGAAAATAACGTGTTGCTCATAGTGAAATTGCGCCACCCACTGGTAAATAGAGTGATACTAAGAATGTACTTTGATGTACATACAGTAGGTAGGTGGTGGTAGGACAAAATATTTGATTCCACACCTGATGCAACAAACACAAATCTTCTGTATTCTCTAATAGCCAGCCCACATTCCTCCATCTATAAATTCACGGCACAAATGTACATTAAATAATAGTGTAATGGGCATTGCTGAACTCCGATGTATGTAAAGAGAATTGGCCAGTTTCAACTAACTATAACGTTATATTTCTCATGACAGGTCTAACTATTCTAGCTATTTACAATGTGTGAGTGACGCAAATCTCTTTCAAATGTAGCTATTTCAATGATACAGTATATTAGTTAGCTAGAATAAACTTGCTAGGAAATACATTTTAGGCTAACTGTTCATTTGTAGTTTGAATATACATTTTTGTATAGTCAGCCTTGCCATAGCAAAGTCAGTTTCAATTGGTAAAAGTAGCTAACGTTATCTCGCTACATACCTATTAGCTTAAAAAGTTCGCCTAAATCAGCAAGTGATGGTGGCCCGGTTCTGTTGCTAACAAGCTATTAGCAGTTAGCTATCTAACTGTTGCTTGTAACGTCGTTAGCGTGATAGCTAGTTACCTCAACCCGCTTTTATTAACACGGATTACTTAGCAAACAATGACACATTTAACGTTTGATAAGTTAGACTGTTGGCTACTAGTAACGTTATGACGATTAGCTGGCTAGTAGTGTCACCTTGCCTACTTGCTAGCTAGCTAGATAACTATCGGTATACTAGCCAGCTAGCTCACGTGTGCTAACTTCAGCTAACTTTCAACTAGGCTAACTACCTTTGTGATTCATAGTGAAAATGCGCATATTACATTAACTAAATAGCGAAGTTTGTTATAACTGAGCACAATATGTTTGTCTTGTCCATCTTGCGTTAGCTAGGTAGCTAGATAACTCTAACCAAAAGTGTTGTTCCGCTAACGTTAGCTAGCTATGTAGCTAGATCAAAGTTAGCTAGCTAGGTACCACCAAGTTATCGCTGGCATGCACTATGAAGCGTGAACGTTGCACTAAATTAACTTTACCTACCTTTATTCAAGCGGATCTTCTTAATCTCATGCAATGGCTCTCATCATGTCTCTTTCAGATGTAGGCTTGCGTGAAAGTGAAATGGTCCCGGGTACTTATGAGTCAGAGGCTAGGATTAGCTATTCAAACTAATTGAACATTACTTGTGCATATATTACTCTTGTGCGCGAAATCTTAAAAAACATACTTCAAACACCTGCCTTTGTTAACGGAACAGTGCGAAAAAATTGCCCGACAGACTTGGGAGAAGGACACTGTTTACTGGTTATTAGTACAGCAGGCGGGAGGCTAGTTGGCGACACTGTGTGTTAGCTTGCTAGTTAGCTAGCAATCAATCAAATGTATTTATAAAGCCCTTTTCACATCAGCAAATGTCACAAAGTGTTACACAGAAACTCAGCCTAAAACCCAAAACAGCAAGCAATGCAGATGTAGAAGCACGGTGTCTAGGTAAAACTCTAGAAAGGCGGGAACCCAGGAAGAACCATTGAGAGGAACCAGGCTCTGGGGGGTGGCCAGTCCTCTTCTGGCTGTGCAGGGTTGAAATTATAACAGTACATGGCCAAGATGTTCAAACGTTCATAGATAACCAGCAGGATCAAATCAAAATAATAATCATAGTGGTTGTAGAGGCTGCGACAGGTCAGCATCTCAGGAGTAAATGTCAGTTGGCTTTTCATAGCTGAGCATTACGAATTAGTGACAGCAGATGCGGTAGAGAGAGAGCGGTGAAAACAGCAGATCCGGGACAAGGTAGCACGTCCGGTGAACAGGTCAGGGTTCCATAGCCGCAGGCAGAACAGTTGAAACTGGAGCAGCAGCACGACCACGTGGACTGGGGACAGCAAGGAGTCATCAGGCTAGGTAGTCCTGAGGCATGGTCCTAGGGCTCAGGTACTCTGGGAGGGGAGAGGGAGAGAGAGAATTAGAAGGAGCATACTGAAATTCACACAGGACACCAGATAAGACAGGAGAAATACTCCAGATATAACAGACTGACCCTAGCCCCCCCGACACACAAACTATTGCAGCATAAATACTGGAGGCTGAGACAGGAGGCACTGTGGCCCCGTCCAGCGATACCCCTAGACATGGCCAACCAGGCAGGATATAACCCCACCCACTTTGCCAAAGCACAGCCCCCACACCACTACAGGGATATCTTCAAACCACCAACTTACTACCCTGAGACAAGACTGAGTTTAGCCCATGAAGATCTCCCCCAAGGCACAACCCGAGGAGAGCGCCAAACCCGGACAGGAAGATCACTTGAGTGACTCAACCCACTCAAGTGACGCACCCCTCCTAGGAGCGGGATGGAAGAGTACCAGTAAGCCAGTGACTCAGCCCCCGTAATAGCGTTCCCCGTTCTCCTGGTGGAGAGAGGGGAACCGACCAGGCAGACAGCAAGGGTGGTTTGTCGCTCCAGTGCCTTTCCGTTCACCTTCACACCCCTGGGCCAGACTACACTCAATCATAGGACCAAAAATCTCCAATTTCGACTCTAGACCAAAGGATACATTTCCACTGGTCTAATGTCCGTTGCTCGTGTTTGTTGGCCCAAGAAGTGTCTTCTTCTTATTGGTGTCCTTTAGTAGTGGTTTCTTTGCAGAAATTTGACCATGAAGGCCTGATTCACGCAGTCTCCTCTGAACAGTTGATGTTGAGATGTGTCTATTATTTGAACTCTGAAGCATTTATTTTAGCTGCAATTTCTGTGGCTGGTAACTCTAATGAACTTATCCTCTGCAGCAGAAGCAACTCGGGGTCTTCCATTCCTGTGGTGGTCCTCATGAGAGCCAGTTTCATCATAGCGCTTGATGGTTTTTGCGACTGCACTTGAAGAAACTTTCAAAGTTCTTGAAATGTTTCGTATTAACTGACCTTCATGTCTTAAAGTAATGATGGACTGTCGTTTCTCTTTGCTTATTTGAGCTGTTCTTGTCATAATATGGACTTGGTATTTTTACCAAATAGGTCTATCTTCTATATACCACCGCTATCTTGTCACAACACAACTGATTGTCTCAAATGCATTAAGAAGGAAAGAAATTCCACAAATGAACTTTTAAGAAGGCATACCTGTTAATTGAAATGCATTCCAGTTGACTACCTCATGAAGCTGGTTGAGAGAATGCCAAGGGTGTGCAAAGCTGTCATCAAGGCAAAGGGTAGCTACTTTGAAGAATCTCAAATATAAAATATATTTTGATTTGTTCAACACTTTTTTTGGTTACTACATGATTCCATATGTGTTATTTCATAGTTTTGATGTCTTCACTATTATTCTACAATGTAGAAAATAGTCAAAATAAAGAAAGAACATTGAATGAGTAGATGCTCTAAAACTTTTGAACGGTAGTGTATGTATGGCTTGACAATGACAGCAGTGGAGTTGGCAAAATCACAAACAGATCTGGGACCAGGCTAGCTCTAATCTAGACCAATACTTACAACTCATCTAACTAGACTATATACACTGTATCTAAAACATGTAGTAAAAGCTGAAGCAAGAACACATATATTTTCTTCAGAAAATGTACCTTTTCTAGTTTCTGAAGGATTCTCATTGCCAGTTGATGGAGCTATTTCTCTGACATGTTTCTTTAATCAATGACTACCACTGGCCTGGATGAGTTTCATTGAACAGACTGTGTATCAAATGTTGGTCCTCACCGGTTTATGGTTGAGGACCAACTCATAATATCCCGCTAAGCTAAAGTCTAAGTGTTATCTCTATGAGCTTCAGGTCTCAGGCAAGGTTACCCATCAGGCAAATGAGAGCACGTAGCTCAGCGAACTAACTACCAGGCTACCTCTGCTACGACACCTTTCAAGTTATTTTGGTCCTCTTAGGGTAGATATTCAATCAAATGTCTGATCAACTCTTTCTCCATTATGAAGTTTCTTAATTCTGCAAATCTGCATGCTTGCATACAGTCATCAAAGGCAGCAATGAATTAGCCTTCAGAAAAAAAAAAAAAAAACTGAAGATTTGAAAAATACAGTTATTTCTCAAGGACTTTCTTCTCTGAGTGTTCAATCTCCCCTCTTTAAACACAGCTACCGTGTGCTGAACCTCGCTCTCTCGCTTGCAGCCACTTCACTGAGCACATCTCTCAGCCCCCATCCTGAGCACAACCCAACAGCAGCAGTGCGGCTTGCTATTTTATAACTGTGCTGCATTGCAGGGCTATTTCCACAAATGAGGGCTGGATTGCATAAGAGCTGACTGGTGTTAAGCCTTGAGAGCTGCAAAGTGAGAGAGAAGAGGGGAGAGAGAGAGGTAGGGGGGTGATGGAGGGGGCGGGTTGTGTGACGCAGTAGGACGTGCATAGAGACCAGAATGCAGACACTCCTTCTTCCCAACACCCCTCCCTACCCCCCACCACTCAACCCCAGACATCATGAAAGAACAGCGCTACCCCGGGGACTTGTCCAGGTAAGTGTTGAATGAACCAAAGGCTGTCACACTGCTGCAATGGGCTCCTTGGAACTGACTCTGATTTCAGCTGGCACCCTATTTCATGCTTTTTACACATGCAAACAGCACACATTTTTCTTTTTTGCACGCTTAGATTAAATTAGCTATTTGCAAACACCTCTTTCAATGGGCGTTGGGTAAACAAAGCGAACTGCCAGTCCCCAGGTTGACTCACTTAACAGTCGCCTTGTGAAATATGCACCGTATCTGGCTGACTATAAGGTCGCCCCTTAAAAGTCTTATAATTAGACCTTAACTTCACTGGCCTGCGTCACAACACAACCCTATTACATCTGCATTGTCCACAAGGGGCAGGTTATCTGGTATTCCCCTCTCTTATCCAGCTCCACTACTCATGGGTTCCCCCACAACACTGGGTTTCCTCTCCAGCCCCCCCCCCCCCCCCCCCCCCATCACCACTATTTAACAACCAAGCCAAAAGATAATTTTCCTGTCCACTTTCAACTCCGGTTTGCTTATGGGGCAGTACAGGAATGCAGTGCTCTGTGTTATAGGAGGACTTATCTGTCAGAAAAAAATATGAGGTAAATATCCAAATAGATAGAAAATACATACATTGTCGATGTAGCCTATTATATTTGTCACTTAATTTGGTACAACACAACAAATAAGCTCTGCTCTGTTATGCTCAGGAGCCAGGGCATCTACGTTTGATTTAGATTAGGTTTCAAATGTCGGTTGACTAACATGACATGACTATTTGGATAGTGTTTGCCATTAACAGCAATTTTAGGTGTAGGGTAAACTGTATATAAGTTACAGGGTAGGAGCTAGGATAGCATCCAAGCAGTTTATAATTTGAATAATGAATTAAGTAATTACAGCAGAAAGGAAGCTTTTTGAACAACCCAGATGGTTGGTTGGACCAACAATTCAGGCGTACGCCTGCCACCCGCGATCCACCCCTGCAATTTAAACGCCGGTGTGGTCACTGCTCGTCTGATTCGGGTGCAGTTCCCTGGTTTGGTCAGAGGAGGGAGGTAGAGCGAATACAATAAGAGAGAGTGCATTTCATCATCCCTGCAATGCTAGTGAAGGTCTCTCAAGGGCAACCCATTATATCTGCAAAGTCATACACACACACTTGGAGGCATTTCTGTGTGGACCACACAATGCATGTCAATTATGGCATAGTTTATGTACTGCATATGCTAGCATCATTTGAAGTGGAGATCATTTTTAAAGGAGAGGTATGACCTGAAATATCTTTAAAAGATTCGGATATATCTGGTCACTCACTGTTTTCACCCTCGCCTACCCTTTAAAGCTGTCAAACATGTATGACCCCTTGAATGTATTACTAAATGTATTCATGGATTGAAAGACCAGCATTGGCAGTTTGTGTGATATGTGTGCGCACCTGCCCTTGTATGTGTGTGTGTGTGTGTGTGTGTGTGTGTGTGTGTGTGTGTGTGTGTGTGTGTGTGTGTGTGTGTGTGTGTGTGTGTGTGTGTGTGTGTCTGAGCTGGAAATCATGTCATCAATACACCAACACACGGTCTGTGTGGAGTCGTCAGGAGACAGCAGCATAGAACAGAACAGAACAAAACAAATCTCTCTTCAAAATGATTGTGAAAATACAAACTGATTTAGATCCACCTTTACCACCCACACAACTCCTATTCAACCACTGAATGTTATACACAAATGTTTACACGGATATGTTAATATCATTGTTATAATCAAATAACAGTTTGACTGTACTTCTCTTTTCAATATATGACTCACAGTCGATGAGGGACACAGTAACAGCAAAGCACTACTCAAACACTACAGAATAAAAGCTCACTGTTCTACGAGGACACAGAGAGAGAACAAACAAAGCCCTTAGTAAACAATGAACACAATATCAAACGTTCCCTCTGCCACTGAACTCCAGAGGATGTTAGGAGGCTGAACTGAAGACATGCCCCCGCACCCCCTGCCTTTCTGCCTGCCTGTCTGTCTGCCTGCTTGTCTGTCTGCCTGTCTCTCTGGTCTGCCTCCTCCAGCCTTTCTGTCCTGCCTCCTTCCCTGCGTATACTTCACTGCCTGCCTGTCTGGTCTGTCTCCCCCCGCCTACCTGGTCTCCCTGACTGGTCTGTTTCCCCCAGCCTGCCTTCCTGTCTGCCTCCCCCTGCCTGGCCCCTAGCCAGAGCCTGTAAAGAGTGCTGGGTCAGCAGAGGGCGAGGGGGTCCATAAAACAAAGTGGGACGGCATGACTGCCTCTCATAAAACTACTAACCATCAACCGTGCAGTATCGATCAACAGCCTTTAATCAATACAGGGCATATACTGTGGCCCCCAGATTGTTCTCTTTCTGCAGAGTTAGCGAATCTAGAACCATGTTATTCAATGCTCATTGGGGAAAAAACTAAGATGGTGGATGGATACCTTTTGTGAGGATGGATATTTTTGTTTTGCGTGACGGAGGCCTTTGGGTATGGATCTAGAGGGTTCCGATGACCAGTGATGAATATCACTGAGCGTTAAAAGGCATTTGGACTGGATCTGTGTTTTAACAGAGTACAATAGGCTTTTTGTCATGGCAAATGCAGGGAGAGGTTACGACATAGACCGTTCAGAAACACTCTGACAAAATGGGGGGAGGAGTACAGTTGCAGTCTCTCTGAGGTATTATTTCGCAAGACATCACAGAATTATGGCTTAATCAAACCAGCATTGATGTGCATGCAAAGATCAAAAGGTAACAGCATGAGTATACACGGAGAAAGAAAAAACCTGAGCGGTGTTCCACTAGTTTACTGAAGTATGATTTTGCGAGGGCATTTTCCCTATGCACAGTAGCAAGGAGCGGAAGCCAGTTGGGTTCCACATCGGTGCTAATATTCACATTTGGCACCAAGACTTTCTGTATCACACACAGAGTACTCCCTCTACTAATCAAGTTAACATTGCTTTCAGCCAAAGATCCCTCACTGCGCTAATTAGAAGAACCCAAAACCCTTCAGGAGCAACACACATCCAACGTCATACACAAATGCTTTCTCTTAAAAACCCGGAGTGAAAGGGGGTGTGTAATGTGTGAAAGAGAGAGGAGGGTAGGGGCCATTTGGTATGGGGGGGGGGGGTTGGAGGGCTAAGAACATGATCTGGCTGCCTCAGTAGTCTAGGAACGGGAGTCGGGTCGCAATCTACAGAACATCCCCAGCTCTCTGTACTGGATGCAGCACTTTGGACACTTTCCAGCTCCCTCCCTGTTGTCTGGGCTGTTTCCTTCACCCAGCTCCCTCCCTGTTGTCTGGGCTGTTTCCTTCACCCAGCTCCCTCCCTATTGTCTGGGCTGTTTCCTTCACCCAGCTCCCTCCCTATTGTCTGGGCTGTTTCCTTCACCCAGCTCCCTCCCTGTTGTCTGGGCTGTTTCCTTCACCCAGCTCCCTCTCTGTTGTCTGGGCTGTTTCCTTCACCCAGCTCCCTCCCTATTGTCTGGGCTGTTTCCTTCACCCAGCTCCCTCCCTGTTGTCTGGGCTGTTTCCTTCACCCAGCTCCCTCTCTGTTGTCTGGGCTGTTTCCTTCACCCAGCTCCCTCCCTGTTGTCTGGGCTGTTTCCTTCAACCAGCTCCCTCCCTGTTGTCTGGGCTGTTTCCTTCACCCAGTTCCCTCCCTGTTGTCTGGGCTGTTTCCTTCACCCAGCTCCCTCCCTATTGTCTGGGCTGTTTCCTTCACCCAGCTCCCTCTCTGTTGTCTGGGCTGTTTCCTTCACCCAGCTCCCTCCCTGTTGTCTGGGCTGTTTCCTTCACCCAGCTCCCTCCCTGTTGTCTGGGCTGTTTCCTTCACCCAGCTCCCTCCCTGTTGGCTGGGCTGTTTCCTTCACCCAGCTCCCTCCCTGTTGTCTGGGCTGTTTCCTTCACCCAGCTCCCTCCCTGTTGTCTGGGCTGTTTCCTTTGCCCAGCTCCAGCACCAGCCAGGCAGAGTCAGGGAGGGAGCTGTCAGTGGGGGGAGAGATCACTCAAAGCTCTTAACATCCAAATCAAATCAAATTGTACTGGTCACATACACATGGTTAGCAGATGTTAATCAAATCAAATCAAAGTTTATTTGTCACGTGCGCTGAATACAGCAGGTGTAGACCTTACAGTGAAATGCTTACTTACAGGCTCTAACCAATAGTGAAAAAAAGGTATTAGGTGAACAATAGGTAAGTAAAGAAATAAAAACAAGAGTAAAAAAAAGACAGGCTATATACAGTAGCGAGGCTATAAAAGTAGCGAGGCTACATACAGACACCGGTTAGTCAGGCTGATTGAGGTAGTATGTACATGTAGGTATGGTTAAAGTGACTATGCATATATGATGAACAGAGAGTAGCAGTAGCGTAAAAGAGGGGTTGGTGGGTGGTGAGACACAATGCAGATAGCCCGGTGCGGGAGCACTGGTTGGTCGGCCCAATTGAGGTAGTATGTACATGAATGTATAGTAAAGTGACTATGCATATATGATAAACAGAGAGTAGCACAATGCAAATAGTCCGGGTAGCCATTTGATTACCTGTTCAGCGCAGTCTTATGGCTTGGGGGTAAAAACTGTTGAGAAGCCTTTTTGTCCTTGACTTGGCACTCCAGTACCACTTGGTGTGTTTGGACCATTCTAGTTTGTTGTTGATGTGGACACCAAGGAACTTGAAGCTCTCAACCCTCAACCTACAGCCCCGTCGATGAGAATGGGGCGTGCTCGGTCCTCCTTTTCCTGTAGTCCACAATAATCTCCTTAGTCTTGGTTACGTTGAGGGATAGGTTGTTATTCTGGCACCACCTGGCCAGGTCTCTGACTTCCTCCCTATAGGCTGTCTCGTTGTTGTCAGTGATCAGGCCTACCACTGTTGTGTCGTCTGCAATGCGAGTGTAGGGAAATGCTTGGGCTTTTAGTTCTGACAGTGCAGTAATATCTAACAGGTAATCCAACAATTCCACAACAACTACCTTATACACACAAATCTACAGGGATGGAATAAGAATATGTTCATATAAATATATGGATGGGCCATGACCGAGCGGCATAGGCAAGATGCAATAGATGGTATAAAATACAGTATATACATATGAAATGAGTATGTAAGATATGTAAACATTATTAAAGTGGCATTATTTAAAGTGACTAGTGATCCATTTATTAAAGTGGCCAATGATTTTGAGTCTGTATGTAGGCAGCAGCCTCTCTGTGTTAGTGATGGCTGTTTAAAAGTCTGATGGCCTAGAGATAGAAGCTGTTTTTCTGTCTCTCGGTCCCAGCTTTGATGCACCTGTACTGACCTCGCCTTCTGGATGGTAGCGGGGTGAACAGGCAATGGCTCGGGCTAGGACCATGCCTCAGGACTACCTGGCCTGATGACTCCTTGCTGTCCCCCGTCCACCTGGACGTGCTGCTGCTCCAGTTTCAACTGTTCTGCCTGCGGTTATGGAACCCTGACCTGTTCACCGGACGTGCTACTTGTCCCAGACCTGCTGTTTTCAACTCTCTAGAGACAGCAGGAGCGGTAGAGATACTCTGAATGATCGGCTATGAAAAACCAACTGACATTTACTCCTGAGGTGCTGACCTGTTACACCCTCTACAACCACTGTGATTATTATTATTTCACCCTGCTGGTCATCTCTGAGCATTTGATCATCTTGGCCATGTTCTGTAATAATCTCTACCCGGCACAGCCAGAAGAGGACTGGCCACCCCTCATAGCCTGGTTCCTCTCTAGGTTTCTTCCTAGGTTCTGGCCTTTCTAAGGGAGTTTTTCCCAGCTACCGTGCTTCTACACCTGCATTGCTTGCTGTTTGGGGTTTCAGGCTGGGTTTCTGTACAGCACTTTGTGACATCAGCGTATGTAAGAAGGGCTTTATAAATACATTTGATTGATTGATTGCCATCTTAAAGCATGTGGGGACAGCAGACTGGGATAGGGAGAGAGTGAATATGTCCGTAAACACACCAGCCAGCTGGTTTGTGCATGCTCTGAAGACGCAGCTAGGGATGCCGTCTGGGCCAGCAGCCTTGCGAGGGTTAACACGTTTAAATGTCTCTCTCATCACAATAGCTGCAGGACGTCCGGCCGAGCTGGACCCGCCCTCGCTGGGGAGTGAACCCTTTACGCATTGCAGTGGAAGCCCAGCTAGGCAGACAGGCAGGCAGTCACACCTACTCCAGAGACCACAGAGTGCAGTTGATTGACACTAATATCAAAGCAAACGTGCCCTCCTCCTCGGCTCTGCTCTACTTCAGGAAAAGCACATAGAGACAGAGAGAGAGGTGTCCTTCAGCTCTGCACAGATGAGGGGAATTGAACTAAGAATATCATAGGGAGTGTGATAGTACGAAAATGAATGCGTGCACTACTGTAAGTCGCTATGGATAAGAGCATCTGCAAAATGACTAAAATGTATATGTGAAATGTACAATTGATTAATATTTCTCAGAGTGTAATGATACTGAAAACACTACAGGCCCCCACAACATTTTTCCACAATGTCAAATATCCTTTACTGATAATCTGAGCTTTTTACACAGGACTAAAAGCAACGTTTCTCACATAGCCAACCACTGTGTTAGCAGTCAATTAGTGAAACGGTTCAATCTCTTCCTCTCCTCCAACGTTCTCCAATACAGCTCAATGGAACTCCTAGAACCCTCCTCTCTGGTGTGTGTTCTGTAACGGAGTGATGTCATTTTTACAGCACACGAGGGTTCTATACAGAGAATGATGGATGTTTCTACCGGACACAGTCCCACTGTCTTGATGAATGAATGGATTCTATGACAGTCCTTCTTCTAACCCTCTACTGCAGTCAGTTATTAGTATAGCTGCCTGGCTCTAAAGACAAACAGTGGGGCTTGGTATATAGGCACTAGCACTAGGCAGTGGGGCGCAGGCAGCATGTCAAGCACGCCAAGACGAAGTCACCCTTGCAGGGGCTGTTAAATAATGCAAATGTTGTTTCAGAGAGAGAGGGAGGGAGGGAGAGAGAGAGAAGTGAAGAGGGGGAGATTGAAGAGATTGAGGGAGAAAGGGGGAGAGACCGAGAGATGGGGAGAGAATGAGAGTGAAAGAGAGACAGAGAGAGAGGGGGGGGGGCATGGGGGGGAGACAGAGAGGGAGGGAGATAGAAGGGGGAGAGGCTGAGATAAGTGTGTGTGAGAGAGAGATTGAAAAGAAAGATAGAAAAATAAAAAGAGAGAGAAAGAGGGGGAGAGAGTGGAAGACAGATTGAGGGAGCAGATAGGAGATGGCAGATTAATAGTTAACTCATACAGCAGCTTCTGGGCACGTGCAGTGTTTTAGGAAACCTGTTTCTCCTCTCTATAGGGTTATTTAGGAGACCTGTTTCTCCTCTGTATGGGGTTATTTAGGAGACCTGTTTCTCCTCTCTATGGGGTTATTTAGGAGACCTGTTTCTCCTCTCTATGGGGTTATTTAGGAGACCTGTTTCTCCTCTCTATGGGGTTATTTAGGAGAGCTATTTCTCCTCTCTATGGGGTTATTTAGGAGACCTGTTTCTCCTCTCTATGGGGTTATTTAGGAGACCTGTTTCTCCTCTCTATGGGGTTATTTAGGAGACCTATTTCTCCTCTCTATGGGGTTATTTAGGAGACCTGTTTCTCCTCTCTATGGGGTTATTTAGGAGACCTGTTTCTCCTCTCTATGGGGTTATTTAGGAGACCTGTTTCTCCTCTCTATGGGGTTATTTAGGAGACCTATTTCTCCTCTCTATGGGGTTATTTAGGAGACCTATTTCTCCTCTCTATGGGGTTATTTAGGAGACCTGTTTCTCCTCTCTATGGGGTTATTTAGGAGACCTGTTTCTCCTCTCTATGGGGTTATTTAGGAGACCTGTTTCTCCTCTCTATGGGGTTATTTAGGAGACCTGTTTCTCCTCTCTATGGGGTTATTTAGGAGACCTGTTTCTCCTCTCTATGGGGTTATTTAGGAGACCTGTTTCTCCTCTCTATGGGGTTATTTAGGAGACCTGTTTCTCCTCTCTATGGGGTTATTTAGGAGACCTGTTTCTCCTCTCTATGGGGTTATTTAGGAGACCTGTTTCTCCTCTCTATGGGGTTATTTAGGAGACCTGTTTCTCCCCTCTATGGGGTTATTTAGGAGATCTGTTTCTCCTCTCTATGGGGTTATTTAGGAGACCTGTTTCTCCTCTCTATGGGGTTATTTAGGAGACCTGTTTCTCCTCTCTATGGGGTTATTTAGGAGACCTGTTTCTCCTCTCTATGGGGTTATTTAGGAGACCTGTTTCTCCTCTCTATAGGGATATTTAGGAGACCTGTTTCTCCTCTCTATGGGGTTATTTAGGAGACCTGTTTCTCCTCTCTATGGGGTTATTTAGGAGACCTGTTTCTCCACTCTATGGGGTTATTTAGGAGACCTGTTTCTCCTCTCTATGGGGTTATTTAGGAGACCTGTTTCTCCTCTCTATGGGGTTATTTAGGAGACCTGTTTCTCCTCTCTATGGGGTTATTTAGGAGACCTGTTTCTCCTCTCTATGGGGTTATTTAGGAGACCTGTTTCTCCTCTCTATGGGGTTATTTAGGAGACCTGTTTCTCTCTCTATGGGGTTATTTAGCTTTTTTGTATATTTTTCTTATTTTCTGTTAGATTTTTCTGTCCATGTTCTCCCTTGAAAAATGGGATAGCCTGGTAAAATAAAGGTAAAATAAAACGTTTAGTAACCTTGTCTGGTTGTCTTAAGCTCAATTAGCGTAATTGAAATGAGATGCACCAATGCATCAAAATGCATTGTCATGCATTTGACTTATAAACTGAATGGTTTCAAATAACCGACTACAGACAATAGAAAGGAAAAACACGCTTGTTGACCCTGTGTATCCCTTTCGGGATGTGGAATTAATGTACCAAACCAAACCCCATGTATCAACACAAAGAAGAAACACTTATTCCGTTTCAGATAAGAGTGGGATAAAGGTAAGGTGAAGAAATGGTTTTATGACATTTTAAATTGTTTTTCTGAGCAGCTTTGGAGCCTGCTGGGGAATATAAATGAAAAGGGTTGTTTTTTTTTCAACCGCCATCCATTCGCTGTATTTGACAGTGGCTTTTAAGCATGAACCAAATTCGCACTGGTCTCATATAGTGTTGTTTTCATGCAGGTTTACACAGTCACATTGACTGGAGGAAAATACAGTGAAATTACCATTACTAGTAAATGTCGGGGTAATTGGATGCTTGACAAGAACATGATCTTGTTTTATATTTCGTTTTATATTGGATATTCGGTGGAAATTCGTTTTTTTTTTATCTCGACAATAGCTTTTGAACCAAGCATGCCATGACTATGAAAATGTTATATTCCGAATCAGTGGTGGATAGAGAACAATCCACGCCTTTTTTGTTGATAAAATAAATAAATATATCAATTTCGGATTTCCAGCGATGAAAACCGCTTATCCAGCAGCATTTCACCCTGCCTTCCAATGCTGGCTTGTCTCTGAAGCTAAGCAGGGTCGGTCCTAGTCGCCCCTGGATGGGAGACCAGATGGTGTTGGAGGGCCAGACTTCCCTCTGGTCTAAGGCGATCTCAATGCCACCGTGAAGGGGAAATTGTCCTGCGTAGGGAGCCGTCTTTTAGGTGGGACATTAAACAAGAGTCCTGTCTCTCTGTGGTCATTAAAAGTCCCATGGCACTTATTGTAAGAGTAGGGGTGATAACCCCGGTGTCATGACTAAATTACCAACCTGGCCCCATTCCATCATGGCCACTTAATCATCCCCCTCATTCCTAATTGGCATATATCACTCCTCACCTCTCTAGCTGATGTGTGGTGAGCATTCTGGCACAAAAAATGGTCGCCGTGCATCACCCAAGTGGGTGCTACACATTGATGGTGGATGAGGTGTTTCCCCCAACTATGTAAAGCGCTGTGACATATCCATTCCAATGAATTAACGAGCTACTGAAATGGTGCATGACGTGAGTAACCTACAGAAGCCTACGTAAGCTGAAGTGTGCATTCACCCTACTTGCGAAAACATTTAGGTTAGACTTTTGAAGATAGATTTACCAGAGAGTTTATATATAGCTAATCTGGGGTATCTAAGTGGAAGTTTGCCAAACAGTGTAACCTAGTAGCCTAATCTTGTGTAATAGGGGCAGCAGACGTTTTGCAGTAGGTTTTTGTCAGTGAAGGCGTGGGACGTTTGGGAGAAGGTTGGTCGAACTCCATGTGATTACCCTCCTCTCCTCATCATCAGACAGCAACTGCAGTTCCCTCCTCTGACGCGCGTGCAGTCGTTGTGCAGAAGCCAGGAAGACGGTGGGAAATACAGCAGGTATGCTCAAAGTGAGCATCTAAGGATCTCCACACCTTCTTCATTTCGCGACAACTTCCATATTTTGCCAGGATAACGTTGCTATTTTGAGAGATCCAAGGCGCTCGGAAAGGTAATCGCATGTCCCGATCGCAAGACACAAGAGATGTTGATGTTGTGGGACGAATTGGGAGCTGTCCCCCCAAAAATGGTGCTGAAATCGCTCCGCGCTCGAGAAAGGAAGTGATTTTTGCTGTTGCTTTTGTAGCTGTGTGTGGGTTCAGACAATGTTATGTGTCGGGAATATAAAAAATATATATTTTTAAACGTGATCGTAGGCCCTATTCATTTCAAATTACCCAGGGTTGGGATTATGATTAGCCTACCTGGGACGTCGTAGGCTACAACTCGCGGTGCATTTGGGTTTTGAACAATATGACTGAATCAGGACAATTGAAAGTTTGACATTGAACGCGGATTATGAGCTCGAGGAATTGATTGGCCTTATATATTTCCCCTGATCAAATGAACCCTGTTATCGGCATTGGTGTGCTATATCTTGTCTGGTAGCCTATGCTTACATCAGGCTGCTCCTTCCCATTTGAAGTACAGTATAGGAAAGCTACTTAGCCCCATGAAACGTACTAGGCAACGCTATTGCAGATTGCCAACGTTGGGCCGGTTATTTACGACACCTGTGCCGTCAATATATAGCCTTTTCACAAAATGTGTCACAAGAAAACCGCTCTAAATTGACCTTTTTTCTGACCTTCACGGGAATCCACGGGAATCCACCCCGTCCGAGTAAATTCCTAAAATAGAGTGGTTTATACATTTGAGGTTAGCATTACCCAGAGGAGGTGTAGCCAACAACGCATCTTGTTTGTAAACCACAACACCATTCACTTTGCAAACTAAAAGGAGGGACCATACACACGGTCATTGATAGAGAAAGTTAGTTATGGGTCAGTATAACCACTCAACCTCTACTGTCTTCATTTTCGAAGGTTTCTTTCTTCTGGCACCTGGGCAGCATCTGTCCTGTCTGACGTTGAAACTGTGAATCTGAGGGGAGGCCAAGAATTAAAGCATCATCATGAATTTTGTAATGAAGGCAGCTATGGGAGGTGAGTTGATGAATGTGTTGCACCATTACCAGAGTCGTGTCGGACACTCAAAGGCAATGCAGCATATACTGTACACGGGATGGGATGGGAAAGGACATTACGTGTGACGTTCTTTCAATTCTATGAATTATTTCTAAGTTAATGAATAGGTATATAGTTATAAGCTATATCCATAACATATTATTTAGACTTATATTGTCCCTTTATCATTATATGGGTATGTACAAAACTGATGTGGACTATATTATTTAAAAAATGTTAAGGTCAAACTTGATAAGTGAACCCCTAGTGTAGAGAAATATAATATTGTACATCTGTGGTACTTTTTCATCATATTTGCTGGGGTCTTCTGCATTGTTAGGGGCTTCTGCTGCACTGGCTGAGCAGCCTATAGAAATGGTGTGTGGGAGTCGAGATTGTGAGAGGTAGCCTACATTTCTCATTGAAATGCAGGACCTACCACCAACTTCTGCATAGCCCCGTGCTCTCTCCAGTCTCCATGATACGAATCCTTAAACAAACAGTAGCATTGCCCCTTTTCACAAACCAGCATTTAAAATGTTTGACTGTAGATGGACACAGCTTCGCACTATTCTACTCTACACTCATATAATCTGGCCTGTTATCTATTTGTATATCAACCTAGTCATTTTGTATTGATTTAACTCATTCAGGCGTGACTAAATGAATTTCTCTTACAGTTAACTTTGAGATACCTGTCACAAATATAATGTGGATTGTCAGCCAATACATTAAACAAACGACTTGAACAACAGAGGCTGAACGCAGAGGAACGGTCATGACAGTAAAGCATAAAGGGATGAACTTAACCTTCTCAACAGACACATCAATGAATTAAATACACCAGTCAATAAATAATCATTTAAAAACACAACATAATCAACAACTAATTATTATTGTGTTTTAAATATATATAAATGCATTTATCCACAAATCTCATCTCTGATTTCCATATATCTGAACTCTTATTACGTCCCTGCTCGATGTCTATGTCACTTGACAGAAAAAAGCAATTTCACACTGACAATCAAGCTCCAGGTAGCTGGTGTCAGACGCCTGTCAGAATCCACCACACCGACTCCATCACCCAGTGTTTCCCAAATGGCACCCTATTCTCTACGTATAGAACACTGCTTTTGACCAGGACCGTATGGTAATAGGCTACCATTTCAGACACATCCCCATTCTACTGCTGCTTGCGGTGTGCACTTGCACCGTTCCCATCATGGATTGATGTGCTGCATTCGGATTTTGGCTGGAGAGAGTTTCCACCGTTGTAAAATCCACGACGGGATGTGATCATAGATCAGCACTCCTTCTCTGGGACATTTTGTGAATACAGGCCGTGGATGCCCGAAACTGTATGAGTTGGATAGAGTGCAAGCTATTTTCTGATAGCGCACATACACTCAATGGAATCTAGGCCAAGGTGTGTCTCATTGCTGACTTGGCACAAGCCTGATCAAACCGAGACCCAGCGTGTCATCGTGACCGAGGCAGCAGCTCAAGATTCATCTGAGGAGGATCTAAACTTGAGCAAGACCAGTCTCAGACCGAGACCTAGTCCTTCAAATGAACTCCAAAACACTCAATCACATAGTGGAGCTCAATGGGAAACATTGAAATGGAAAGGAAAAAGGGAACATTGAAACACACAAGACTATGAAATACTAACAGCCAATCTGAAAACAACCTATTTTTCCTCTAGCTAGCCTATTTCCCTTTTGGCGTCTGCCGATCGGAAGGGACCAGCTCTGATAGTTGTAAGATCCAGTATAACGGTGGGGCTTCAGTCCACCTAGACTTCCATTGAGCCTAGGGGAGAATCAGCCATATTTCTCACCTCCAAGAAAACCTACAGTTTTATTGAGCCTGCAGGGAATCTATCCTGCTTGTGAAGGGTACTGTACTGCCGAGGGGCAACGAACAACGCAGTGGAGGCCTATTTCCCTTTCCTCAACAGAAAATAGAACGGAGGCATCTTCAGATGCTCTTCTAGCTCGATAATTGACTGAAAGTCAAAGCTAATCTCATTATTCGAAAACACTTAGATGAGATTGTGTCAGAGAGAGGGTGCCCTCACTGCTTCCTGTATCTTCCCGACTCCCTCCCTCTGTACTGCAAAGCAAATCATTTTCCTGAGTGAGTGTGTGACCTTGAGTTCCTCCAGTGCACAGCCCAGAATCTATAAATAATGAATTCTACCCCAGCAATGTCAAAACGGTAGAGACAGTAGAACTGTAAAAGCCGAGGAGTGGGATGACGGGGGAAGAGGGGGAGGATGAAGAGGAGGAGGACGGAGAGGAGGGGGAGGAGGGAGAGCAAGATGGTTTATGAGATGATGCACAGTTATACAGTTTCATAAAAAGGGCCCTCTTTAATCCTTAATCTAATGTGACCGACCACATAAAACACTTCTTCCTCTTCAAAGCACATGATGTGCAATGAAACAGAAAACACACAATGCAGTCATCATCAGAACATGCCACCAAGACCCAGCGCTGGCTATTTATAACTACTGCTCATATCAACTCACAATACAAACTCAGAGAGAGACACAGAGAGAGAGAGACAGACAGACAGACAGACAGACACAGAGAGAGAGAGAGAGACAGACAGAGAGAGAAAGACAGACAGAGCGAGAGAGAGAGAGAGACAGAGACAGAGACAGAGACAGAAACAGAGAGACAGAGAGTGAGAGAGAGGGGGGGGGGGGTCGTTGATGCTGCCTATTACTAAGCACAGCTGTTTAGTTTGAAACTGCTGATACTAACCTGGACTGGATATAGCCTGGTTAAACCAGATGGAACACTCTGCTGAGTGTGCTCCCCAGTGAGTGTATGGTGTTCAGTCTGGTTTAACCAGGCTATATAACCTGGATTCTATCTGATCAGAGAGAGAATGTAGATTTACAGTCAGCTCTATAAGCCCTGACCAACCGACTACAGGAGCAGCAGTCTTCCCCCCCATCCCCCCCCCCACCCCCCCCCCCCCCCCTCTCTCCGTTTTGCTGCAGTTCTTTTTTATGCTGATGAGCAAGAAAAGGAAAAAAACAGACTAGCAGCTCGCTCCAGCGACACAACAGTCTCATGGAATTCCCTCTTTCTAGCTCTCTCTCTCTCTCTCCCCCCCCTCTCTCTCGCATGACCAAGCATGCAGTCGTGAGGCACAGTCGGGCAATACCTCGGACTGTAACGGTTCTGCTCATTTGGCGGAACGCTTCCGACTGTGACATAACATTTTTCCCCCCCTGACATTCAGCATTCCTCTGTGTTGAAAAAAACGAATCTTGTGTTACGAATGGATGAATCCACAGGAGAACACGACATAGTTTCTCATTATATGAGGAACACCGAAACAGTTCATCTTGTTACATATTCTGTGCTGGGGAAAAAAATGACAAGAGTGCTACCTCCTTTAGTCCTGGGACCATGTTCTTGTCCCAGGAATATATATATTTTTTCAACTCTAAAGTGACCACATCACTGATTGTAAGTCGCTGTAAGTCGATTGAAAGTTGCTCTGGATAATGTGTCTGTGACTAAAATGTGTGTAAATGTGGTCTGTTTGGGCCTACTTGACAACATGACAGTCTAAGTTAAAAGGAAGTAAGCAGGCCTGTCTGACAGTTGTCAATGGCCGTGTCCGAGAGCATCAAACCATGATGCATTGTGGGTAAATGGCGACTGACTGATCGACAAAATAATAATGAGTAGTTGTTTATGAAGCAAGGGGATTTATCAGTCAGTCGGCTGCAATGTCGGCTGCAATGTCGAACAAGCCCTTTGTCTCTGTGTTACCCAGGAGGGCCACCTGATGTGGGCAAGATGATGGGAGGAGACAAAGAGGAGCCCGACCCCGATGCAGAGAAGAAAGAGGAAGAAAGACAAGAGGCTCTGAGGCAGCAGGAGGAGGAGAGGAAAGACAAATATGCAAAGATGGAGGTGGAAAGGGAGTCAATGCGACAAGGCATCAGAGACAAGGTAAATGAAATAATAAACAATACATGTGACGTTGAACAGTTATACACACTACCTTTCTATCGACTGGCAATTTTAGTTCATGTTGGGCCCTGAGGTTTTCCTTTACCTCTTGACCTGAGCTGGAAAAACTCCCGGGCCCTAGTTCTTATTAAAAACGCAGATCTGAAGCCGAAAAGTAAATTTACAAGGCCTATTTCACCCATACTCTGTCAAGATGTTACAACACACAGCTTTGACCTAGTAAAGTAGCTTTGTTGGCTTACTGTACTTGTAGGCAGGTTGCTTAGGAGTCAAACCTTCTCAAACAGCCTAAATACACAAACAAACAAAAAACATTGGAATTACTGTAAGGAAGTAAAAGTGAGTTTGGCCTGACGGTATAGAGCTGCTAGCTATCCTGTTTCCACACTGGCAGAGGCCCCTGTGAGAGCAGGGGTCAGCTAATGGAGCTGCAGTCGAGGCCACTGTTCACTCGCTTGACAGCATCGGGAGGACACTGGAGGATGCGTTCTTCTAAGACCTTGTTTTTTGGCTGCCCTCCAACGAAACCATTTTCCCTTCTCATGGCACGGCCCCCCATTTTCTGGGAAGTTTAGCACAGATTGTTTTCACTTTTAAAAGCGTTTCATACACGACGCGGCTCGCTCGAGGCGCTCAGCAAAAATTGAAGCTCATTTTTAAATGAAAGAAAAGAGAAACTATTGTAAAATAATGTTTACTCATATCAGGCCACCGGAAGGACTACATTTCCCATGATGCAACGTGTTTAAAGCGGTGCTCCCCTTCAGCTGCCTAATGCACTGCTACTGCATGGTTGCTAGCGGAGGTTGCTATGTAACCACTAGCCACCACAGTGCAGGGAGATAACAGCTAGGGAATAGAGACTCTGAAAAGCAGAACGGCAGAGGCAGCCAAAGACAGGATGACCTCAGCCTTCCAGCCCCCTCCCCCCTATCCTCCATCCTTCCCTATCTCACCTCTCTCTCTCCTCTCCCTCATCCTCAAGGTCGCGCTCTCTCCTGAATTCTCCCAATGGACTATAATATCAAGGTTGATGTCTGCTTGATAGCACTGCCCTACACTCTTAGAAAAAGGGCTCCAGAAGGGTTCTTTGGTTGTCCCGATAGGAGAACCCTTTTTGGTTCCACGTAGAACTATTTTGGTTTCCATGTAGAACCGTCTGTGGAAAGGGTTCTACATGGAACTCAAAAAGGTTCTACCTAGAACCTAAAAGGTTCTACCTGAAATCAAGAAGGGTTCTTTAAAGTGTTCTACTATGGGGACAGCCAAAGAACCTAGATGGCACCTTTTTTTTCTAAGAGTGTGGTAAAACACAAATAAAGACATCTTTATAAGAGACAGGGAGAGGCAGAGGAGAAGAGTTGGAACAGCTCTGTTATTGGAAGGAATAACAAAAATGTATCTTTTTTTGACAGATCCTAAAAATAACCCCAAAAAGCACAAAGGCGCTAGTAACAGCTGTGCACAATATGTCAGAGGGAGGAGAGTTGGGTTTCTGTTCTGAGAGATGCATTAATTAGCACAGATTTGTGTTTTCACCCTCTCTGTCACACACGCACAAAACACTCTCTTACTTCCAACAGAGTGGGTGACATCACATCTCCAAGTTTCTGTTATTCAAGTTAGAAAATAGATTTTTGTAACATGTTATTACGTAGGTCTACCGTACAACAATGGATCACACCACATTTGGTATTGAATCCTATCCTCAATTTCCTGTAATATATAGCCCTGGAATAGCCCCTATCCAGGGTTCCTCAGGGTGTGCAGTTTGGTGCAGTAATACACCTAAATCAAATAATCAAAGTCTTCAGTCTGGACCTTGCCTAGCTGAATCAGGTGTGTTACTGCAGGGTTGGAACGAAAGCCTGCACTTCCCTCCCAGTAGTTCATTCAAAAAGCTTTGGCGGATTTGCAGAAGATGTCCAAAAACAACATTCTGCTTGCGCAGTACAGAGAGCGAGTTTAAATACCTCTTTTCCATTTTGAGTTTCTTTCCGTTGCACAAGATGACATGCCACGCATTCTCCTAGCACAGTGAGTGCACAAAGAATGTTATTCTGGTCCAACCCCAGAGGCCAGTTCCAGTCAGTGATTTTGATTGAATTACAGCTAACATGCAATCAGCATTGAGGTCACAGACCCCAGTAACGTGAGGCAGCATTACAGCATTAGAACAGAATGGGTGTGTTCGTGCGGTAAGCCTAACGAAGCCGGCTGTAGACAAAAGTCAGCGACTCAAGTCGGAGGAGGTGCATCTGCGATAGCCCGAAAGTCGGACAACTGTAGTGGTTTTCCAACTGCAAGGCAAAGATCAACATTGCAGTGTCAACATTGTTGCTATTGTTTGTTTCTTTTTTTAAATCTGTATAAATGTCGAAATAATATACCCCCATATCACACACACGCACACTGAAAACATAATGTTTGCACAATGAATTGGTTAGAGAGAGGTCTCAAATATCACTTTCATTTGTATCCCATGTAGCTTTAGAATCCTGGCAAAGTGGGTTCCTGTTTCAGTCAAATTTTGGGTAACGTTCACGTGGGTTAAAGAAAAACACTTGTCACGTAAGTTGAAAGAAGCGGACCAATGCGCAGCGTACATAAAGTTCCACATGTTTATTCAAATGAAACTCACCAACAAAACAATAAAAAGCAACGAAACGTGACGTCTGGAGTGCTCACAGGCACTACACAAAAACAAGATCCCACAATCTAAGATGGGAAAAAGGGCTGCCTAAGTATGATCTCCAATCAGAGACAACGATAAGCAGCTGCCTCTGATTGGGAACCATACTAGGCCAACAAAGAAATAGAAACATAGATTTGCCCACCCAAGTCACACCCTGACCTAACCAAATAGAGAATAAAAAAGGCTCTCTATGGTCAGGGCATGACAACACCCTAATGATTGGTTGACAAATAGTGCCTCCCACAATGCAGGTGATGGCTGCATGGTGCAGTTGGTGAGAAGGTGACTTCATAAAAAACGGCATGAGCTTTTACCAGTAGTTTACCAGTAAAAAAATCATATTACAACAGATGTGATACATGCGTTGTTTGCTATATAACCCATTCGATCATACGCCACCGGGATATGCAATAAGGTTGTGACAACAGAAAGACAAGTCACACAGTGGCGGAATAAATTCAACTACACATACGTTTGTTTCATCACAAAACCTGTCCAGTGAAGCCCACAAAGCAAATATTACGTACACACAGTTATCTCCTGCTGTTTATCTACTGTTTATCTACTGTTATCTCCTGATGTTTATCTCCTGCATACAAACAGTTATCTCCTGCTGTTTATCTCCTGCATACAAACAGTTATCTCCTGCTGTTTATCTCCTGCATACACACAGTTATCTCCTGCTGTTTATCTCCTGCATACAAACAGTTATATCCTGCTGTTCATCTCCTGCATACACACAGTTATCTCCTGCTGTTTATCTCCTGCATACACACAGTTATCTCCTGCTGTTTATCTCCTGCATACAAACAGTTATATCCTGCTGTTTATCTCCTGCATACAAGCAGTTATCTCCTGCTATTTATCTCCTGCATACAAACAGTTATCTCCTGCTGTTTATCTCCTGCATACACACAGTTATCTCCTGCATACACACAGTTATCTCCTGCAGCATGGTCAAGCAAGTTAATGTTTGACAGTTTACTAAACAACTACTGATTTAGAACCACAGAGTTACAGCAAGTCAGCACAAAGACAACAGGAACACAGCTATTCCAGCACAAAGACAACAGGAACACAGCTATTCCAGTACCATTTCAACTTAAACAGCATCATGTGGCTGTCCATGGTACTGATTTCTGTGTGTGTGTCTGTGTGTGCGTGCACAAGTAAAACCCTTTTTTTATTACTCACCCTTCTTGTAGACTAGTTGAACACCAATTCCATCATCCTCTCTTTCATGTTGGCAAAACAGTCTATGGCTCTGTCATACAGCACGCTTTTAGTTTTTGTTGTCATAGCCTACATAGCTAAAATGCTTGCTAGTTAGCTAGCTAGTTAACGTGAGACTACTAGGCTACATTTAGACTCATATTGAACTGCAATCGTCTCAGGCCAGTGGTACAACATTAATTTATGGTTAGATTTGAATCGCCTTCATAATTATTGGCCTGTGCAGAGAATTAAGTCAAAACCACAAGTCAAAATTCCCATCTCCATCCATGGCTTAGGAAAGGGCCAATTTAGCAAGCTAGCTACTGCAGGACATCAACACAAGCAGACCAGAAACAGACACGTTTTTCTGAAAATTGTGTTTTTTAATTGGTCTAAAGCATAATCGAAAATGGCCTCCCTTGCAGGGTGTTTCGCTGCACCAGGATAACCCACAGTTGAGCTCAGCTCAACGCTGATTGGCTAATTATTTTATAATTGTTTGATCAAGGGTGGCCAAATGCTTGCTGGCATCAATCAATCAAATTCTACAAAGACAACATGTTATACTCTTTTGGTCCAGACAGTATCAGATACATGGAATACACATACTGAGGCCGAGAGAGGGGCGCTGTTTCCCTCTCTCGGTTGATTTCTCCGATGAGATTTAGCAATTTACGAATTGACAGAAAACTATGAAAAAACAGAGAAACAAAAAAAGTATTATTTTATAATTAGGATTTTTCTTATTGGTCAAATATTTGGGGACGCCTGGCTTCCCTTGGCATCCTTTAATACACGCCTTTGGTCAAATATTTTTTGTAAAGTTCATGCAATCGTCGACATCTAGTCGCAAGTCAGTAAATTTCCATAACCATAATGCAACACACTTTGAAAGGCAGTGACCAACGATGATTACCGATTTAACAAAATAATTATTTACTTTATTATGTCATTAAAAGAGGGAGACAATTCCTGTATCACTCCCCACCTCCCTCCTAACCACGTGACGTTCATAATAAGTGTATTTTCGGGGGTTAATGTTATTATAACGTTGACACAATAATATTAACAATAATATTAACGTTATTGTAATGCTAGTATCATGTTGTTTTTCCAGTACGGAATTAAGAAGAGGGAGGAGGCTGAGGCCGAGGCCCAGGCTGCTATGGAGCAGTCTGCAGAGGGCAGTCTGACCCGTCCCAAATCGTCCGTGCCCAAAGGCTGCGGAGACGATGACGACGAAGAGGAAAGCATCATGGACACGGTCATGAAATACCTCCCTGGTCCTCTCCAAGACATGCTGAAGAAGTAGCCGAGCAACAACGTTGTTGGAGTTAAATTAGGTTGTTACGGTAACTTCTAGGTGAGAGTTTTAGATTACTTTTCTGCCCCCCCTGCAGCGAAGAGTTAGCACCGGAAATAAAAAATAAATAAAAACATTCCTCGCTTCACCTGTTTTAGGTTGGTTGGAAAAAATGATACATGAAAAATAATCATACCGTGCGTCTGTCTAAAAACAAAAACATCAGAGAATAACACTATAAGCCATATTTTATCTTTATAGGACGTTTGAAGAATTAAATCATGATGTTAGTGTAATGTTTGGTTTTGTCTATGAGGTTTATGTGAAAATGTTTGCACACACGTAAGTACGTATATATGTCCACATACTGTGTCGTCATGTCTAGCCCGGTGTAGCCATACGGTCATGGCGTAGGTCTAAACTCAATTTTATATTCAAATTCTGTGTACCTTATGTCTTTGCATGCCATTTGTCAAGTCAAGTTGTGAATATGTACAATATCCTTTTTCCTCTCTTAGTCACGCAAAAATATATGGCAATAACTCTGATTTTGAATGTGGTTAAATTATCATAAGGTATGATGTAATAATGGTTATAAAATGCATTCAGGAATTTCATTTACAGTTTTTGGACGGGGAGGATGACCATGGGGTAGCAGTACCACTTAAAACGTTATGCTTCAACATTAAACCGGAATTAAACAAAAGCGCTATCAGGATTTGCTATAACATTTATTTATTTTTTAATCATGATTTCTAAAGCTATTACAAAATCTGTGTTGACTGGAGGGCTAGCTTTTCCATCACCTGAATAAAAAGGGAAACCTGTTGTTTTCCCACTGGACTGCCAGAAGGTTGGTCAAAGTCGGGAATTTGCGAAGAACTGTTAAAGAATGAGGGTAATAATGCTTGATAATTCTGTTGTAATTGGTTGTGGGTTGGTTGTAAGAATGTTATGTTGGTAATCAGAATGGAATGCTATCAGCAATAAAGGACCATCATGTATGTTCTGCTTGAGAATGAATAAAACTGGTTCACAGACACAATGGTTGTTTTTTTCCCCAATGCTCTGGGAGGTATGTGTTTTTCTTTAGAGAAATTAAACACATTATTTTGAGAGGGATAGGTTATTTTACAATAAATATTAACATTGGATGCAACTAAAAAAGTTATTCAAGCGTATTCAAGCAGGAAATATCAAGTCCGCCACCAATCCAAAGGGACCAAAGCTTCTTAATTTGGCAGCAGCGGTTGATCCCGCAATGGCACAAGTCTCATTGGGGGTCTGGCTGACTGGAATTATGTAGTTCTCTCAACCTTTCGCTAGAGGGCGGTGTTATACGTCAACCTCCCCCAGAGGGCGTTGTTATACATGGTTTGGAGGCATAGGCCTAGAAGCGTAAAAACAGTACACAGTACACAATACTTTCAAACCTGATTTATCCATGAACAAAAAAACAACAACAATAATGTGAATTATCTAACAAAAACATACTCAATACTCAAGCAAATACTGCAGAGAAAGAACAACAGCCAGGCTAGGGCAAGGAGAACACAGTCATATTCAGCAGTAGTTCATACTGGGATGGGTTGTTGTACACACCATAGTTGTCCCTTTTGACCATACAGTAACATACCTAATCAGTAGCGTCATGCTCTTTGAATCTGAGGGGGCACGTATCCCCCTCCTCCATCCTTCATCCAATATAATATATATTGTTTATTTTACACAGATTTAATGATAGGATATTGAATTTAGTCATCAGTGCTCCCCTGACACCCCTGATACCTGGCCACATAGCAACAATACCCGAAGGAGTGTTCATTAAGGAATAATCTCATAGGACCTTACAACAGGCAGGAAAAGTCGTTTGTCTTTATGCTTTTTCTTGGGCTTTGATAGGCTACAGTGATGACAGTGAATTCTTAGTTTGCACACTTTTTGGGGTTGCAGACACATTCAACTAAGAGCATTTCTACCAGTGTAACTGAAAAAAAAGGGGAGGGGGGAATGCTGCAACTCCCTTTACTGTGTAACTCAAGTAATAATTGAACATAATCGATCATAACTTGCCATGGTGACAAGTAATCACATCTGCCGGGTGTAAGTACTGATTCAGTCAACCCACCCTCATAGAGACAGCCACTAAGAGCTGGTCCTAGATCAGTTTGTCCATCAGTGACCAATACACTTGTGAACAAACTTCTAATATACACTGAGTGTACAAAATATTAGGAACACCTTCCTTATGAGTTTGAGCCCTTTTGCCCTCAGAACAGCCTCAATCGGTCTAGGCATGGACTCTACAAGGTGTCGAAAGCGTTCCACAGGGATGCTGGCCAATGTTGACTCCAATACTTCCCACAGTTGTGTCAAGTTGGCTTGATGTCCTTTGGGTGGTGGACCATGCTTGATACACATGGGAAACGGTTGAGCGTGAAAACCACAGCAGCGTTGCAGTTCTTGACACACTCAAACAGGTGCACCTGGCACCTACTACCATACCCCATTCAAAGGCACTTAAATCTTTTGTCTTGCCCATTCCCCCTCTGAATGGCACACATACACAATCCACATCTCAATTGTCTCAAGGCTTCAAAATCCTTACCTGTCTCCACCCCTTCATCTACACTGATCTGGATTTAACAAGTGTTATCAATAAAGGATCATAGCAGATATCGACTTCGTCACAAAACTGATCTAGAACCAACGCTTAGTAGCAACCTCTGTGTAAGATTTGACTGAGAAAACTTAAACTGACTAGAGATCAGTAATACTACAGAATTTACACAATAGCGGACAAACTGATCTAGGACCAGCTTCTAGTGGCTGTCTCCATGGGGTAAACTTGAACAAACAAACAACTTACACCCCAAAATGTTTTTAAATCTGCAACAATTCCTCTGAACATAGCTCCTATGTAACCTTTATGTGCCATTGCTTACAGACAGTGTGAGTTGCAGACTAAAAACGTATCTTATATGAACCTCACACTGAAAAACATTACGTTAAGTGGTTGCGAAATGCTGAAATACATAATGTGGTACTAACGTCATAACCAAGTTAAGTCATTTACATTTTAGTCATTTAGAAGACACTCTTATGCAGAGTGACTTACTGGAGCAATTAGGGTGAAGTGCCTTGCTCAAGGGCACATTGGCAGATTTTTACCCACCTAGTTGGCTCGGGGATTTGAACCAGCGACCTTTCGGTTACTGGCCCAATGCTCTTTGCCACTAGGCTACCTGTTGCCCATGGCATGTGGTACAATATACATTATGGGTGTAACACCATTTAATCTTCCACCACCACAAGTTCATCTCCAGTAAACAAACTAACAACAAAATAAATATTTTCTGTATAGGTGGGCTGCTTCTCTATGTCACAATTACCAGATATTATTATTACCGAAGATATCTAAACCAATATCAGTAGAAAACTGTGAAGGAAACAATAGTACATCAACTCCATGCCACAGTAGGAACAAGGTTTGCCAAAGCCCCTGACATTCAAATTGGAACGATTTCGGTCAACGCGGAGGGGTCGAGGTTAGGGTTGGGGAAGCAGGGGTTGATGGGATATCTGTTGGAGGACGTCTGGCTGAATACGGGTCTGGGCGGGGCCGGGCAGTGCCTGGCGGCGCTACACGCTTGTCCGACACTTGGGGAAGATGGGACCTCCTTCAAGCCTTCTCTTTCTTACTGTTGTCAGAGAAGAAAAAATAGAAATTAGACACACTATTAAAACATATCAGTTCCTTCTATGTCTTCGGTAAAATCATGTTTTTACTCAAACACAACAAATACTTGACTCAAAGGAATGGCAATGAAGGAAGAGTTTGAAGTAAGAAAAACAGCTTGAAAGAAAGCAGAAAAAAACCTGTTCCAAAGGTTTGAAAGAGGCAGTTTAGAATAAAATAGCTCTAACTGCAAAAAGCCCTTAAGCAATCAGTCCTACAGTGAAGACCCACTTAAGAATTCAAGAGCTACTGGAGAAAGATTGCCAGATCTGCCACTGCTGGGAAGAGTAGAGATGACGAAAGATGATGAGGAGGAATGGAAGGCACAACACAGGGAGTTGTGGGTAGAACTCAAGGAAAAGAAGCAGGAGAAGTTTGAAGAGGTAGGACGAGGATACAACGGCTGTCTTTACTTTCTTGGTCTTGGGCTTGGTGAGTTTCGGCTTGAACTTTTTACCAAATGCCCTCTCCAGTTCCGGCACGGACAGAGTGAGAGTAAAGGAACCGTCCGAGTGATGATCGGATCGGATTACCCGAGCTGCAACACAACAGTGTTAAACACATAAACAAACAAACAGACACACACACACGAGCACTATGAGTGAAACACTTACACACAAAAACCGTGAGTGACAGTTGACAGATCTGACATGCATTCTCCTTCACTCACTCTCGAAGAGAAAAAGTATTATGATCAAATAGACGTCAACCAAGACGAGAGCGGCTCATGCACATCTTTGGTGGAAGAGTCACCGAGTAGATAGAACTGGTACCATGCTGTGTTCAAGAGAAATGTCATCGTGATGTAAAACAACCCGATGACACATTGATGTCGGTGCGCAAACTAGGTCAATCATTTCGTTCCAAGAGATTAGTACAAGACCATCTCTTACTTTTTACAGTCTTTGTACAAGACCTGACATGTCTTTGATCATGTGTTCTGGACCCCAAAACATGTAGCCCGATGACTCACACTAAATTCTCCCGCTGCTCTGTCGTTCGCTATAGACTTTAGTCCGAGACTGCCGTCACTGAAGTCGTTTGCGGTGACAATGGGCGTTGTACTAAACAAAGTCATCATCGATTGGATCGTCTCTAACCAATCAGATTATCAAAACCAATGATGAATTTTCAAACCGCCACTTTACCCACCTGTGTTCTGGCTCTGGCTCAACCCGTGGGTTTCTGGACCAATCAGACGGCCCCGAATGTGTTTGCATTCAGTGACGGGTCGGGGAACTACTCAGATCCAGACTCATTGAGGAGAAATAAGGAACGTAAGACAGCGTGGAGCGGCATAGCGTTTGGCCGGAGCAAGGAGTCTGGGGTAGCCAGGCGACAACACAAGTCCCTGAATAGACCCATTTGAGTGCACATCCCAAATGGTACCCTGTTCCCTATATAGTGCACTACTCTTGACTAGAGCCCTACTGTACGGGTTAGTGAACTATAAATGGAATAGGGTGCCACTTGGGACGCAGCCCGTGTCTCTAGTGGTGTCTCAGCTGTTGTGAGGGATCACACTGGGAAGTCTGGGAGCGTTTCACTGGAGCACCACTTTAGTTCTAGTGATGTCATCTTCCAGGAAGGGATCCAAACAGCCGAGCGTTTTGATTGGCTTGGCTCCTCCCATTATTTAGTTACGTTAAACAGTGATGGTGAATTAAGAGCGATTACAATCGGCTACTACTGGGTCTGGAGTTACATCTGATGCATGCTCTGCACCTTCTCCGGCAGGATTTATTAGTTCAACGTTGTTTTGAGAAATGGAGTGGGTGGGTGGGTGAGTGAGTGAGTGAGTGAGTGAGTGAGTGAGTGAGTGAGTGAGTGAACATCTCTAAGATTGTGAGTGTCGATGGGAGAGAAACAGTGATTATAAAAGAGCGATTTTACTCTATTGTGAGTGAGTGAGTTAGTCTTTGAATCTCAATCTCAGTCAGGTTGTTAGCATTAGGGCTAGCAGAACGTCCATCTCAGCCAGGTTGGTTGCTTCAGCTTGAGCAGAACCTCCATATCAGCCAGGTTGTTAGCATTAGCGTTAGCAGAACCATCATCTCACCCAGGTCATTGTTGTTCATCATGGCGTTGGAGCCCCTCAGCCTGGGGCCCTGCTGGGTAAAGTGGTAGCCAAACTTCAACAACGTGGTGTTCTTCTCCAGCATGCTGGCTATCTCCATCTCCACCTTGTTACCTAGCGGCTGGCTCTGGAGGAAGGGGAAAGGGGGAATCAGACCTGGATTCAAATAGTATTTGTTTCCTTACAAATTGAGCGTTTGATTGAGCCTGTCTGCACTGTCAGATGGGCAGCTTAAATAATTGGAGAAAAAAACTGGACATAGAAGGAATCACCCAGCGGGTAAAACTGGTTGAAATGACGCCATTACAAACCAATTTACAACCAGACATTACGTCATGTAAACCAGTGAACCTAGGTGATTTCCCAATGTCCTGTTTGAAATAACTGGTTACAATGCATCCATTCCTGGTTGTAAAATGGAGTCATTTCAACCAGCTTGTCCACTGGGTAATGTTCATCCATGACTCAGCACAATTAATAAATGAAGGCGAAGTTGTTAGTCATGTGTCTAAATATAAAACCTTACGGAATCAAAGAGATTCAGCACAGTTCATGTTAGGAAAATATGATTCACTGGCAAGAGGTAACCCAGCGTGGGCAAAACTGGTTGAAATGAGGTCAATGCAACAAGCAGATTTCAACCGTTTTTGGCTGCAATCTGGTTAATCAGGTTGCAATGATGTCCTTTGAACCAGTTTTGCCCACTGGGAAGGAATAACGGCTACTAAGTGTTGACACTAGCACCATTATCACACCACAATGAATCAATCGAATGATTAGCTTTTTACAATCAGACCCTGTTGAAACAGTAGACTCAAGTGGTCCTTGTGATGTCTTATTGTAACTGGCTGGGCCGGGCACTGTGACAACAAAAATAGGGTGATTCCTCATGAAACCAGGACAAAAAAATACCATGATTTCATTCGGATTTTCACGAAATGTTTTCCATAGAAAGGTCCTTTGGAGGAAGGATTGTCGACATATATTTGGCATTTGTATCTTAAAGCATCATTGAGAAATAATTTGTAGAAGTTGTAATATTTGTGACATTTTGGCATTACCCAGGCCTCCTTTATATTGTCTGTCAGTAGAATGGACCCAGGCCTCCTTTACACTTTCTGCCAGTAGAATGGACTAATAACGATTGTGCTGTATTTTATTGTACCTGGTTGTCGATCTTGAGTTCCTGCAGGGTTGTGTTGGACTGCAGTGAGGCGATGAGAGCCAGGATGCCCGTCCCTGTGATGAAGTTGGATTCTATGTTCAGACTCTTCAGTGTGGTGTTCCCCTTCAGCATCTCTGCCAGAGCCTGAGACACAGAGACGCAGCAAATGGGGACAGTATATTTATACGGGCTATAATTAGACCCATATCTGAAATGGCATCCTTTCCCCCCCATCTATATTTTTGACCAGGCCACAGGCCCAGGTATTAAGGCCATGGGAGGTCATTTAAATAAAACTGAATTTCCAGATGCAGATGACTTCGAATGAAGACGTGTACATTCGCATCGTCTCACGTAACTGTTACAGTATGTGTGTAGGGAATTTGTTCCAGACATAACAGCAATACTCACAAAGGCTACGGGATCATTACTCCTGGTTCCCACGATGCTGAAGCGTTCCACTGCAGTGTTCTCCGTCAGGGCGTCTGCATAGGCCTTCAGCGTCTTCACTGGAATGTTCTGGAACACAAGAGGCAATACTTCAAATCAATAAAGCCACAACACGCGCTACTGTTT
The DNA here is from genome assembly GCF_029448725.1 of Salvelinus fontinalis. Taxonomy (NCBI): domain Eukaryota; kingdom Metazoa; phylum Chordata; class Actinopteri; order Salmoniformes; family Salmonidae; genus Salvelinus; species Salvelinus fontinalis. The sequence goes on from NC_074706.1 coordinate 22,470,850, forward strand.
TAAATCGGACGGACTACAAATGCATTTGAAAAGACTGGAGAATAACCTAAATCAAATGTTGACTCCAGAGTAGAGGTTTGCCCTGACCTCTTGAAGTCAGACTGAGAAGAGTGTGGTACATGTGTGTCTCCTATGGGGGTCCCGTGTGGCTCGGTTGGTAGAGCATTGCAATGCCAGGGTTGTGAGTTCGATTCCCACGGGGGGAATATATATAAGTTGGAAAATATATGCACTAACTACTGTAAACCAGATAAGAGCGTCTGCTAAATGACTAAAGACAACAAAACAAAAAATGTACAAATGTTTATGGTAGGAGGACATAATGACATCATATAAATCAATTATACTGACTGTGCATGTGAATCAATATAATGTAGCACCTTGATGTTGTTGAGGTTGACCTCCAGCAGGTCAGGATCGTTCCTCTGCATCCTCAGCAGCGTCTCCTCCACGTCAGTAGAGTTGGGCTGCTCATCAGGCACAGGCTTATACTGAGTACACTGGATAACACCTATAGGAAAACACAGGCTTATACTGAGTACACTGGATAACAGCTATAGGAAAATATGTTAGTATATCATGTAATACCTATATCATGTAAATCGGTAATAACAACGGCACTCTAGCTGTTTAATGTTGAAAGAAAAATAATTATTTGCAGCACTTAGTTTGTTTGGCTGAACCAGCATGTCTTTAAATTATATTATTTAACTTCAGAAAGGTTGCAACGGAGGATTGTAAAAGTCTTCAGTTGTAACAGGAACATTTTGTCCAGTTCTGTTTGGACCTTTGATGTTGGTTCTGTTCATGTTTTATTTTTAACTTCCCTGAACTGCCTGAAACACGTACGCTTTGGTGCCACTCTTTCTTAAATCCACTTGAAAAACAAAACCCTAATAAGTACAATACATGGTAGGATAAACAGATGAATCATCGTTAAAACGATGCCTGAAAACTTTGGCACTTACAGGAGGGATACAGACACACACACACACACACATACACACACGGTATACTTACTGTTAAGGCCTTGTTTGTTGACTATATTGCTGCTGGCCAAAGCCTCGTAGTACTGCTGATTACTCATCAGAGTGTGCATTCCCAAAATGGCTGGAGGGAGGGAAGAGAAGAGATGGAGAGACGGACAAAAGGAGCGAGAGAGAGAACGGGTAAGAAAAATTAAGTGAGAGATGTGGAGAGAGGAGGAGGGAGAGATGGAGTGAGAGAGACAGAAAAATTAAGTAGAGAGAAACAAAGGCGAGAGAGAGAGAGATAACAGAGACAGGGAGAGAGAGTATACATTGTGTCAAATGACGTGAACACTGAAGGATAAACACAGAAGAGTTGACGTGGGTGCCAACGCTCTCCTTAGTTCAGCACATTATGTTTACTTGGCTAAGACAGCAGACAGGACACCCACAAGTGGGCCTTGAGAGCTGCCTTGTTCAAACTCGCAAACATCCAAGCCAAACTATCGGCTCGCAAAACATCTCACACACAGCAATAGATAGTCGTCCCTGTCATAGCCAGACATACAAAAGAACAACACTTGAGTCGATGCCAGCGTCTGCAAGTCATTATTAAATACATTGTTTAAATAGCATGCGTCACTGTTGCAGACGTCACACAAGGCAGACATTATTCTCCCTGGCTTGGATGTCCTCTGCTGCCACAGAACGGGCTCTATGAATTGCAGGAACATGCTTGACTAGTCAATATGTTCTTGATTATCGCAAAGATCCCTGTTTTAGCTTTCATTTTAATCTTAGTTTTAATTGTTTTGTCTTTGCCCCCCCCCCCCCCCCTCTTTTGCTGTACAGAGTCCTTGGGTTTTTGAAAAGCGCTTTAAATCAAATGTATTAGTAGCAGTAGCAGTCGTTTTATCTTGTGTCCAGTTTGATGGGAAAACTTGAATAAAATGTGCTTTCTGGACCACCGTAGATGACTTGGAGCCAGTACAAATGAGAGTGAAAAGATAGTAGTTCAGCAGAAAAGCAACGAAAAAAGAGCAAGTGTATTATTTTCATCTGTCAGTATGACAGAGAGTGTGAGAACAGTTAGTTATCTTTGAGATAAACAACAGAGAACGAGCGGTCCATTTTAAGCAGCCGTGAAGAGTTAGTTGGTAACTCATCATGAGGAGGCTGAGGATTAATTACAAACCATTGGAAATGTCTGGGAGGACCAAAACAAACGCTGGCAAGCAAACCACTTGTCACTAATTAACACTAACACTTAGTGAAGCGGAGAGAAATACAAGCAATATAACGTGCAGCTAGTGTTAGGGCCGGGACGATTGCAATATATGAACCAGTAGCACCGAGGCAAAAATGAAAACACGAAGCAGACCAAACTTTTTGGTCCTTTAAAAACCTATTGTATATAACATTTTATGTGCTATAACTTGGAAAATAAATACATGTGACTCTGGATGACAATATAATTAGGTTTGTTTCCAACATTAGGTCTCTCTTCCTAAAGAAGTTCAATTTGCTTCGTGTTTCATTTCCTTGCCAAGATACCAACGACTACTGCTATCGTCCCAGCCCTAGCTAGTGTGTGGGCTGGTAAATACCGCGGCTGCTTGTCATAAAGCCCAGAGAGAGGGCAACCATGGTGTCCAACAGCAGTGAGGAGCAGCAATGGAAGGGGTGATGACGATGACAGGATATAGGGGGAACAGGGAGAAGGAGGAGAAGAAGGGTGGGATCACTAGACGAGATAGAGGAGAGTTAGAGAGGAAAGGAGGAAGTTACTGACGGAGGAGTGAACAGTGAAGCTGATTTAGTGTCCGTGATCGTTCTAAAGTGACTGTTTAGTTAGCATGGATTTAAACTTATTAGCTGAAGAAGGTGAATAGACTGAAAATAAAACAGGAACGGTGATAGCAGAAAAGATAGCAAAAAGGGATCTGTTTACGTCTGTCTGTGAATGTGTGTGCACGTGAAGGTGCATGTCTTTCTACCGGCAATGTCGCAGATCTCAGCGTCGCTGGCGTTGGCCAGTGCTTCCTCCAGCTCTGGCTCCAGAGTTACATTCTCCATGATGGGATCCACCACCTTCTTAGGTATAAAGACTTTCCCTGGAAGATATAGGACAATCGTTAACACAGTACATGCCACTATTCATCTCCACCCGGGACAGTCAGAAAAGGACTGGACACATCTCAGAGCCTGGTTCCGCTCTAGGTTTCTTCCGGGTTCCTGCCTTTCTATGGAGTTCTTCCTAGCCACCGTCCTTCTACATCTGCATTGCTTGCTGTTTGGGGTTTTGGGCCGGGTATTTGTAAAGCACTTTATGACAACTGTTCATGTAAAAAGGGCTTTATAAAATACATTTGATTGATTTGATATATTTATTACTACTACTATTCTTACTAGTACGACTACTACCATCCCTCTACTATACCAGCTCGTTTCTAATTCCATTTTTTAATTGGTCATTTGACTGCAGGAAAGCAGAAACATCAATGCCCCGATAGTAAAATAGACTGATCATTACCTAATAGTAGCCAACTACCATTATACAGTGAACATGACCGTGAGGAAAACTTCCATTTTGTTTCCATCTACGTAACGCTGACTGACAACAGAAAATACAAGGCTGATATGCAATATCACATTACGTCATCGGGCGCTTTTCATATCGTCACTCAGAGTGAGCTGTAAAAAGCCAGGCAGCCTGTTGGGACAGATGGGGGCAAAGACCTTCTCGAGTTTACCCAGCCACGTCTGACATGTAGCGCCCCGCGTCACGCCGCCCCAGCCTCAGAACACCGGAACAGGATTATGTGAATGAACACTGAGGAGAGGAAGGCTGCAGTGACAGGCTGTGTGTGTGGTCCAATTATTGACCGTTCTCCCAAAGTTTGCAGACTGTGCACTTGTCTTGCACACTCCCTGTCATGGAAGGAATCGTTGGCTGGAGGGAGTTGATCCATAACGGGAAGTGCTCGAGTGCAGACTTTGGGATAAGAGAGTTGGGACGTAGCCACAGTCCACCGTTAGATCAGGGGCCATATGTATCTGATGTAGGATCAGGTTCTTCCCTGTCCCAGTAATCATATTTATTTGGATCTAAACTGCTAAACTGATCATAGATCAGCACTCCTATTCTGAGACACTTTATGAATACAAGGTCTGAGGTCTTACTAATATCAGTCACAGGTCCAGGATCAGCTACAGCAGCGTCCGTCCTGCTGGCCTTGACTGTAGCCTGGATGATCTGTTCCGGGGTCTGTGGAACCAATGGAACCAGTGGAGCCGTTCCAACTTTCAACTGGAAAGTCACCTCACCTTCAGGCTAGCTGCTGGGTGCCAGGATGTAGCAGGATGTTCGTCTCTGTGGTTGGTCGGTACCTGTCACCTATCAGGCTTGGCTGAGACACAGTGCTTGCTTGAGTGTTTGAGATCGACTGCACAGAATCAGTGATCTACAAATCACCTTGCATCCCAAATAATACTCCTTATGTGATCAAGATTAGAGATTCCGGGCCTTACCTCGCTAAAACTTGATCCCCCCAGACTGTACGCTGTCTGGCGGACACACAGAGAGACAGGCTGATACCCAGCAGGCTACATCTACACCTGAGTGGATCTGGGATGAGTCAGCTGGCATCAGGCCCTGCTTTCTACCTGGATATGTCCAGATATAAGGAAGGACGAACTAGAGGACTCTGTTGCGGCTTGCCCAGTTTCCCAGAACCAGACTGTCTGAGATCATAATTGGTCTGATAGGTAGGCAGACTCAGCACAGGCAGTTTCGTAGCTGGATATGTCCAGACAGATGCAAGAACAGATGAACCAGCATACAGACTGGGTTGCGACTGGGTCCAGTTTCCTGGAACTAGCTATTGTCTGTGACCACTGATTGGTCCTGATGGATGTAGGACTTTAGGCCTTTATTTACATGGCTGTAATGTTCTGAAAGTATTAGTATCTCGGCACGCTGACAGTAGGGTTCACCTCACAAGGTTATTATCACAGCTTGCATGTCCCTGGCCACGGTCCATGTTGGCCTCCAGCCACTTCTCCTAGCCAAGCTAGACCCTATCCCCTATCCCTTCTGTGTTCATAGATCTGACAGGATTTCATGTAAACAATATTTAACCCTTATTTTACCAGGTAAGTTGACTGAGAACACATTCTCATTTACAGCAACAACCTGGGGAAGAGTTAAAGGGGAGAGGAGGGGGGATGAATGAGCCAGTTGTAAGCTGGGGATGATTAGGTGACCGTGATGGTATGAGGGCCAGATTTGGAATTTAGCCAGGACACCGGGGTTAACACCCCTACTCTTACGTTAAGTGCCATGGGATCTTTAGTGACCACAGAGCGTCAGGACACCCGTTTAACGTCCCATCCGAAAGACAGCACCCTACACAGGGCAATGTCCCCAATCACTGCCCTGGGGCATTGGGATCTTTTTTTTTAGACCAGGAAAGGAAAGATTGCCTCCTACTGGCCCTCCAACACCACTTTCAGCAGCATCTGGTCTCCCGTCTAGGAACCAACCCTGCTTATCGTCAGAAGCAAGCCAGCAGTGGGATGCAGGGTGGTATGCTGCAGGCCGATAGGGGGATGGATACACCCCACAAGTGGAGATTCTGCCATATTGGTAAAATCTATCTGGAGTATGAACCAAAATGGAACTGGGCTCCTACCACACTTCTCAATGAGGACACATGGAATTTTAGATTACTTCCTTGACTGAATTGAAATAGAACTGACCCCAACCCTGGTTGGGAGTCGGCACGGCACAGCATTACGTCAGTGCTCAGATCAGATCTAACAGGGTCCTACCTCTCTTCTCTCCAGGGAAGCACAGGCCTATAGTGGTATTCTATCATGCTGGGAACTGAGGTTATACCTCTCTTCTCTCCAGTGAACGGAACCAGGTCCTCCTTGTCAGGGTGTTCCTTGGCCTGCTTCTCCAGGTGGGCTACCAGGTTCTCTCTCTGGAAGGTTCCGGTCGGCGCCTTCTTGGTCTGATCCTTCTGCCTCATCCCGGCCGGCAACAGGGCATTCTAAAGACAGGAAGGATTTATCATTGGCCGATAATGATAGCAATGGGTGAGATTGCACTTGTTTATACACTACATTTTTCGTCCACTCTCGTGGGATAGTAACACACTTCCTAGTGTGTTCTACAGCTGAATGTAACAGTGAAAGGACACACACACCATCACTAACTGTGTTAAAATAACACTAACAGAAATAACAAAGGCAGTTCCCAGACCCAGATAGCTTATTCTTAGACCGCAGCACGCTAAACCAGGTCCATATTATAGCAATAGACCGATATCTTGTCTTAGCTTTCAGCATCTATTAGTGCACTGGCCACTTACAGACAGCGTAGTATTTATACCTGTAGTATTTATACCTGTATTACTTATACCTGTATTATTTATACCTGACATATCAGTTTAACTCTTTAACATGGCTCTGTGGGAGATCTGGATGATATCGTCAAAAGTCAAGGAAAGACGGACAAGCACCACTAGATGGGCGCGCGCACACGCACACACACACACACACACACACACACACACACACACACACACACACACACACACACATTCATCTAAGCCTGGGCTGGCTCTCCTGGTATTGTAAGCGTCCAGACTTGATGTGAGCCGTCGACCATTCATCATAACCCTATTACAGCTTGTGTCAACGCCTCGACGGAAGAGCTACTTATGAATAGAGATAAAGTCAAGCACCGCCGCATCACACAGCATTATAAATATATGATAGGCATAACTTAACATATATTATAAATAACAGATGAGGTCTACACTCTGAGAAGTTGCTGTTTTTCTCAACTTTCACTGGGAAGTTGGTTTGAGGATCACTGTATTGTTTAGACCTAGAACTGCATATTTGAATTGAATATACAGGGATACGATATATAGGCTAATATATGATATCAACGTGATATGACACGTTAATATGTTCGTGCCCTATAACAATGTCAAAAGGTTTAAAAAAAAAAATGTAAGTAATGATATCTGAAATCAATCTGACCGAATTGCGTTACGTCGTCATCCAACAACGCTTCCAGCTGAGATCTACTCCTGACTAAGTTGGTTAGAGTGTCATTTGTCAGTCTTAGTCTGTGGGAGAATTTCAATTGTAAATTCCTCAAGCCCTTGCTCCTCGCCTCCTTCTTAAAACCCATTGGATGAGAAAGCCAGAGGTCCCGCCCCTCAGACCATCTCCTCCAATGGGTTTTGAGGAGGTGAGGCGAGAGGACGCAATTGAGATTCTCCACGTTTCTCAGATGTCAACCCTAATGCATTTATAGTGAGCTACTTTAAACCAGGGCTCTGGTACACCTGTAAACCTTAATATCTGAGCGTTATATCTACTGCATAGAGGGTTGCATGTTTGATTTAAGGATCCTTTTATAGTCCTAGATTTGTTTTACGTGATAGCGTGATTTAATGCACTGTTCTGCTACCGACCTCTCATCTCTGTTGAGCTCGTAAAAAGATAAATATTTTAGATGTGTTGTGTTGGGATCGAACTCCTAGCTCCAGATAACCAAGACACACACACACACACACACCAAGACAGAGTTTTAGACTTACGTCGGGATCTAACTCCTCCAGCTCATCCTCCAGCCTCTGTAGCTCTTCCTCTGAGAGTTTCTTCAGTAGTTCATCCTCGTCCACGTCCCTGTAGTTCACTACTTCCTTCTTATAGGAGGTGGACATGGCGGCGCAATAGAATCCCAGCGACTCCCCCCAAAAATTTAATAAAAAGGCAACTAAGTGCCCAGCGATGTTTTCAAAAGGAAGTCTGCAAGGATGTGGACGACAAAAACAAACGAGACAAGGTTTAGTCAACATGGTTTGATTGGTCAACCAGCTGGATCCTAGATTTTGGTCTACTGTACATCCAGTTAGAACTACTGAGTCATAAGGTAGACCTACTGTACATCCTGTTAGACCTACTGAGTCATAAGGCAGACCTACTGTACATCCAGTTAGACTTACTGAGTCATAAGGTAGACCTACTGTACATCCAGTTAGACCTACTGAGTCATAAGGCAGACCTACTGTACATCCAGTTAGACCTACTGAGTCATAAGGCAGACCTACTGTACATCCAGTTAGACCTACTGAGTCATAAGGCAGACCTATTGTACATCCAGTTAGACCTACTGAGTCATTAGGCAGACCTATTGTACATCCAGTTAGACCTACTAGCTGAGTCATAAGGCAGACCAACCAGCAAAATCCAAACACCACATCTATCCAAGAAATTAGAGATTAGACTATTGGTAAACACCAATAACGTGATGTGTTGGATAAACACTGAAAGTGGGCCCTTGACTCACAGAAACTAACTTGTGTTGCTTAACGGTCTGGTATGTTCAGAGATGTTTGTGCCTGGTGCCATTAAAAGTTTTAAAAAATGTATTAAGAATGCTGTTTGCAGGTCCAACAACACTTCAGCCAAATACCTTGAGGCAGAGTTTTTTCCCAAACGCTGGGTGGGGTCGGATCCTACTTGTGGGTTGTGTCCCAAGCCCAGAGCATGGCTAGAAACATCCATTACCCTCCAATGTTTGCAGATCTGTCAGGTTTAATCAATATAGTGGAAGCTTCACCACCACATTGCTTAGGCCCTATACCTACAGAGACAATTCAGATCTGCAAACATCAGAGGATTAGGAGCAAGGGGGAGGGAGCAAATTGGGACAGGCTTGATGGGTCGCGTAAAAAAAATGCTACTATATTCATTTGGGTCAAAAAAAACATTTGAGAACCACTGCCGTTGTACTTAACTTCCGACAGTAGTCTACTTGGCTTTGCAACAACAAAAAAACAACTAACTTTCAGTGGGGATCACAACATGTCATGACCCCCAATTTTTTTTTGAAACCACTGCTTTAAGAAGATAGGCCAACAGCACTTTTCTTTGAACGGGTGTATTCATTACGTCTTGAAACGGAAACCGTAAACCGTTTAAGAAGCAAACCGAACAAAAACGGGGAAGGACCTACCTGAATTTGTTCAATAGAAACTAATTTTCGTTGCAAAACGTTTTCCATTTGGAGTAAACGGTTTCTGTTACAAAAAGGTTTGGCAACAGAATTGGCGTAATGAAGCCTGGCCTGCGTCCTAAACTCTGATGGGGAACAGCTGATAAAAACAGCTTCCCTGTCACTCCCAGTCTGCTGGCAAACAGGAACATATTTATAGAGAGGCCTGGTTTCTGCTGTAACAATGTTGTAACAATGCATAATTATGAACATAATTATGGTGACTCGTAGTTTCCGAGCTCATGGTTATCGTACTACATTACATATACAGTTGAAGTCGGAAGTTTACATACACTTAGTTTGGAGTCATTAAAACTTGTTTTTCAACCACTCCACAAATGTCTTGTTAACAAACTATAGTTTTGACAAGTCGGTTAGGACATCTACTTTGTGTATGACACAAGTAATTTGTCCTACAATTGTTTACAGACAAATTATTTCACTTATCATTCACTGTATTACAATTCCAGTGGGTCAGAAGTTTACATACATTAAGTTGACTGTGCCTTTAAACAGCTTGGAAAATTCCAGAAAATTATGTCATGGCTTTAGAAGCTTCTGATAGGCTAATTGGCATAATTTGAGTAAATTGGAGGTGTACTTGTGAATGTATTTCAAGGCCTACCTTCAAACTCAGTGCCTCTTTGCTTGACATCATGGGAAAATCAAAAGAAATCCGCCAAGACCTCAGAAAAAAAATTGTAGACCACAAGTCTAGTTCATCCTTTGGAGCAATTTCCAAACGCCTGAAGGTACCACGTTCATCTGTACAAACAATAGTACGCAAGTTTAAATACCAATGGACCATGCAGCCGTCATACTGCTGGAACGCCCTGACCATAGAGAGCCCTTGTTTCTCTATGGTGTAGTAGGTCAGGGTGTGACAAGGGGGTATTCTAGTTTATAATGTCTATGTTGTGTTCTAGTTTATATTTTCTATGTTGGTGTTTTGTATGATTCCCAATTAGAAGCAGCTGGTAATCGTTGTCTCTAATTGGGGATCATATTTAAGTAGTTTTTCCCACCTGTGTTTGTGCACCACGTAGTCCCATTTAGTTGTTTGTTTATTGATATATTTTGTTACGTTTAACTTTCTCTTTTAATTAATTATGTGGAACTCAACATCTGCTGCACCTTGGTCCCGTTCTTACGAAAGCCGTGACAACTGCTCAGGAAGGAGACATGTCATGTGTCCTATAGATGAATGTACTTTGGTGCGAAATGTGCAAATCCATCCCAGAACAACAGCAAAGGACCTTGTGAAGATGCTGGAGGTAACAGGCAGAAAAGTATCTATATCCACAGTAAAACAAGTCCTATATCGACATAACCTGAATGGCCGCTCAGCAAGGAAGAAGCCACTGCTCCAAAACCTCCATAAAAAAGCCAGACTACGGTTTGCAACTGCACATGGGGACAAAGATCAAACTTTTTGAATAAATGTCCTCTGGTCTGATGAATCAAAAATGGAACTGTTTGGCCGAAATGACCATCGTTATGTTTGGAGGAAAAAGGGAGAGTCTTGCAAGTCGAAGATCTCCATCCCAACCGTGAAGCACAGGGGTGGCAGCATCATGTTGTGGGGGTGCTTTGCTGCAGAAGGGAGTGGTGCACTTCACAAAATAGATGGTGTCAGGAAAATTGTGGATATATTGAAGCAACATCTCAAGACATCAGTCAGGAAGTTAAAGCTTGGTCGCAAATGGGTCTTCCAAATGGACAATGACCCCAAGCATACTTCCAAAGTTGTGGCAAAATGGCTGAGGGACAACAAAGTCAAGGTATTCGAGTGGCCATCACAAAGCCCTGACCTCAAACCTATAGAACATTTGTGGGCAGAACTGAAAAAGCGTGTGCGAGCAAGGAGGCATACAAACCTGACTAAGTTACACCAGCTCTGTCAGGAGGAATGGGCCAAAATTCACCCAACTTATTGTGGGAAGCTTGCAGGAGGCTACCCGAAACGTTTGACCCAAGTTAAACAATTTAAAGGCAATGCTACCAAATACTAATTGAGTGTGTAAACTTCTGACCCACTGGGAATGTGATGAAATAAATAAAAGCTGAAATAAATAACTAGTATTGACATTTCACATTCCTAAAATATAGTGGTGATCCTAACTGACCTAAGACAGGGATTTTTTACTAGGATTAAATGTCAGGAATTGTGAAATATTTAAACTCAGTTTATTTGGCTAAGGTGTATGTAAACGTCTGACTTCAACTATATATTTAAGTAATTTAGCAGAGGTTCTTATCTCGAGCAACTTAGTGCATTCATCTTAAGGTGGCTAGGTAAGTCAACCACATACAGCGCAAATTGTAAGACATTTGACTAATACAAGTGACATTCAAGAGCTCTACACTTGTTGCTGATCTAGGCCTAAAACCTAAATCTATCGAAAAATGCCTGAATTGATCATCTTCTCAAAGTTATTTAGAGTTCCCATTTGATCGAATACAATAATATTTGTTATGTTAACTGCAAACAATGTTATACTATATTTGGAAAGAAAGAGGCGTTGGGAGATAAGTTAATGTTAAGAACGCTTGTAATTGTCCCTATCAGTTTCTGGAGTTGATGCTAAGCAGGCCGGGCAGCAAAATAATGTGAAAGGTTTTTGTCATTGGGTAGTAGGCCTGCAATGCGTTGGTATTATTTTAAAATTAAATACACTTCGATTGTGCTTTAACAAGCCCTAGGTTAACAAGATAGGTGGGGAATTTATACAGCTGTCGTCATTCATAGGCAGATTCGATGACAGGTGAAAATGCGAAGAATGCTTAACTTTGCATTCATTATGAATTCTAAAATTAAAACTCTGAAAGAACAAAGTAAAACAATACTTTAGTTTTTTTCCACACTTCAAGTGAAACCCAGTTACTTTGACGCTTCAGTCTGGGTTAAATCATGGGATATGGCAAAAGTTATTTTATATGCAAATTATTAGTTAACAAATACATTTAAGGACTTTTCCGCTAGAACAAGAAGTTATTTCATATGCACGTACCTCCTCCACTGCTTATCCGGGCTATTTATAGCGAACGGGTCCCGCTTTGTGACAGCTGAATACTTTGACCAGATATGGATTCTTTTAGGGCCAGTCGAGTCACACTAAAGAGTCGCTTCATACAAGGAAAGTAAAGTACGGCGCAACCAAGCGAAAAAAAGTTTGATATCCGCACGGATATCCTCGAATGTTGTCAACGGCAGCCGAGTTGAAATCCTTAACTTTGCTTTCAACTTGTCTTTCAGTGGTTCGCGTAATGTAGTACAACACTCCCACAAAGGCAAAGTGAACTCACCGACCGCTACTCCTCCTCACCCGGCGCTGCCAGTCAAGTGATGTCACACACTTGTTCTCCGGGCAAGTGTGCTACATGGACATCAAATGATACAAGCGCCATTTACGTTACCAGTAGTAGACATTACCGGTGCATCAGAACAGCAGCAAAAACAATAGTGCGTTTTCATCGTAAAGAATAAAAACCTTTGTCTTTGAATACCATTTCGTATAGTTTTAATTGAACTAAATTCATAACATAACTCTCCTTTCATATTCCACTCACGGTATAAACAGCTTAGTAGCTGTTATTGGTAATGAATATTACAATGTATAACAAAGTTGTGCTTTTTAATGAACCATTTATTCAGCCAAATCTACATTAATCCATTTGAGCCATTTCATTCAAAAGTAAAGTTGGTACTGTGGGATATTACACACAAAAAGCAAAATAAGTGTCAAAGTCAAGGTATTGAACAACGAATTACATACAATTGACTGAAACTTAAATTATTATTTAAGTTAAAGGCAAACAAATCACAAGTTAGGACAAATGGCAAGACAAAGTTGGCGCTGAATAATAACTAAATCAGTAAAGAACTTTCTACACAAAGTATTTGATAGATTGAAACTGAACGATAAAGGACACTTTATATTACACTTGAACAACATACCCTGCTAAGGTGATTGATGGGGTGGGTACTGTTGTTTAATCCCTTTCTCTGTACACACACAACACTGCAAATAGATTCGTCCCCCCATACGATAAGAAAAATCACAGTTCTATGCTTCACACAGTGCTAAGCTAATATACCGAGCTCCTGCATAAATGCAGGCTACCCAATGACCTGAGACACTCTGGAAGATCTTTGTGACCTGTGGAATAAGTGAACGGGATACCAACAGTTATATGCTACAGCAAGTGGTGTGCATCATTTCAGCATATGTGATAGACTCTGGCAGAGATTCTACCTGTGTGGTATAAGGATACCACAACAGTCTTATGTGGTATGTCTGTCCAGTCCGGTTCTACGCGGCGGTACTCTGTTCCTCTGGGAAGTCAGCCATGATGTTGTGGACCCAGATGTCAGTCTCCTTCCGAGAAGTGTCCACCAGGTACACCATCACCTTGGAGCACAACGGAAATAAGCCAGTGTTTGCATTCAAAATGGCACCCGATTCCCTATGTAGTGCACTGCTTTTGACCAGGGCCCATGGGGGCTCTGGTTGTCTGAAACGGGCACCGGTCAAAAGCAGCGCACTATGTAAGGAATAGGGTGCCATTTCAGAGGCAACCAGTGACTGTTATCCTTTTTGAAATTTATGTTGCTACTGGCTATATGCATTTTTATCATTCTCAAATAAATTCAATAAATCAATCACCTTCCTGTCCCAGGGAAGCTCCGCCTCCACCACACACTCCACCTGGGCCACCAGGGGCTTCTTCTCTACGTGGTTCCGGAACACAATGGACGCCGCCTCCGACCACACACACTGCTCCACGCCTGGGGAGGGAAGAGGGGTTATTCGATTTGATTAAATCTGTATTTATCCAGGTTTGTCTGATTGTCTTTTTTTGGTTTGTGTCTTTTGCAAGAAGTGTTCAAGATAGCGGATGTTAGAGGTCAACATGATAGAAATACACTGTTGATAAACTACAAGTCACCAGTCAGACTATTCCAACAGAATTGCATGTCCTCGAACCACATTCATTATATGCACAGTATTACCCATTGTCCAGTACTCACCAGCCAGTTGTGCGGTGATTCCCTGGAAGGGCAGCTGTCTGAACGACTCGATGAGAGGCTGGAGCAGGGTGCAGCTAACCAGTTCGTGTTTACCATAGTCCAGCTCGTACACAGACACCAGGCCGCTGGACAGAACCCTATTCACCAGCACACGGTGCCAACTGTGGGCACAGAGAGAGGTCAGAGGTTATACACAGACCCCAGGTGGTTGTAGAGAACACCCTTGACCAACAGAGTCAACTACGAGGGAAAAGGCTGAATGAAACATTCATGCATTTATTTGACACATTTCAAGTTGATATAGTTGCCTCAGCCATGTGAAAACAACACAAAACCCATAAATCATCTAGGACTAAAAACACGAAGTCAACATTTGTATAAAACCAAAACTGTGGGGGCCTCCAAAACTTAATCTGTCCACTCACTTATGGTCCACCTTGGCGGCGTAGACCTCTCCTTTCTGTACATCTCCGGGCCCCGGCGTCTCCTCCCTCTGGTTGTAGTAAAGGACCATCTCTCCCATCAGCACCACCAGCTTGTACAGGTCCTGAGTTTGATTTGACACATTTGAAATATACTGAACACAACATGCAAGAGTTACAGTTCATATGAGGAAAATCAGTCAATTTAAATAAATTCATTAGGCCCTAATCTATGGATTTTGCATGACTAGGAATACAGATATGCATTGATTGGTCAGATGCCTAAAAAAATATATTAAAAAAGGGCCTCAGGATCTCATCACAGTATGTGCATACAAATTGCCATGGATAAAATGCAATTGTGGTTGTTGTCCCTGCCCATACTATAACCCCACCATGGGGTACTCTGTTCACAACATTATCAGAAAACCGCTCGCCCCCACACCACACACGTGGTTCGCGGTTGTGACGCCAGTTGGACGTACTGCCAAATGCACTGAAACGACATTTGAGGCAGCTTATGGTAGAGAAACTAAAATTAAATTCCCTAGTAACAGCACCAGAGAATTCCTGCAGTCAGTGTGCCAATTGCACGTTCCCTCAAAACTTGACATTTCTGTGGCATTGTGTTGTGACAAAACTGCACCTTTTAGAGTGGCCTTTCATTGTCCCCCTGAACAAGGTGGACCTGTGTAATGATCATGCTGTTTAAATCAGCTTCTTGATATGCCACCTCTGTCAGGTGGATTATCATGGCAAAGGAGAAAGGCTCACTAACAGGGATGTAAACAAATTTGTGCACAAAATTTGAGAGAAGTAAGCTTTCTTTTGCGTATGCAACATTTCTGGGATCTTATTTCAGCTCATGAAACATGGGACCAACACTTAACATGTTGCGTATACATTTTGTTCAGTGTACATGGTTGCCTCAGCCATGCAGGTTTATTCTGGATAAAAAAAAGCGGCTTAGGTGTTGAGCGTGGCAGGGGGGGGCGTGGTCGGCCTGGCTGACATTTTCTAACATTTGTCCATGGAGTGGAGACATTTTTGCAGTTTTAAAGCAAATTTCCTGCAATTCTATACATTTTCCATGCAGCTGAGAGAAATATTGCAGTTTACTACAAATTTCATGCAATTATACATATTCTACCACGGAGCTAAACATTTTTTTTTGCCGTATTAAAGCTAATTACCTGTAATTCAAAAAGAAAAATCATGGCTAATATGGTGTTCATTTGGACAAACAAAATAAAATATATACAGCTATATTCATTGTTGTTTTAACTTTCAATTCTCCCTGTCTAGCTTTTATTTAGGGGATTGTCAGTACTCAAAGATTATACCCCCCAAAAATATATAGCACCATTATCTTTTCTACATACTTTGTGGTTTTAGTCGTCTTAGTTCACACTGAAAGCAATATTGTTTTACAGTTTGCACTTCAGGCGGCCCTCCCGAGGATTTCATTGGCAGAGAAATCCCTGTCAAGCGAGTTCAACAATACAGACACACATGATCACCAAGACCAAACAAAATCAATGTCTAAAGACTAAGCTACTCCATTAACCTCTCTTGGGTAGGGGGCAGTATTTTCACATCCGGATGAAAAGCGTGCCCAAAGTAAACGGCCTGTTACTCAGGCACAGAAGCTAGGATATGCATATAAATCGGTAGATTTGGATAGAAAACACTCTAAAGTTTCTAAAACTGTTAAAATTATGTCTGTGAGTAAAACAGAACTGATATGGCAGGTGAAACCCCGAGGACAAACCACCCCCCCCCCCAAAATAAAAAAAAAATTCAGCCTACCACTGTTTCAATGGCTGTCACTTTTATTTTAAGGCGAAATCCTCCCAGATTGGAGTTCCTAGGACTTCCACTAGATGTCAACAGTCTTTAGAAAGAGTTTCATGCTGGTTTTTGGAAAAATTAGCCAGAAATTGTAGTTTTTCTAGGTGGCTCCCATTTTGGCGGTAGTGTTTCCAAGCGCGTTCTTTGGTATTTTTCTCCGGTAAAGACAATAACAATTCTCAGTCTTAAATTGTATCGTTCTAAGGTTTGATTATAAACGTTGTTTGACTTGTTTGGAAAAGTTTATTAGTAACGTTTGAGATTAATTTTGTATGCATTTTGATGGAGGGAAATTTGGGATGCAGCCCTTGGCAGCTCTCTTGAACTGGTTACCTGCCATGGCTGCAGCACAAAGTGTCCCGGGTGACAGGCCACAGACACGTAGACGTCCATGTTCTGGCCCGCCTGGGGAAGCTCCAAGAGAGGGGGCAGCACCAGCTGCTTCTCTTCCCAAGCGGTGGTGACCAAAGTGGGGTTTGAGGTGTCCCCGGCACCATCCAGAGGGCTGGGGGTGTTGGTGGAGACAGGGATAGGGCTGCAGGCTGGGCTGTCGAGGGTAAGCTGATCCACCATGTTGGCGACCACGGTGTTGAGGAAACTGGGGGTAGGGAGGCCGTCCTTCTGGGGTCCGGGTTGCTTCCATAGGTCAGAGGTCGTCATCTGGTGGTTAACACTGTTGGTGACATCCTGGGAGTCAGAGGTAAACAGGTAGATGTGCACCAGCTTGGTCTCGTCCAGTGTCGAGATCTATAGAAAAGGAGAGGGTTGAAAATTTCTTGGAGATGGACATGACATAGGAGAATCAATAACATTTAATTCTAAAGTTCAGCTTGGAGAGCTACAGCGCAAAGGAGAGTTAGAAAGCTTGAAGATCTAATAGTACAGAAGGAAAATCAATCGTTCATTTTATGAAGCTTTTTCCTTTACAAAGTGCTTTTATATATAGGTGAAGAGAAGGTTAAAAATCAGTCCAAGTTAGAGCCTTTCATGTCCATTTTATTTTATGCTTCACAAGTCAGACATTCCAGTGTGCCTACTTTCAGTTTGTAGCTTCTGAAAGCTATGCTAATGAGGACATTTTTTTTGACTCTGTCAAAAATTCTTTCAATTCGGCAGCTGTGGATCACACCTGCTTCTAATGTCTCATCAACTCTCGTCTGTCTATGCATCAATTTTTCAAGCATTATATATAGCTGCTCGAGGCAAGCAAATTCAATAGTTCTTTGTTTAAAAGTGTGCCGACTGCAGTTTCCTCCCAAAATACATTCTGAACATTCTGTTCAGCTAGCCGTTACCACACCTGCAGTACAAAAACAGTTGATACAGAGCATTCGGGAAGTATTCAGACCACTTCACTTTTTCCACATTTTGTTACGTTACAGCCTTATTCTAAAATGGATTAAATAGTAGCTGTTTTTCCCTCAATCTACACACAATACCCCATAATGACACATCAAAAACATTTTTATTTATTTTTAGAAATACTGAAGACTGGCTTCTGTCTGGCCACTTTATGATAAAGGCCTGATTGATAGAGTACTGCAGAGATGAGAACCTTCCAGAAGGACAACCCAATCCCCACAGAGGAACTCTAGAGCTTTGTCAGAGTGACCATCGGATTCTTGGTCACCTCCCTGACCAAGGCCCTTCTCCCCCAATTGCTCAGTTTGGCTGGGCGGACAGATCTAGGAAGAGTCTTGGTGGTTCCAAACTTCTTCCATTGAAGGATGATGGAGGCCACTGTGTTCTTGGAGACATTCAATGCCTCGACAAAATCCTGTCTCGGAGCGCTATGGACAATTCCTTCGACCTCATGGCTTAGTTTTTGCTCTGTTATGCACGGTCAACTGTGGGACCTCATATTGACAAGTGTGTGCCTTTCCAAATCATGTCCAATCAATTTAATTTACCACAGGTGGACTCCAATCAAGTTGTAGAAACATCTCAAGGACGATCAATGGAAACAGGATGCACCTGAACTCAATGTCAAGTCTCATAGCAAAGCATCTGAATACTTATGTAAATAAGGTGTGTATTTTTTTAAATAAATTTGCACACAAAAAAACTGTTTTCACTTTATCATTATGGGATATTGTGTGTAGATTGATGAGGGAAAAAAACAATTTAATCCATTTTTGAATAAGGCTGTAATGTAACAAAATGTGGACAAAGTCAAGGGATCTGAATACTTTCCGAATGCACTGTATATACTTTAATTGGATCTGTGTTTGTGATTGACGTACCTTCATGCTACAGTCCATAGCGTTGAGTACAGCACCTCTAAGCCAGAGAACAGCCTCAGGAGTCCAGACCCCCACCTCCAGCTCTGCCAGACAACACTTGATCGCCTAGGAAGAGAGTAGTATACTTTAGTATCGCATAGGGACATTTGCTTGCGACAAAGTACAGGAACGCATGGTGTACAGATAACCTATCGCAAATTGTACATCAGACAACAGGAGACAACACAAGGGATCAATCATCAATAAAGCCAGGGGTCTTTCCGTCCGACCTGTGGTGGGATGACCATGAGCTCGTGCAGGAACGCAGGAGGGATCTCTCTCAGCTCTATGACCTCTACAGAGGCCGGGACTCCCAGGTCCACAAATTTGATATCTAGCACTCTGCTACCATGGAGGTTGGTGATCTGACAGGGATACACAGACATACTGTTTGGTAAAAGCAAGCATAGTGCAGAATATAACAAAGGAGAGAATTGGTTTGAAACGCATTAGATTTCACTATTCATTTATTTTGGGGTGAAAAGATGTATTGTCAGAGAACATCCCATTGGGATAAGTGTTCCTTCCATGTAGTTTATTCTTTACAGTCTCCTACCTCTACTCTGGACCACCTTCCTTTGTACCGGGCCAGGCAGCACTTCCCACAGAACGGAGTGGACACCAGAGACTCTGACGTCACCTGGCAAGGAGACGATCAACAACATATTGTAAATCCCATTACACAAATATAGCCTAATAATGTAACAGCAAGTTGCCCCCCCCTCCCAAAAAAAAGAATGGTGTGACTATCCCAACTGTCTTCATGTACCTGGGTTATGAAGAAGGCCTCGATCTTATCCAGGATCTCGTTGAGCTTGACCCGACCTCGGGAGGGCAGCTGGCAGAAGATGGTTCCGTCAGAACACACGTTGGTCACAGACACATTCATATAGGTACTGTTGACCTGGAGGAGAAACCAGACATTTATATATATATATACATTTTATATATAAACTCAGCAAAAGAAGAAACATCCCTTTTTCAGGACCTTGTCTTTCAAAGAT
This sequence comes from Salvelinus fontinalis, assembly GCF_029448725.1. NCBI lineage: Eukaryota > Metazoa > Chordata > Actinopteri > Salmoniformes > Salmonidae > Salvelinus > Salvelinus fontinalis. The sequence continues at coordinate 22,490,492 of NC_074706.1, forward strand.
AATTCATAAAAATCCAAATAACTTCACACATCTTCATTGTAAAGGGTTCAAACACTGTTCCCCATGCTTGTTCAATGAACCATAAACAATTAATGAACATGCACCTGTGGAACAGTCATTAAAACACTAACAGCTTACAGACAGTAGGCAATTAAGGTCACAGTTATAAAAATTTAGGACACTAAAGGAGCCCTTTCTACTAACTCTGAAAAACACCAAAAGAAAGATGCCCAGGGTCCCTGCTCATCTGCGTGAACGTGCCATAGGCATGCTGTAAGGAGGCATGAGGACTGCAGATGTGGCCAGGGCAATAAATTGCAATGTCAGTACTGTGAGACGCCTAAGACAGCGCTACAGAACGGATAGCTGATCGTCCTTGGAGTGGCAGACCACGTGTAACAACACCTGCACAGGATCGGTACATTCGAACATCACACCTGTGGGACAGGTACAGGATGGCAACAACTGCTCGAGTTACACCAGGAACGCACAATCCCTCCATCAGTGCTCAGACTGTCCGCAATAGGCTGGGAGAAGCTGGACTGAGGGCTTGTAAGCCTGTTGTAAGGCAGGACCTCACCGGCAAAGTCGCTTATGGGCACAAACCCACCGTCGCTGGACCAGACAGGACTGGCAAAAAGTGCTCTTCTCTGACGAGTCGCGGGTTTGTCTCACCAGGGGTGATGGTCGGATTTGTGTTTATCGTCAAAGAAATGAGCGTTACACCGAGGCCTGTACTCTGGAGCGGGATCGATTTGGAGGGGGAGGGTCCGTCATGGTCTGGGGCGGTGTGTCACAGCATCATCGGACTGAGCTTGTTGTCATTGCAGGCAATCTCAACGCTGTGCATTACAGGGAAGACATCCTCCTCCCTCATGTGGTACCCTTCCTGCAGGCTCATCCTGACATGACCCTCCAGCATGACAATGCCACTAGCCATACTGCTCGTTCTGTGCGTGATTTCCTGCAAGACAGGAATGTCAGTGTTCTGCCATGGCCAGCGAAGAGCCCGGATCTCAATCCCATTGAGCACGTCTGGGACCTGTTGGATCGGAGGGTGAGGGCTATGGCCATTCCCCCCCAGAAATGTCTGGGAACTTGCAGGTGCCTTGGTGGAAGAGTTTGGTAACATCTCACAACAAGAACTGGCAAATCTGGTGCAGTCCATGAGGAGAAGATGCAATGCAGTACTTAATGCAGCTGGTGGCCACACCAGATACTGACTGTTACTTTTGATTTTGACCCCTTTGTTCAGGGACAATTTCTGTTAGTCTGTGGAACTTGTTCAGTTTATGTCTCAGTTGTTGAATCTTGTTATGTTCATACAAATATTTACACATGTTAAGTTTGCTGAAAATAAACAAACACAGTTGACAGTGAGAGGACGTTTCTTTTTTGCTGAGTTTAGGTACTGTTGACCTGGAGGAGAAACCACAGACGCATTCAAACTCCATACATGGCACTACGTATTCATGAACGCCTAACTGAGAACAAACCCTCATTACAGTGAGATTGAGGTAGATTACTTAACATGGCAAGAGAAAACATGATGGGTATGCATGCATTTCAGGTGGACAAAGGACAGAACACAATATTGCATGTGCTACCTACTGACGGTGTGCCATAGAACAAGGCCATTAACCCGGAAATGTGCCCCAGTCCAAGGCTGACCCTGTGCTGCTCCCAGCATGCCGTCTGTGCGCATCCTTTCCATGCAAATTGATCAAATGTGCATTGAAAGGAAAAATGGATACTCTAGAAAACCTATAACAACCTGTAAAGGGTTCTCCATGGCCTTGTCCTGCAGAGCCTTGAGGCATACAGCGTTGATGTTGACCTCATCATCGTGCGACGTGTCGTAGAGCACCACCTGGGGCGGGTCAGCGTCGTGCTGCAGCAGCTCCACCAGGAGGATCTTACCTACGGCCAGGGACTCCAGCGTTTGCAGCACAGAGAGCTCCGAGCTGAACTGCTCCAGACCTACACACAGAGGGAGACGCAGAGAGGGAGAAAGATGGTGACAGCAGCGTGAGGGAGAGAGAGAAAAGAGGGAGAAAGATGGGAGAGAAAGAGAGATGGAAAAAAGAGAGAGAGCGATTAAAATTAACCTCTTGCTCCATATTACGACCCCGAGGTACTTAGATCTGAGAGGATCCCTAAAGGACAAAGACAGCAGATTAAACACACCAGAACGTGGAATACCACTAACTGTAGTGACGTGACATGTGTAAATAAACATTACATTTAGCTAACTGCTTGTATTCTCCATCACACAAACTAATTATTTTCATGGACACACTGTAGTTGCAATGCTCAGAAGAGACGGGGAAATGGGAGTTGAACTTGGTTACCAGCTAGTGTACAGGTAGTCGCCTGGAAGGGCAGCTTGAGGAAGTCTTTCTGCAGCTCCAGTAGTTTGGTTCTACTGAGGACCTCAGAGAAGCCATGGTCCACGTAGTACACCTGTAGAGCAACAACAACACAGTCTGGTTATAAACAGGGCCTTGAACTTTCTGTGGACTGAAAACATACAAGGTACAGTCTTCTAGTAATACACCTGCACGGCTGGTTACTGGGCTAGTGGTCCACTTAAAACACCCGAGGGTCGACAAATCTGGTTAAACACAGGGCCATGTAGGTGATGTGGACTGGACACCTGTAACTAAGTCTAGCATAGGAATGTCCAATAAAACATCCTCATTATTTCCTGCTTCCCATGATTATTATTTTTCACACTATACTTTAAAATCCAACTAGATTTGGCAGAAAAGTATCCTCATGAGGCCCTTCTAACCCACTACCACACACTTCTCTTTCTACTGCATTTAAAATGTTTTATTTTACCTTTATTTAACTAGGCAAGTCAGTTAAGAACAAATTCTTATTTTCAATTACGGCCTAGGAATAGTGGGTTAACTGCCTTGTTCAGGGGCAGAACTACCGATTTGTACCTTGTCAGCTCGGGGATTCAATCTTGCAACCTTTCGGTTACTAGTCCAATGCTCTAACCACTAGGCCAATGTTTGTTCAACTTTTCACCACCTAATCGTGTTTTGGCTCAGTTCCCTGCAGCGCTTCACAAACCTATAGGGGAGATTTCCTAGACACCGGTTAAGCCTAGTCCTGGACTAAACAGAACTTTCAAATGGAGATTCTCCATTGAGCTTGCCTCTCCAACACTGTCCTTACCTTGACTTTGTCGGTCATGACCTCACAGACCTGGGCCCTGACGACCTCCTCGCCCCCCTCCACTTTGACGGCCGCCAGTTCACCAGTCGAGGGGAAGGGGAGGAGCCTCTGAGCGCTGAGCTGGCTGTAGACGGTACTCATGGATTCCTCCATTGTCTCCAGGGCCTGAGAGTAGCCCTCGCCTATGTACCTGAGTAAGAAGAGGAAAATTCCCAACATTTTCAGGTTTTTCTGAAATCCAGGTTGGAGGATTTCCAGAAGCAGCAGGAAATATTGCAGGGGAGTGAATCTTCTAAACAGGAAATTAGAGGCTTTAGGCTGCAAAATTCCCTGAAAAGTTCATGAAATGCCCCCGAAATTGCAATGTCGAAGACATAATTTCCCCCCAAAAATGTAAAAGTCCCCTTAAATTTGACCAGCAATTTCTCAAAATAAATAGTCAAATGACCAAAGAAATAAGCTACCTGAGGATGACCTGGTCGGTGCTGCTTGCCTCCACCACCAGCACTGAGGGGAACTCCTCCTTGGGGAGCAGCAGAGGAGGAACCACGGGGGTGCTGTTGAGCTTATAACCCGACGGAGAAGACGGGGTGCTGCTCACCTGCATGTCCAAACAACACACCTTACTACAGTTGTGCCAATGTGTTCTCTACCAGTTTCTTCTATTGGACCCGGCACATGTTGTTTGGGAGGGAATCAATTTCAAGAGTCGATTCCCGACTCGAGGAATCAGAAATGACTCCGATATATGATCTCCCGAATAAACAATGAATAAATTAAATAACATTTCTGGAGTGGAACAGGCAGCCCTACCTTGGCCTTGTACTCGGTGGTGGGGCCGTAGAGGATGGCCTTCTTCTTGTTGTCGGACATGGGGTACTCCACGGTGCAGATGTCTAGTAAGAGAGACAGGTTGGCCAGGATGTCCTCTGGGAAGGGAACCTTGAAGGTCTCATGGTAGAGCTTGGGGAGGGCGTGGGCCCACAGGCCATGGCTGTATTTAGACAGCAGCTCCTTCAGTCTGAGGCGCGCCTCCGCGGGGATGCTCACCGCTGTAGGGGAGAGGGGGATCGGGGTGGTGGGGGTAGGGGAGGCCATCCATGTGGGGGAGGTGAGGAAGGGAGGAGTAGGGGAGGTGGGGGTAGTTGCTGGCTTCATTGAGGGCGAGGTGGAAGTAGGGGAGGGTCTCCACAAATTACAGGTGGGCATAGGGAGTAGGTGGGAAGGAGAGGGCTTCCACAAGGTAGATGGGGCAGTTGGAGAGGTAGGGGTATGGGTCGGGGAGTGCTTCGAAGAGGTGGCCGGTGGAGTGGGCAAGGTCTGACTCTGGTTCAAGGAGGGGTTCCTAGGTGAGAAGAATAGAGGGGCCAGTTTCACTGGGTTGGCAGTGACTGGTTTGACTGGAGCAGTAGTGATGGGTTTGGCTAGGAGGGTTGTAGCTGGTTTTACTGTATAAGGAGCCGTTGGAGGTTTGACTGGTGAGAGAGCAGGGCTGGGGGGTTTGGGCTGAGGGGGGTAGACCAGCCTATCTGCTCGATTGGTACTAACAGGCTTCTCAACCTGAAACACAAAGTGTCACTTGATGCATCAAAGTGCATTTTTAAAGTACATAAAACACTACAGTAAAACAGTGCGACTTTCTAACGTTCTGTAAATCTGTGGGGGGAAAATGAGTGGTAACTATTCTATCATCTCAAAAAAAAAAACATTTTGTTGCTGATAGAAGGGAAACAAAGATAATATGATTTTCCACTAGATACTTACTGAGCATATGTGTGTCCAGTTCTCCAGGTCTATGACTGCTTGGCCAGGTAGGTCCTGTTTGTGCATGTCCCGGTACACAGAGGGCAGCTTGGAGAGCCACAGACCACTGCAGTACTTCTTCAGCACCTCAGAGATCTGACTCTGCACCACCTGGGGGTTGTAGCCTCCCGGCTTAAAGGCTTTGGGCGTCGGAGGAGGAGAGACGTTACTGATGGTAATGGCGAGAGCTGGGAAACTGGAGAGAGCTGGGAAATAGGATGAAACGATGGCATGTTATTAATACATAGTATACCAGCTAGTCATGTTCAGTAGGGTGAAAACGTTTTCAAATGTTTTGTACAGTAACACTACCACCACTGGAGTGTTCAGAGGACACTAACCAGATGCCCTCTAGAGGGAGACATAGCATAGACTTCCTAGGAGAAATACTCTTAGTCTGGGATTTCAGACAAAATCTCCACTATGAATCTGCTGTCATGCAATTAGCCAAATCTCCAAATGGAGAAAGGTGGGTTCCACTTGAGACTTACCAGGAGCTTTTTGGGTGGTAATCGAAATGTGATGGTTGACTTCTTTCACCTGTCTAGAAGAAAAGGTACATTTCTTGACTGGTCTGAAGATAGAGGGATAGTAACATCTACATTTACATTTTAGTCATTTAGCAGACGCTCTTATCCAGAGCGACTTACAGTAGAGTGCATACATTTTATTACATTTTACATACTGAGACAAGGATATCCCTACCGGCCAAACCCTCCCTAACCCGGACGACGCTATGCCAATTGTGCGTCGCCCCACGGACCTCCCGGTTGCGGCCGGCTGCGACAGAGCCTGGGCGCGAACCCAGAGACTCTGGTGGCGCAGCTAGCACTGCGATGCAGTGCCCTAGACCACTGCGCCACCCGGGAGGTCTGGTGGTACTATTTGAATGCAGAGAAGACATTTGTCAATAACATTACATGAAATTACATTGAAAACGGTATAACGTCACAAACCACCTACACCTTACACATTGGTGTGTGTTAATGCCCTCCACACCTCTCATACTAAAGAATGTGTTCCTTCCACTCACCTCTCACTCGGTTTCACCTGAGTGATGGACTCCCTGTTCTGACTCTGCGGTGCCGGAGCAGGGGGGTTGGCCCGCTTGTCATGCTGGCTGTACATCTTCCTGATGTCTCCCCCAGCACTGAAGCCTCCACAGGTGTTGTAGCTTCGTGGCCGTGAGGGTCCCATGGAGGTGTAAGGCTGGCTCCAGCCAGAGCGCACTTGAGCACGGTCGGGCTGACGCAGGGACGTCCGAGGCTTCTCTGGAGATGAGGGGAGAGATGGAAGAGGTAGATGTCAGTGATGAGAGCATCCTGCTTCACTTTTTCACTCACTGATTTGATTCATATGTGCAAAGAATCAGGAGTGAGAGGAATATAATTTGTCTGAAAGGCCCTTATACTTAGCTTTTTGTTGAAATTCAAGTTCTCAAAGGAATAGTAAACTGGGCCATCGAGGAAAGACACATTCAGAAAAGAGCCATTCTCAGATGACACAGACTGGGACAAGGACAGACGAGACCTACCATAGAACACAAAATTTGAAGCCAATTTCGACCTCATCCGACAGTTCAGCATCTGGGATCTGCCAGGTGCCCTCTTGCTGGACTTCTGACGGGCGACCAGCTGAGCGATGTGGGCCGTTTCTTGACAGACTGCAGCAAAGCACATTATCTACAGGAGAAATATAGAGAGTACAAGCTCATACAAAGTGACACATATTGGCTTAAAACCTCAATCTGACTAGCTCAACTCTCCTCAAACTCCAAATATGTCCTTCCTCCTGAAATGTGCACGTCTTCACTTCCCTTCATAGATTTAAAAGGAAAGTGGCCAATAGAAAAGGAACCGGCTGGTATAAGTGATATGCTGCTTGCTCCTGCGGGGCAAAGGCAGATTTCACACCTAGTCGGCTCGGGGATTCAAACCAGCGACCTTTCGGTTACTGGCCCAGTGCTTTTAATCACTAGGCTACCAGCCGCCCGTTTATATGGAGGTAGGCCTTACCTCCCCCATGCGATTCTCCATCCTGACCACGGAGGGGATACTGCGGAGGAAGCACTCCATTGAAGGGTAACCCATCTTTCGGTCAGGGATGAACTCCCCCGTCAGCGACCTGTATTCCCCCTGCAACCGCGTGATGGACACCCCGTTCTTATTGGCCTGGAGGACAGCCCGGAGCATCTTCTTCATCAGATCGTCAGACATCCTGACACCTGGTCAGGAACATAATGAAGACTGCTGTCAGTGTCAACCCAAAATGATAGTAGATAGTCAAGTCAGTTATGTTCTACAGTCACCAAACACACAATTATACACACTTACCAAGGCCTCAACTACTGAGACATATGCTAGCAAACTTAAATACTTGAGCTACGGATAAGTTACCGTTGCCTAGATATAACCAACTCAACTAGCTAGCTATACGGTTGCCCACTTAGGCTACAGCTTCCCAGTGTTTGTTGTTAGCCAACTAAACAAAAGTAGACTGCAGCAGAGATGTTTAGAGAGGTTACAAAAGTTTGCTTTGATTGTAGGTTGAACTGGATGAATAACGTTAGTGTGGCACTTGTCATGCGAGGCCGCCGATCTTTGGGCGGTCAAACATGTTTTTCAAAGTAACTTTTCCTATAAACATCCATTGTCCTGAGCTACTGTATCCAATGTCAGTCCTTGCACTATAATACTGTCTACGAATATGCTATAGTGCCTTAACGTTGTTGGCTAAAACATGATAGCTAGCTAGCCAACGTCTGCTAACGTTAACTAGCTTTAGCTGGCAAGTTCACTGGAAGTTATTGTAACGAAAGTATCCAGGCTTCAAACTAACGTTAGCTACATAGATATTATTAAAAGTCCAAGGACGTATAATACTTTGTATTTCATATTGGCTGATTAGCAATACTGATTACCTGGGACTGTTATTAGCTTCAATCAATTAACTATCTTTGCTGGGTCACTGCCTCAGAACTGTTTTCGAATTAACGTTCGCGTGCGGGACGCACACGTGCCCTCAAGTTCAGGTGGTTAATGTAATAATTATTAGTAATCACGGCATCGTTTAGTAAATATATGATTTATTTTATTGTAAGACATTTACATAAATGTAATAATTTATTTTCAAGTCAAAGATACTCAATTACAATCATTGATGCAACCATATTGAAATACACTTGACTGTGGCCCATATACAGTACATGTGGCATGCTATAGCTGGGGGTGCAGATTTTGTTGTTTTTGCAGGTGCTGAATACTTCTATATCAGTCTGCTAATACATGACTAGTAAAGGCCCAGCGCCCTACTTTTGTGATTTTTTTTTAAACTATGTGAAAACTGAAATGGTCTATTCATTCCTTTTCATAGACACTCTTATCCAGAGCAACTTACAGTAGTGAGTGCATACATTTTCATACTGGTCCCCCATGGGATTCAAACCCACAACCCTAGCATTGCCAGTGCCATGCTCTACCAACTGAGCCACATTATCACAAACCACCATGTCTCAATGTACTCAATTACTGTATTGTACATTGTTTTTCTTCATGGTGATGGAAAGTCTACAGGTACAAACCTAGATGATTATTATTCATATATATTTTAAAATGTAACGTTTATTTAACTAGGCAAGTCCGTTAAGAACAAATTCTTATTTACAATGACAGCCTACACCGGCCAAACCGGGCCAATTGTGCGCTGCTCTATGGGACTTCCAATCACAGCCGGTTGTGATACAGCCTGGAATCGAACCAGGGTGTCTGTAATGACACCTCAAGCATTGAGATGCAGTGCATTAGACCGTTGCGCTACTCCAAATGACCAGCCTATGTACAATACAGCAATGTACATTTACCTTAAGTGGTTTGTAAGGATGGTAAATTAATACTGCTGTCACGGCAGCCTTCCCTCTCTTCACTAAAAGAGGGGGTGAAACAGGGATCGGACCAACAAGCCAGTGCTCAACATGTTTAATTAAACAAAAACCAGTGACCACTTACAACGAACAAAAAATAAAAGTGTGACAAACCAAAACAGTCCTATCTGGTGCAGACCACAGAGACAGGAAACAACCACCCACAATCCCCCCAACAAAACAAGCCACCTATATATGATTCTCAATCAGGGACAACGATTGACAGCTGTCTCTGATTACATTTACATTTATATGATTATTATTTATTTATATGATATGATTGAGAACCATATTAGGCTGGACACAGAAACAGACAAACTAGACACACAACATAGAATTCCCACCCAGCTCACGTCCTGACCAACACTAAACAAGCAAAACACATAAGAACTATTGTTAGGACGTGACAACTGCATAAAAAGGCGTTGTTTTCCATGTAATTTGATCAATAAAAATATTTTATTTGATGTGAATGTTTTGTGTCTTTGCCCATAACTTTGCACCTTTAATGTGAGGACATGGTTTTGTTCTTTCTGTATCCCATTAGAATGACTATTGAATCCTGCAAGATACTGTTCATAATTACAAAACTAGTTTTTTTGCCAAAGCAGAGATGCTGATTTTTTGTTGTTGTTGCTTGAGCTACAGACATCTATATTGGTCTGCTAATACTAGTAAAGGCCCAGTGCACTACTTTTGTGAGAAGAAAACATCATTTAAAAAAATACATTTTTAAATTGTATATACAGTACAAGTGAAAAGTTTGGATACACCTACTCATTCAAGAGGTTTTCTTTATTTTTACAATGTTCTACATTGTAGAATAATAGTGAAGACATCAAAACTATGAAGTCACACATATGGAATCATTTACAAACCCAATTTTTTTTTTACAAATAATATAACCCTTTGCCTTGATGACAGCTTTGCACACTCTTGGCATTCTCTCAACCAGCTTCACCTGGAATGCTTTTCCAACATTCTTGAAGGAGTTCCCACATATGCTGAGCACTTGTTGGCTGCTTCCCCTTCACTCTGCGGTCCAACTCATCCCAAACCATCTCAATTGGGTTGAGGTCGGGTGATTGTGGAGGCCAGGTCATCTGATGCAGCACTCCATCACTCTCCTCCTTGGTCAAATAGCCATTACACAGCCTGGAGGTGTTTTGGGTCATTGTCCTGTTGAAAAACAAATGATAGTCCCACTATGCACAAACCAGATGGGATGGCGTATTGCTGCAGAATACTGTAGTAGCCATGCTGGTAGGTGTGCCTTGAATTCTAAATAAATTACAGACAGTGTAACCAGCAAAGCACCATCACACCTCCTCCTCCATGCTTCACAGTGGAAACCACACATGCGTAGATCATCCGTTCACCTACTCTGCATCTCACAAAGACAGCTTTTGGAACCAAAAATCTCCAATTTGGACTCATCAGACCAAAGGACAGATTTCCATCAGTCTAATGTCTATTGCTCGTGTTTCTTGGCCCAATCAAGTCTCTTCTTCTTATTGGTGTCTTTTAGAAGTGGTTTCTTTGCAGCAATTTGACCATGAAGGCCTGATTCAGGCTGTCTCCTCTGAACAGTTGATGTTGAGATGTGTCTGTTACTTGATCTCTGTCAAGCATTTATTTGGGCTGCAATTTCTGAGGCTAGTAACTCCAATGAACTTATCCTCTGCAGCAGAGGTAATTCTGGGTCTCTCTTTCCTGTAGAGGTCCTCATGAGAGCCAGTTTCATCATAGTGCTTGATGGTTTTTGCGACTGCACTTGATGAAACTTGTTCTTGAAATGTTCCACATTGACTGACCTTCACATCTTGAAGTAATGATGAACTATCGTTTCTCTTTGCATATTTGCCATAATACGGACTTAGTCTATTACCAAATAGGGCTATCTTCTGTGTACCAACCCTACCTTGCCACAACACAGCTGATTGGCTCAAATTTTTGGTTACTACATGATTCCATGTGTTATTTCATAGTAGAACAATGTACAATGTAGAAAATAGTAAAACATTACGAAAAACCCTTGAATGAGTAGGTGTGTCCAAACTGTTGACTGGTACTGTATTTTTTTTATTCAGATTTTTCAGAGAGTGCTGCAACACCCTCAGCACCTCTACTTCCTGTGGCTACGTGGCCTACTAAAAACAAATGGACCGTTATGAGATAAAAAGCATAACTCTGTCCCATTTGTCCTATCATTTTTTCACAGTAGGAGTAATTATGTAGGTATTTCCGAATTTATAATGCATTAATCATATTAGCCTAGTGGTTAGAGCGTTGGGCCAGTAACCGAAAGTTTGCTGGATCGAATCCCCGAGCTGACAAGGTAAGAATCTGTTGTTCTGCCCCTGAGCAAGGCAGTTAACCCACTGTTCCCTGGGTGCCAAAGATGTAGTTGTCAATTAAGCCAGCCCCTGGCACCTCTCTGATTCAGAGGGGTTGGGTTAAATGCAGAAGACACATTTCAGTTGTTCAACTGACCAGTTATCCCCATTTCCCATGATTCATCACATACAAAACAATACATTGTAAGAGCTTGGCCTGTGGTATCAAATGTAGCACTCATGAGCCATAAAGGTGTCCTCGAAATGTGTGTAGGTCTATTAAATGTTATATCACATTATTGTACTACACTATTTCAGGCTGTGCATGTATAAGCCATGAACAGAATCAGTCAGTTAATGCCTGCCCATTGGGCGTAGTCTGATCTGATGTAACTGCTGTGGCTGTCGTCTCTGGTGCCTATCCCATCTGTTCGGTCTGAGAGGCCAGCAGCCAGGCTTGGACCACAGTGCCCTGGTGGTCAGTGGGACTGGAGGAGGTCCTGTTCTTCCTCAGGAGGATCAGTCGTGAGTTCTTCAACAGGGTGTAGAGGAGCATCCATCGCCGCCTGGCCAGGCTTCCACAGGCTGAATCTACAACACAGTGGTTTTAGAGAGAGACTGACATGATCTACAAAGAATGATTAAGTGTCCTAGCATTCATATTTCAGGTCTCAAATGTCACTTGTATGAGTTGTGAGGTGTCCAGGATCTGCTCACTTGTCTGTTTTGATCAACAATCTGTGTTGGGCTACTGAGGTTTGTAGTGGTGGGAAAAGTACATAATTGTAATACTTGAGTAAAAGTAAAGATACCGTAGTAGAAAATGACTCAAGTAAAAGTGAAAGTCGCCCAGTAAAAGTAAAAAATGATTTGGTTTTAAATTTACTTAAGTATCAAAAGTAAATAAAATTGCTAAAATATAAATAGTAAAATAAAGTACACATACCCCAAAAAACTACTTAAGTAGTACTTTAAAGTATTTTTACTTAAGTACTTTACACCACTGGAGGTTAGTATGATTTGTGCTCTCAGAACCTTCTAATCTCTCAAGGACTACTTAGTCTAATACACACTCACATGATGAGAAACTTCAACCTACACTAAATGATCTTTCAAACATCCCATTCTTTTGATCTGCAGCTGTGTTCATGACATCGTGATGTTAACTGACCTGGCGAAGGTGTGTTGTTGAACGTGGAGTACGATGCTGCCTCTGTGGTCCTCTGTTGTCTCTCTAGGAGAAGATGGCAGAAGCACACCATGACAGGGTTGTTGTGGTAGTGGTCTGTGAAAATCATCCCAGGACCAAGTTTGGAACTAACATCCTCTCCAAGGGGCGTACTTGTACACATCAAGCTGCCTCACTCTACAGCAGTAGTAGGCAACCCTAGTCCTGGAGTAACACAGGCACTTCATGATTTGGATTTAACCGACCTGGAAGACCAGGTGTGTTGAATTTAGGCAATCACTGAACTGATCAATTAGCTCAGTTGGTCAGGTGTGGTGCCTAGTTGGAACAGAATCCTGAAGTGTTTGCGGCACTACAGGAACAGGGTTGCCTACCCCCTGCTCTACAGAAACGTGCCTACTTACTTATATTACAGTGACGGAATCACCTGCTAGTGTATAGCTGCACCTGTATGAGTTTACAATGAAAAACTATGGGCTTTAGTTATAGCCTTTAATTAGGGTGCAGAGTTTTTCTTGGTCAGTTGGTCAGGGAAAACCTTTGGGCCCTAACTAGGTCACTAAACTGACCAGGGTCCATGGATTCGTATCCCCTCGGCATGATGGTACGGTCGATACGTGACACCAGCCAGGTGCCCACCACGCAGCTGATCAGCAGACGCAGGATGCAGTTACTCAGGCCCATCACAACATTGTAGAAGAAGAAGAAGTAGTTGAAGTTGTGGAACGCCTTCCTAGAGGGGAGATACCATAGGGTCATGTCAACGTACACTGCGAATACCAAACAGGAGGATCGCCTTCCCAATATTTTGCCGTCAGAACAGCCTCAATTCGTCTGGGCATGGATTCTACAAGGTGTCGAAAGCAGTCAACAGGGTTGCTGGCCCATGTTGACTCCAATGCTTCCCAAAGTTGTGTCAAGTTGTATGGATGTCCTTTGGGTGGTGGACCATTCTTGATACACACAGGAAACTGTTGAGCGTGAAAAACCCAGCAGTGTTGCAGTTCTTGACACAAATCTTTTGTCTTGCCCATTCACCCTCTGAATGGCACACATACACAATCCATGTCTCAATTGTCTCAAGGCCTAAACATCCTTTTTTAATCTGTCTCCTCCCCTTCATCTACACTGACTGAAGTAGATTTAACAAGGGACATCAATAAGGGATCATAGCTTTCACCTGGATTCACCTGTTCAGTCTGTCATGGAAAGAGCAGGTGTTCTTAATGTTGTATACACTCAGTGTATGTATTTCCTGATATGTAAAAGGAGCATGCACTGTCAAACGGTGTGTGTGTATATGTGTGTGTGTGTGTGTGTGTGTGTGTGTTCTTGCAGGTGTGCGCGAACAGCTTGACTGCACTTTGTCTGTGCTACACATGTATGCATAATGAGGCTCAACTAGCCCTGGTTTGGGTGAAATGCTGAATGTCAAGCCATAAAAATCTCCTCAAGTCTGTGGCCAGAGGCATGTAAATACTGGTTGTGTTTTTCTGCTTCTCATTAGCTTAGTGTTTAGATGAGAACCACTACTATTCATCCCCAGCATTAGCCCTGGGTTAAGGAAAGCTTGTGTGTACAGTAACTAAGGTAAACTAAAGTAAATACCTCTGGGTAAAGAAAAATAGTTGTGAAAAGATCTTACGATGTCAACCAGGAAATCCGATACCAACATTTGTCACAATGTTGATCTGTGTAGTATGATGTGTACAGTACAGTGGAGGCTGCTGAGGGGAGGACGACTCATAATTAATGGCTGGAACGGAGGACATGGAATGGCATCAAAACACATGGAAAACATGCGTGTGATGTACTAGATACCGTTCCACTCATGCCGCTCCAGCCATTATCACGAGCCCGTCCTCCCCAATTAAGGTGCCACCAACCTCCTGTGGTACAGCACCCATCTAAATATGGGTGTTTTATCATGCACCATATCCTTACAGCATGTTCCTTGAAATCCTTTCACTAAGGAAATGTTAAGCATTCTTCTTTCTTCGTGGGAATGTTCCAAAGAAGCGCACCAAACATAGATTGTAACTCGGCAGAGTTGTGACGGGTGAATGACAGGTGACCAGCAGGCTAAGGTGAACGTTCGGTCGAGGCATGGCCTGTATTACATAATACTGTACCTGTTGTTGAGTGCCAGAGGTTTCTTCCTGTCTGAAGGTGAGATCTTGTCCTGAAGGAAGAACACTTGGACCAGCACCACCTGTACTATAACCAATCCTATAACGATACCTATGGTCAAACTGATAGAGAGAACTTTACTTCACACAGGATAAGGAAACTCACACTGCTTGGATATGCATACGTACCAGGAAATATGTTACGTTGACACTCAACGGGTAAAGAAATACCAGTGATCAGTGACATTTTCTAATATGAACTGAGCGGCTCCTTGAAAATATCTTATTTCTGAATAGTTATATCTTGTTTAAAACAGTTAAAGGGACAGTTTTCCAAATCCAGATTAAGCCTAATCCTGGACTCAAAAACACTTTCAATGGCGATTCTCTGTTAATCTGGGTCTGGGACACTGTCCCATAGAGTACACTTACAGAACGGTTCCCAGGTTGGTCAACATTTCCAACACTCTTCCATTTTGGATAGGGAGGACCACTCCGTAGGCAAAGAGCAACGCAAAGACGAACTGGATAAAGTGAACAATTAGAAAACCTGGAAGAAATTGGAGAACTTTCATATAGAATGCATTTATTGATCTTTTATCTATCCAATACATAACTATTCACGGTCACCTCCAAAATGATTGGCACCCTTGATAAAGATGAACAAAAAAGACTGTAAATACAAATACTGCGCTATACTGTATCCCCCAAAAAGGGACAATTCTATACTTTTATACTAATGCAATTGCTCAGAGAAAGAGATTACGCTTAAGAAGTTTATTTTTTTAATCTAAAAAAGATACCTGTCAATATTATTGGAACCCCTGAAGATAAAATCTAAATAAAATCTGCATTAACATTCTACTTTTTTTTTAAAATGTATCTCAATTTAAGGAAGTGTATTGTGGCCTTCCATGGCTTGCTGTTTCACTGGGGTATAAAAATGAGGTAACATACGTGTAAAATCCCTTTGTCATCCATTACCACGCAGAAAGGCAAATAATGAATCAATGAAAAGAGACAACTAGTTGTTGACTTTCATAAATCAGGCAATGGGTACCCCAAAAAAATTGAAAAACCAAATATACCACTTACCACTATTAGGGCAACAATTAAGAAGTTTAAAACCGCTGCAACAGTGGTAAACTTGCCTGGTAGAGGACCCAAGTGTATCTTGTCTCCACACACAGTGAGGAAGATGGTTTGGGAGGCATCAAAAAATCCAAGGGCCACAGTTGGAGAATTACAGAACTTGGTCACATCTTGGGGTCACCAAGTCTCCAACTCAAAAGTTAGACACCAACTCCATGCCAATAGCCTATTTTATTGAGAGCAAACAATAAATGTAAACTCTTGGGAGTTTGCTAAACGGCATTGGCACTTAGATTGGAACTGGGTGCAATGGCCATCGCATTCTCCGGACTTGAAACCCAATGAAAACCTGTGGTTTGAATTGAAGAGGGCATTCCATAAGCACAGACCAAAGGATATCAAGGATCTGGAAAGATTCTGTATGGAGGAATGGTCTAAGATCCCTCTCAATGTGTTCTCCAATCTGATAAAGCATTATAGGAAAAAGGCTAAGTGTTGTTATCCTTGCAAGGGGGAGGGCGTACAACATTTTGAAAACAGGAGTGTAAATCATTTTCACAGATATCTTTTTGAGAATTTATTTTTTTACTTCAACAAAATATTTTTCTCTGAGCAATTGTATTAGCATCTCTCGGGTATGCAATCTGGTTTCCGCTCAGGTTATGGATGTGTCACAGCAACCTTAAAGGTCATCAATGATGTCACCATTGCCCTTGATTCTAAGCAATATTGTGCTGCTATTTTTATTGACTTGGCCAAAGCTTTTGATACGGTTGACCATTCCATTCTAGACTAAGGAGTATTGTTGTCTCTGAGGGGTCTTTGGCCTGGTTTACTAACTACCTCTCTCAAAGAGTGCAGTGTATAAAGTGAGAAAATCTGCTGTCTCAGCCACTGCCTATCACCAAGGGAGTACCCCAAGGTTCAATCCTAGGCCCCACGCTCTTCTCAATTTAAATCAACAATATAGCTCAGGCAGTAAGAAGCTCTCTCATTTATATGCAGATGATACAGTCTTATATTCAGCTGGCCTCTCCCCGGATTTTGTGTTACATCCTCTACAACACAGCTCTCTTAGTATCCAACAAGCTTTCTCTACCCTTAACCTTGTTCTGAACACCTCCAAAAGAAAGATCATGTGGTTTGGTAAGAAGAATGCCCCTCTTCCCACAGGTGTTATTACTACCTCTGAGGGTTTAGAGCTTGAGGTAGTCACCTCATACAAGTACTTGGAAGTATGGCTAGACGGTGCACTGTCCTTCTCTCAGCACATATCAAAGCTGCAGGCTAAAGTTAAATCTAGACTTGGTTTCCTCTATCATAATCGCTCCTCTTTCACCCCAGCTGCCAAACTAACCCTGATTCAGATGACCATCCTACCCATGCTAGATTACGGAGACATAATTTATAGATCGTCAGGAAAGAGTGCTCTCGAGCGGCTAGATGTTCATTACCATTCGGCCATCAGATTTGCCACCAATGCTCCTTATAGGACACATTACTGCACTCTATACTCTTCTGTAAACTGGTCATCTCTGTATACCCGTCGCAAGACCCACTGGTTGATGCTTATTTATAAAACCCACTTAGGCCTCACTCCCCCCTATCTGAGATATCTACTGCAGCCCTCATCCTCCACATACAACACCCGTTCTGCCAGTCACATTCTGTTAAAGGTCCACAAAGCACACACATCCCTGGGTCGCTCCTCTTTTCAGTTCGCTGCAGCTAGCGACTGGAACGAGCTGCAACAAAAACTCAAACTGGACAGTTTTATCTCAATCTCTTAATTCGAAGACTTATTCATGGACACTCTTACTGACAGTTGTGGCTGCTTCGCGTGATGTATTGTTGTCTCTACCTTCTTGACCTTTGTGCTGTTGACTTTTGACCTTTGTGCTGTTGACTGTGCCCAATAATGTTTGTACCATGTTTTGTGCTGCTACCATGTTGTGTTGCTACCATGCTGTGCTGTCATGTGTTGCTGCCTTGCTATGTTGTTGTCTTAGGTCTCTCTTTGTGTATTGTTGCGTTGTCTCTCTTGTCGTGATGTGTGTTTTGTCCGATATTTATATTGAATTTAGTTATTTCTTTGAATCCCAGGCCACTGTCCCCGGAGCTGTCACGATCGTCTTGCGAAGAGAGTGAGGACCAAAATGCAGCGTGTGGAAAGTACATCTTCTTTATTAAAGAAAGAAGACGAAAACGACACGAACACTATACAACTAAACAACAAAACAGACGACCGTGAAGCTAATCAAACATAAGTGCTGACACTAAACACTTAGACAATTACCCACAAATGCATGATGCCCATGGCTGCCTTAAATATGGCTCCCAATCAGAGACAAATGAAAGACATCTGTCTCTGATTGAGAACCACTAAGGCAACCATAGACATACCCAGACACATTCACTCAACCATAGACATACCTAGAAACATTCACTCAACACAAACTCATACACTACACCCAACACCCCCTTTACCATATAACCACCCAAAATGACAAAACACAAACATTCCCCATGTCACACCCTGACCTAACTAAAATAATAAAGAAAACAAAGAATACTAAGGCCAGGGCGTGACAGGAGCAGGCCTTTTGCCTTTTGGTAGGCCGTCAATGTAAATAAGAGTTTGTTCTTAACTGACTTGCCTAGTTAAATAAAGGTTAAATAAAATAAATAAATAAATAAATAAAAAGCATACATTTGTATTTTTTTTATTAAATAATATAGCTCTGTATTTTTATTACGTATGTTATACATTCTTTTTTGCCCATCTTTATCGAGATTGGCAATCATTTTGGAGGTGACTGTTTATGTCTCATCCTATATATCCCCTTATAACTATGTATTGTATGGGCTGAAAGGAAGAGAAAAGGTTGTCTTACCACAAAGTAAATGCTATTTGCCATCTGGAGTATTTTGTGATGGCAGCCTGCATGTAATGTCACAAAATATGACTCTTAAAAATGTTGACACAACAAATAACATTCCCAATCATTCTGTGGAACATTCTGGAATTGGAATGCGCTGCTACTCACCACACTGACTGCAGAAGTGGGATTATGGAACTTCTCAGGAAGAAAGCCCTTCTCCCCAGCCCACAATTTCTTCAGATGTTTCCTGTGACAGGGCAAAAATTATAACAATACCAACAGACACGGTTAATAATATTAACAGACCAATACATCATTTGCATAATGTACACTGTGTATATATATGGAATAACTGCTTCAAACAGGACATACCGGTAACATGCTGACACATGGAATGTGTATGACACAGATGTTAGGCTGGCAAAGATGGTTGTGGCTAGCCAGGACTCTAGAAAATCAATCAATCAATCAAACAAACAAATTCATAAACTATGCAGACTGATGAATGATAATGGTACAGATATTCAGGCAAAAGGGTTTTCCGGCTGTCCCCATAGGAGAACCCTTTTTGGTTCCAGGTAGAACGCTTTTGGGTTCCATGTAGAACCCTCTTTAGAAAGGGTTCTGCATGGAACCCAAAAGGTTTCTCATCCAGAACATAGTAGACCTAATTTTGAAAGCAGGCCAATGGTGGTGTATGTTTCAATGGTATGACAGGCTGTTACCAACAATTTACTTTTATATAACCACGGAATATATCATATTTATATGTATGGCTATGGCTGCAACTTGTGACGGTAATAACTGAAGTGATGAACTAGCCCTACATAGGATGCCGTTAATGAATGAAGGGCTAATGCCCTACTGTATGTAGGGCTAATGATGAGCCAGTGTTTCTCCTACTGTTGTCCTACCGGTCAATAGGGCTCCTTCTCAACAACCTCTGTACATGCTTGGCCTGGTGACACTGGATTAGCTGCTCTTGGTCCTGAAAGAAGTGATGTCAAAAACATTTGCAGGGTGGCATGAAATGAAGCTCATGATATTCAAAATCCTGTTTGAATATGAGTCATAAATAACACAAGTATGTATTTCATCATATCTGATATACGCTATTGGGATTAATAACTCAATTTCACTGACACACATCCTCAAACAGATGTGGTAATCTCCAACTGAAATTCTCACCTCAGTTTCAAGCAGGAGGCGAATCCGAACAGCTTTGACCAGCATGTATGTGAACCGCCCCAGGAGGAAGATGAGAGACAAAATGGTCGGCCACATGTAGACTAGCTTCTGGCGACTACCCAGCATCTACAGAGTACAAGTTCATGTTCACATAGCAGTCATAGACGCAGAAATACATAAGCCTAACAGCCACACCTACTTTCAAGAGTGATGAATGCCTTGGCAAAAACGGTAAGGGATATAGCATTTGAATATAGTAAATGAGTGGAATAACTCATTTGGCATCTATGATAAAGACATATTATTGAATGCAATGACATACTGTACTATGAACTATATGTGAGATGAATGCTAAATATGCCAAATTGTATATATACACTACCGGTCAAAAGTTTTAGAAGATCTACTCATTCAAGGGTTTTTCTTAATTTTTACTATTTTCTACATTGTAGAATAATACTGAAGACATCAAAACTATGAAATAACACATATGGAATCATATACAAACCAAAAAAGTGTAAAACAAATAAAAATATATTTCAGATTTGAGATTCTCAAATAGCCATCCTTTGCCTTGATGACAGCTTTGCACACTCGTTGCATTCTCTCAACCAGCTTCACCTGGAATGCTTTTCCAACAGTCTTGAAGGAGTTCCCACAAATGCTGAGCACTTGTTGGCTGCTTTTCCTTCACTCTGCAGTCCGACCCATCCCAATTGGGTTGAGGTCGGGGGATTGTGGAGGCCAGGTCATCTGATGCAGCACTCCATCACTCTCCTTCTTAGTAAAATAGCCCTTACACAGCCTGGACGTGTGTTGAGTCATTGTCCTATTGAAAAACAAATGATAGTCCCACTAAGCCCAAACCAGATGGGATGATGCATCGCTGCAGAATGCTGTGGTCGTCATGCTGGTTAAGTGTGCCTTAAATTCGAAGTAAATCACAGACAGTGTCACCAGCAAAGCACCACGACACCATAACACCTCCTCCTCCATGCCTCCATGCTTTGCGGTGGGAAATACACATGCAGAGATCATCTGTTCCCCCACACCGCATCTCACAAAGACACGGCAGTTGGAACCAAAAATCTCCAATTTGGACTCCAAACCAAAGGACAAATTTCCACCGGTCTAATGTCCATTGCTCGTGTTTCTTGGCCCGGGCAAGTCTCTTCTTATTATTTGTGTCCTTTAGAAGTGGTTTCTTTGCAGCAATTCGCCCATGAAGGCCTGATTCACACAGTCTCCTCTGAGCAGTTGATGTTGAGATGTGTCTGTTACTTGAACTCTGTGAAGCATTTATTTGGGCTGCAATTTCTTAGGCTGGTAACTCTAATGAAACAAAGGTAACTCTGGGTCTTCCTTTCCTGTAGCGATCCTCATGAGAGCCAGTTTCATCATAGCGCTTGATGGTTTTTGCGACTGCACAACGTTCAAAGTTCTGAAATTTTCCTGATTGACTGACCTTCATGTCATAAAGTAATGATGGACTGTTGTTTCTCTTTGCTTATTTGTTCTTGCCATAATATGGACTTGGTCTTTTACCAAATAGGCCTATCTTCTGTATACCCCCCTACCTTGTCACAACACAGCTGATTGGCTCAAACGCATTAAGAAGGCACACCTGTTCATTGAAATGCATTCCAGGTGACTACCTCATGAAGCTGGTTAAGAGAATGCCAAGAGTCTACAAAGCTGTCATTAAGGAGAAGTGTGGCTATTTGAAGAATCTCAAATATAAAACATATTTTGATTTGTTTAACACTTTTTTGGTTACCACATGATTCCATATGTGTTATTTCATAGGTATGATGTCTTCACTATTATTCTACAATGTAGAAAATAGTACAAATAAAGAAAAACCCTTGTGTTCTAGTGTATAAGCATTTGAACGTAATGACAATGCTAATAAACGGATGTAGACATGCTTTGTGCTTTGTTAGTGGTATTAGAGTCAACAACAGGTATTCAAGTTAGGATAAGACAAATCTTGTCTACTATTCAAACAGGCTTTTCCAATTTCCACCTCTGTGCAAACATGCCAGGATGACGGCAACACAAAGTTAATTCAACACATTCTATCACACAATCATCAAACAGGGAAGTTTGTCACCCTTTCCCAGAAGAGAGGATATCCATTTTCATCTTCATAAGTGCTACATTTCTCTTGCTTGCAGGCAGTATATGTTGCTAAACCACATTGCTATAGCAGCCTGTTATACCACGTTGCATTCTATATGGAGGGGGTAAACGACTGTGTTGGCGTGTTGAATACTCACCTACCTTACTCGTATCCCACAGTGTGATGATTAACCTGCAAATAAAAATCAACCAGGCTGTTATAGGGAGTCCTTAGATCAATGCTACTTATTCAGTAAGCTGGGCAATTCCTGTAATGACTAAATCAAGCTGTCTACAGGTACAGTGCTGGGGAAAAGTATTTGACCCCTTTCTGATATTCTCTATTTTTGCATATTTTTTTATATATATAACATTATCAGATCTTCAACCAAGATCTAATATTAGATAAAATAACTCCAAAAAACATATACTTATTTATTTAACAAAGTTATACAACACCCAATTCCCCGGCGTAAAAAGGATTTGTACCGTCAGTAACTGGTCAGAAAGGGGCGAATGCTTTCTCACAGCACTGTAAGTCCCCATAGAGCCAGGAGTTATTCATCCTGACCAGAAAAAACAACCCTTACTTCAACCGGTCAGATCTCAGGGTCGGTAAAAACTCCTGACCCTACGCCATGACATCACATCAAACGTGCACTGACCATGTCAAAGAGCAGAGGATTCCCAGAACAGCCCCGAACTCTCGGCAAGGGGTTGACAGACATGCAAAGAAAGGGAAATAGGCCCACCTCGAGAGCACCCACGAGGAACACAAACGCTGCAAAGACAAAGACAAAGTTATGCTTGTGTTGAGAGCAGTGCACATGCCATTGTTACTAGGGCCATGTCAGGTTATCCCATGTGGTCAGGAAAAACTCCCAGCCCTCACCATTATCAATGCTACAGGACACAATATAGAATACAGTGGCATTCATGAATCGATCAAGTACTCTTTCTAGGTTCCTGCCTTTCTAGGGAGTTTTTCCTAGCCACCGTGCTTCTACATCTGCCTTGCTTGCTGTTTGGGGTTTTAGGCTGGGTTTCTGTATAAGCACTTTGTGACATCCGCTGATGTAAAAAGGGCTTTCTAAATAAATGTGATTTGATTTGATACTAGGGAGATGAGAAACCCAGCAGGTACTGAGATCCCGCTGAGGATCTAATCCTGACACTCCTGCTACACTGGTGTTCCACTCGCTAAAGAACATTCTGACTCACCCCTGTTCAGTATTCCATTCACTCAGAAGCATTTTGATACGGTCATAACCATGTCATAATATGTTACAACAGCTGACATAACATGTCATAACCTGTCATAATATGGTCATAACACCTGTTGTGACATATATTGCGTTATTTTATGGCTGGTTATCACACCTACATAAGGGTGTCAAAACCGACAAAACCAACCACACAAGGCAAAACATTCCATTACACCATAGCCTACTTGTCAACAGTATTTATATTTAATATAACATTTTCTGAAAAGGATGATATTTCATTATCATTGTAATCATTGATGTCAGACATGCACCTACCCCAACGCTCTGTTGCTGATGACTGTGATGAATGCAGGAACAGATTTCAGGAGCAGGACAAGACACCCTCTTTTTGACTGATGACTGACATAAGGGCATGTACGTGATAGGCCTATCTGGCTTACATGATTCTGATCATACTGGTCATAATGCTTCTTGACAGTGTCATAAAGTGTAAAAACATAACTTTAAAGGAATTCAATACAACAACAAAGGATAAGAAACAAACTTTCAAACGAAAGGAAACTTCTTTGCAGGGAAAAAACACATTTGATTAAATGTGGGTTTTGACACTCTTATGTAGGTGTCACAATCAGCCACAAAATAACGCAATATATGTCACAACAGGGGTAAATATATTTGTCATGACAGTGTTATGATCATATTATGACAGGTTATGACAAGTTATGTCAGCTGTTATGACATACTGTGACATGGTTATGACTGTATCATAACGTGTTATGACGCTAGGTGTCAAGTAAAGTGTTACCTGGATGTTAATGTACTGTATTTGGGCACAGAGACCCCTTACCGATAGAACGAGAGAATAGTGCAAGAAGAGGGCCATGGATACACCACTGTCAAAGGTCTGGTTAGGAGAGCCCCTTCAAGACAAAAATTAATAAACAATTAAAAAAGGAAAGTTGACTTTCAGACTGAATAATACATTTCTTCCATGAACGAGTGAGTAAGATGTACAGATTTACAGTTATCAAGCATCCCTTTATAACTGATACAGTAGTTAGCCAAAATTTGAATTGCACTCACATGTTGCTTCTTATCGTGTCGGAACCACTTTCAACGAGCAAGGGAGTAACATAAAAGATAGTTCTTAAAAGCGATAACAGAAAGTACTATCTACTGATAGCTCTCAAAGCCCCGTTTCCTAGTTGCAGTCATGTGATGTACCTTTGACCCCAAACGCCAAACTACACAAGTGGCACCTTGTGCTCCCTTATTGACTGACATGTTACCGTGCAATGGCACTGTCAACAGAGAGCGCAGTAACAGATAACCTCAAGGGAATCGATCCCATTGGTTTTCTCCCTCCAAAGGATAGTTTATTTTCCTGTGAGTTTATCATTACCAAGCTAGTCACTCGTCCTCACTGTAAAAGGAATTATTGTACGGGATATTTTCAACAGTGCTTTGCGGAACAGTAAGAAACAAAAAGGTTTTATTTTGAGGAAGCAGTGTTTTGACGGTTGAGTGCATTCGATATACTCTGTCATTTGGGTTAGTGTTGTGGAGTAAGTCCAATGTTGTTGATCCATCCTCAGTTTTTCTCCTATCACAGCCATTAAACTTTGTAACTGTTTTAAAGTCACCAGATGAGTCAAGGTGAAACCACTGAGCAGTCTTCCTCTCAGGCAACTGAGTTAGGAAGGACACCTGTATCTTTGTAGTGACTGGGTGTTTTGATACACCATCCAAAGAGTAATTAATAACTTCACCCTGCTCAAAGAGATAATCAATGTCTGCTTTCAAAATATATACAGTACAAGTCAAAAGTTTGGACACACCTACTCATTCAATGGGTTTTCTTTATTTTCACTATGTTCTACATTGTAGAATAATAATGAAGACGTCAAATCTGTGAAATAACACATATGGTATCATGTAGTAACCCAAAAAAGTGTTAAACAAATCAAAATATATTTATATTTGAGATTCTTCAAAGTAGCCACCCTTTGCCTTGATGACAGCTTTGCACACTCTTGGCATTCTCTCAACCAGCTTCATGAGGTAGTCAGTCACCTGGAATGCATTTCAATTAACAGGTGAGCCTTGTTACATTTACATTTACGTCATTTAGCAGACGCTCTTATCCAGAGCGACTTACAAATTGGTGCATTCACCTTATTAAAAGTTAATTTGTGTTTGAGCCAATCAGTTGTGTTGTGACAAGGTAGGGGTGGTATACAGAAGATAGCCCTATTAGGTAAAATACCAAGTCCATATTATGGCAAGACCAGCTCAAATAAGAAAAAAGAAACGACGGTCCATCATTACATTAAAACATGAAGGTCAGTCAATGCAGAAAATGTCAAGATCTTTTAAAGTTTCTTCAAGTGCAGTTGCAAAAAACATCAAGCACTATGATGAAACTGGCTCTCATGAGGACCGCCACAGGAAAGGAAGACCCAGAGTTAAATCTGCTGCAGAGGATATGTTCATTAGCATTAACTGAACCTCAGATTGCAGCTCAAATAAATGCTTCACAGAGTAACAGACACATCTTAACATCAACTGTTCAGATGAGACTGCATTAATCAGGCCTTCATGGTCAAATTGCTGCAAAGAAACCACTATGAAAGGACAACAATAATAAGAAGAGACTTGATTGGGCCAAGAAACACGACCAATGGACATTAGACTGATGGAAATCTGTCCTTTGGTCTGATGAGTCCAAATTTGAGATTTTTGGTTCCAACTGCCGTGTCTTTGTGAGACGCAGAGTAGGTGAACGGATGATCTCCGCATGTGTTGTTCCCACCGTGAAGCATGGAGGAGGAGGTGTGATGGTGTGGGTGATGGTGTGGGTGTCACCTGATTTATTTAGAATTCAAGGCATACTTAACCAGCATGGCTACCACACTATTCTGCAGTGATATGCCATCCCATCTGGTTTGCGCTTAGTGAGACTATCATTTGTTTTTCAACAGGACAATGACCCAACACACGTCCAGGCTGTGTAAGGGCTATTTGACCAAGAAGGATAGGGATGTAGCGCTGCATCAGATGACCTGGCCTCCACAATCACCCGACCTCAACCCAATTGAGATGGTTTGGGATGAGTTGGACCGCAGAGTGAAAGAAAAGCAGCCAACAAGTGCTCAGCATATGTGGGAACTCCTTCAAGACTGTCAGAAAAGCATTCCAGGTAAAGCTGGTTAAGAGAACGCCAAGAGTGTACAAAGCTGTCGTCAAGGCAAAGGGTGGCTACTTTGAAGAATATAAAATATATTTTGATTTGATTAACAATTTTTGGGGTTACTACATGGTTCCTTATGTGTTATTTCATAGTTTTGATGTCTTCACTATTATACTACAATGTAGAAAATAGTAAAAATAAAGAAAAACATTGAATGAGTAGGTGTGTCCCAACTTTTGACTGGTACTATATATATTGGAAAACATTGGAAAACCTCCCTGGTCGTTGTGGTTGAATCTGTGTTTGGAATTCACTGCTCGACAGAGGGACTTTATAGATAATTGAGTGTGGGGTACAAAGATAAGGTAAGTCATTTAAAAATCATATTAAACACAATTTTTGCACACAGTGAGACCATGCAACATATTATGTGACTTGTTAAGCACAGTTTTACCCCTGAACTTATTTAGGCTTGCTATAACAAAGGGTTTGAATAGTTATTGAGTGAAGACATAAGCTTTTTATTTTTTATAAATTGTAAAAATGTCTAACAACCTAATTTCACTTTGACATTATGGGGTATTGTTTGTAGGCCACTGACATAAAATCTCAATTTATTCCATTTTAAATTCAGGCTGTAACACAAAAGAATGTGGAAGAATTCAAGGGGTGTGAATACTTTCTGAAGGCACTGTAGTTACAACGGATAGACTAACATGTTGTCACGCCCTGACATTAGATATCTCTGTTTTTCTATATATTTTGGTTAGGTCAGGGTGTGACTAGGGTGGGTAAGCTAGTTTGTATGTCTAGGGTTTTTGCATGTCAAGGGTTTTGTATGTCTATGGGTTTTGTATGTTTATGTTGGCCTGATATGGTTCACAATCAGAGACAGCTGTTTATCGTTGTCTCTGATTGGGGATCATATTTAGGTAGCCATTTTCCTCGTTTATGTTGTGGGATCTTGTCTATGTATAGTTGCCTGTCTGCACTAGTCGTATAGCTTCACGGTTTGTTGGTTTTGTTAAGTGGTTCATTCAGTAAAGAGAATGTACGCATACCACGCCTTGGTCTCATCATTACAATGAACGTGACACGTGACATTTACTTAAATAAATATGTTACTTAAACATACTTGGTTAACTCATGTTCCCTTCCCCAAAAGGGAATCCATCTGTCTGTGTCTTCTGGTACATAGTCATGTTTATTCCATATCAATCCATATCCACAGTAAATCAAATACAGGAAAATAATTAATCAAATCATTTTCACTCTACCATAGCCCAGTGGTGGCTGGTGCTGCTAGAAACTAAGAAGGCAAGATACCGATACTGTCAGGTTTGTTCAGATGCTTGTCAATAGGTTGGTTTTTATATGGCGTTAAAGTGCCTAACAAAAGACATGAGGTTGGTCAATCGTTGTTTTGTAATCTGAGTCAAATGTTGGCAGAAAAACTGGCCAGGCAGGTTGAGCGCACCAATGTGTTAGGTGGGGAAGCTCGTTACCAGTAAACTTTTGTGTTGTAGCCTGTGATTCACGGGACACAGCGGTGAGATGCTGAGAAAAATATTCTGCAGCCTTGTGCTTTTATGTCTCTTATCTTTCTCAGTATATTTCTGGTATCAGTTGAGATACTCAAATGTTACTAAATCGAGTAGGAATGCTTTGCTGTCCAGTTTGAAGGATTCCCAAAGTGAAGAAGGATTAACAAAATCAGGAGTCGATTATAGAGGTATCCGCTTGGAGTCAGACTTCGGGAGAGAACAACTAACGAAAGAAAATGGTAAGTAATGTGCTGTATAACTTCTAAATATATGTAAATATATGGATTTTCGGACACTACTATGATTATGTTTTAAAAATAAGGTCACTGAAGACTGAAGACATTTGACAATAAGCTAGAGATTTTTTTTACTTATGTAATTTCATGGCACATGTGTGGCATAGTAAGCTAAAAGGTTATTGTTGATGAAATTATTTGATCATTAGCTTTCATATAGTGTTATATTTCTTAAATGGTGTCCCTTCAGAGGGCAAGAACAAGATGTACAGTGCACACGGAAAGTATTCATACCCCTTCCCTTTTTCCACATTTTGTTACGTTACAGCCTAATTAAAAAAAAAAAAATCCTCATCAATCTACACACAATACCCCATAATGACAAAGTGAAAACAGGTTTTTAGACATTTTTGAAAATGTATAAAAAATAAAAACAGAAATACCTTATTTACATAAATATTCAGATACTTTGCTATGAGAGTCAACATATCAATTGATTGGACATGATTTGGAAAGGCACACACTTGTCTATATAAGATCCCACAGTTGACAGTGCATGTCAGAGAAAAGAAAACAAGCCATGAGGTCGAAGGAATTGTCCGTAGAGCTCCGAGACAGGATTGTGTCGAGCCACAAATCTGGTGAAGGGTACCAAAAAATGTCTGCAGCATTGAAGGTCCCCAAGAACACAGTGGCCTCCAACATTCTTAAATGGAAGAAGTTTGGAACCAAGACTCTTCCTAGAGCTGTTCGCCCGGCCAAACTGAGCAATCGGGGGAGAAGGATCTTGCTCAGGGAGGTGACCAAGATCCCAATGTGTAACGGCTTTCCTCTTCCTCCTCTGAGGATGAAGAGTAACAAGGATCGGAGAACCAACGCGCAGCGTGGTAAGGTTCATGATGAAATTTAATAGAACAAAAACTGAACACTGAAAATAAAAAACAATAAAGAGAACGAACTAAACCGAAACAGTTCCATGTGGAACACACAGACACAGAAGACAACCACCAACAAAACACAACAGCAAACAGGCTACCTAAATATGGTTCCCAATCAGAGACAATGACTAACACCTGCCTCTGGTTGAGAACCATATCAGGCCAAACGAAAAACACAACAAAGAAACACAAAACATAGATAACCCACCCAACTCGTCCTGATCAACTAAAACAAAGAAATAACACAAGAACTAGGGTCAGAACGTGACACAATGGTTACTCTGACAGAGCTCCAGAGTTCCTCTGTGGAGATGGGAGAACCTTCCAGAAGGACAACCATCTCTGCAGCACTCCACCAATCAAGCCTTTATGGTAGAGTGGCCAGACAGAAGTCACTCCTCAGTAAAAGGCACATGACAGCCAGCTTGGAGTTTGCCAAAAGGTACCTAAAGGACTCTCAGACCTTGAGAAACAAAATTCTCTAGTCTGATGAAACCAAGATTGAACTCTTTTGCCTGAATGCCAAGAGCCACGTCTGGAGGAAACCTGGCACCATCCCTACAGTGAACTTTGGTGGTGGCAGCATCCTGCTGTGGGGATGTTTTTCAGAGGCAGGGACTGGGAAACTAGTCAGGATCGAGGGAAAGGTAAACAGAGAAAAGTACAGAGAGATCCTTGATGAAAACCTGCTCCAGAGCACTCAGGACCTCAGATTGGGGCGAAGGTTCACCTTCCAACAGAACAATGACCCTAATCAAACAGCCAAGACAATGCAGGAGTGGCCAAGGGACAAGTCTCTGAATTTCCTTGAGTGGCCCAGCCAAAGCCCGGACTTGAACTCGATCGAATCTCTGGAGACCTGAAAATAACTTTGCAGCGAAGCTTCCCATCCAACCTGACAGAGCTTGGGAGGATCTGCAGAGAAGAATGGGAGAAACTCCCCAAATACAGGTGTGCCAAGCTTGTAGCGTCATACCCAAGAAGACTCGAGGCTGTAATCGCTGCCAAAGGTGCTTCAACAAAGTACTGAGTAAAGGGTCTGAATACTTATGTAAATGTGATATTTCTGTTTTTAATTTTTAATACATTTTGCAAAGATTTCTAAAAACCTGTTTTTGCTTTGTCATTATGGGGTAATGTGTGTAGACTGATAAGGGGGAAAAAACGACTTAATCTATTTCAGAATAAGGCAGTAACGTAACAAAATGTGGAAAAAGTCAACAGGTCTGAATACTTTCCGAATGCACTGTTGCTATTCTCTGCTTCTGATGACAGCTGACCATAAGGCCAGTAATGCCATCATACTGTAAGCCTGTGATAAGCTGCAAAATGGATTCAGATAGCTGATATACTGAGACAGAGTGACAGTCAAATAAAACAGGCTGGAGATCTTACAGCTAGACACGAAGGAAATGTTCATTTGAGAACACAACACAGAAACACAGAAACTTTACAGACAGAACCCCTTCCCCTCTTTATTGCAGGATTGTAATATGTGATTAATCAACATTAGTTCATTAGACACTTGTTCATTTTGAATAACGGTTTAACAATTAAAACAAGTTTAAACACTTCACTTCAAAGAATCAACACTTTATCACTTCAAAATGTACAAATACGCAGTGGCAATTTTAGCATGGAAATTATGGTGGGGCAAACGCAACCATTTTTTTTTATGCATGCCAGCAAAGCCACTACACAACACAACACTAAACAGTACATTAATTGCACTATAACGGTGACAAACAGTGCCCACAAACTGCTAGGGACTACATAAAGCTGTCCCAACAGCAGAACGTTCTACACCTGATAATGGCTGACTTGCTTGAATAAAGAAAGTTTCTACTGACTCCTTGTGGACTTGTGTAAGTCGATAAGAACTGCATTCTCCAATAAACATGAACCATACACAAACAATATTACGTTTATGTTCAGTAAATTCATTATGTTTGTTCATTTATCATTAACACTTAGCTCCAAGTAAAAGCAAGTGCAAGCAAACGAGCTGCGACAAGGTAGGCCTTTCATTCAGCAGGCCTTTCGTTCAGCACTTTCAAAATGGACACCAACAGAAATTGTGAGTCCGTGTAACTTATTATGTGATTTGTTAAGCCACATTTTACTCCTGAACTAATTTAGGCTTGGCTAAAGAAAGGGTCTGAATACTGATGCAACAACTATATTTTATCTTAAAAAATATAAAATATGTCTTCCACTTTGACATTACAGAGTATTTTGTGTACATTATTGACAACAAATGTCAATTAAATCCATTTGAATCGCATTTTGTAACACAATCAAATTTGAAGAAATCCAAGGGGATTAAATAATACTTTTGCAAGGCATCATTTTATCAACATTTTCTTTTGTCCAACACCTGAACCAATTTAATATTTGATTTTTCAGAAACTACAGAGACCAATACCCAAGAATTAAAGAAATGCCCAGATCCCTCTCCACTTCTAGGTACATGGTAACATGGAAAACAATAAATGAAATTCTCTATCAATACCAATAAGTACTGATACCATTTCTAAAGGCATCAAGTCGCCACATGAATAGATTTTAAGTTACTTTAATGTAACTTTTCTCCTGATCTGCAGTTGGGCCTCTCAGGGTTGAGTTCTCTACGCCTGTCAGCTTGGACACAGTGAGGAAGGAGAACCCAGGTCTGCAGGAAGGAGGTCGCTACAAACCACATGACTGTGTCGCCCTCCAGAAGGTTGCTCTAATCATCCCCTTCCGCCATCGTGACGAGCACCTCAAGTTCTGGCTCTACTACCTCCATCCCATCCTTCAGCGCCAACAGCTGGACTATGGTGTCTATGTTATCAATCAGGTACAGTACAACACACATTTGGAAAAGTACTTAAATTTAACACTAACATTTAAACACTTGAATGAAACACTTAGGGCCTGTTTCCGGGAAGCAAATTAAGCCTAATCCTGGACTAAATAGCGATTACAATGGAGATTCTCCATTCAATATGCTATTAAGACCAGAATTAGGCCTAATGTGTTTCGAGAAAACTTCCCCTTAAATGACGTAGAGCCTGGTTCCGCTCTAGGTTTCTTCCTAGGTTCCTGCTTTTTTTAGGGAGTTTTTCCTAGCCACCGTGCTTCTACACCTGCATTGCTTGCTGTTTGGGGTTTTAGGCTGGGTTTCTGTATAGCACTTTGTGACATCTGCTGAATTAAAAAGAACTTTATAAATACATTTGATTGGTTTACAGTAAGATGTTTAATCTTCATCTTGAGGATGCCTTTTACCTTCATTAGGATGGAGACAACACGTTCAACAGGGCCAAGCTGATGAACATTGGCTATGCTGAGGCCCTGAAAGAGTATGACTACGACTGCTTTGTGTTCAGTGACGTGGACATCATCCCCATGGATGACCGCAACACCTACAAATGCTTCAGCCAGCCCAGACACCTGTCTGTCTCCATGGACAAGTTTGGCTTCAAGTACGTGTCAAGTCCTATCGCAGTGCCACAGTACGGTGTAGACCTCAACCAATAACCTTTATTTTGGAGTGAACTATCACTTTAAATGTTTAACTGCTGACTCGTTGTTATGACCATGGTAAATACCAGAGTGGTTGTTAATGTTTCCTCATACCTACAGTATTACCAAGGGGAAAAGGACTCGATTAAATCTGTTTCGCTGAAGCGTTCGAGATTTGCATTTAAATCGCACAAGGTATTTTCGATAGAACCGACATATGCGGTGTTTACCGTGAATATAGTCTCCACTAACACAGGAACATTTCTTTTAAATGTAACTCTGGCTCCAACACAGAACTTTAGCGCTACGGATTGGATACATCCCTAACACTTCTTCAATTCCTACCTTCGGAGGCACAGCACGACAGAACAGGAAACTATAATATATCATAACGTATGACATTTAGCAAACAATTTTATCCAAAGTGACTTAGTCATGCATGCATACATTTTATTTGCACCAAGTATCAAACCCACTATTCTGACATTGCAAGCTCCATCCTCTACTCACTGAGCTACAGTGGACCACCAAGGGAGGGCCCGTCACGTCCGCCTCAACCACTCGGCCATCACAGCTGCTAGTATTTCCAGTATATCTGTATATTTGATTGTCTTCGTCTCCTCCATAGGTTGCCCTATAATCAGTACTTTGGCGGTGTCTCATCGTTGAGTAAAGAGCAGATCATGAAAATCAACGGCTTTCCCAACAACTACTGGGGGTGGGGTGGTGAAGATGACGACATTTTCAACAGGTCAGAAAACGTTTATCCTCATAGACATGTAGCACATCGTAACTCTTGATCTTACTTACGTTTGCCTGCTCATAAAATCACATGCTGCACACTGGATGATGTTATCAGTGTCATCGGAAACACATCTTTCCCTTATCACTGATCACTTATCTTTTTGACTACAAAACATAGAAACCTGCCGTTGTCACATTATGTTGACATTGCGGGGGTGCTGGAGAGGATGTGTTTTGTTTAAAAAAAAGGGTGACCCCCCCCCCCCCCCCTTAAATTATTTTAATCAAATTCCTATCACTGGTCTGATTTCCGTAGGATGAATGACAGAAAAATGTCCATCTCTCGTCCGGACGGCGAAGTCGGAAAATGCCGGATGATCCGTCACGAAAGAGACATAAATAACAACGACAATCCTCAGAGGTAAAGCTTTAGAACAACCGCGTTCACCAAGTTCCCCCTCAAATTTTAAACTACCACCCGTCCCCCAACTATACTCCAAATGTTGATGACAGATTATTATTTTGCCCTGCAGGTTCAAGAGAATAACTCACACGTTAAAGACGATGGATACCGATGGCCTCAACTCTCTCGAGTACAAAGTTGTCGCAGTTGAAAAGCATGACCTGTTCACAAATATTACAGTAGACGTGGGGATACCACCCGAAGATGAAGAAGACATGGATAAAGAATGAATGAGGAAGAGATGAACAAGCAGAGCCCTGCGTGCCCGTTTGTAAATCCGGCCCTGTGAAGAAGGCAGGAACCACCTGGAATGAGGTCAAGAAAACTTCCCAGAACAGTACGAGGGATGCTAGGTAATAGAACAACCTAGAGGGCAGCGCACAATCTATTTGTTGCATTAACCAATAACCTATTGCAGAGGCTGCAGCGGTTATAATACAACACTGTAGAACCGTAACATGACTTAGCATGAATCTTTGAGGAGGTGTCATGATATCCACTTGGAACTTTTGTCCCTCGAGCGGCCCAATTGGCAGAGCTTTGTGTAGTGCTGCCTTCAACTGCTTTCACCGCAACTCGGAGAAACAAGGTCCCAACTCTGAAATAACCCCCCCTCCAAGTTCCAATTACAATTGGGAAAGTCTGAGAGGATTTTGATACCCAAGTTGTGACGTTTCATCTCTGACCTTTCACCTTTTCAGGGAGCAAATTTTAGGTTTACAAATACTGTATTTTTGCTCTACACTAGTGTACATCAAGCAAGGGCTATGGAATGTAAAGGTTTCAGAGATGCTTTTTGATATTGTTGTTGATCGAATGTGTTGCCTTTCCTCCTTATTTTCTGTGTGAAAATCTGAACTTTAATTTAGTATTTTTTAGTTATTGGACTATTATAGTGTGGCTACTGTGTGAGCCATGGGAAACTCCCCAAAAACAATAACAAAATGTTCAACTGTTCAAAATAAAATGACAGAGACCTCTTCTTTATTTGCCAATTGATTTATTATCTGGTCATGATGATGTCATTTGTTTGGTGATGTCAGATCCCCCTAGCAGCTCTCCTCCTTCATGACTAAGATGTCCATTCTGGTTTCCCTGTAGAGAAAGGAATGTTCATGCCATAATTTATTTACTATGTTGTTGGGTATGAATTATGTTCAATATGGTTGTATTGTACATTCAAACGGAATTCAACGAAACCTGCTCTCATAGAGTCTTAATTTGATCACTCTTTTGTTGCTGAGAATTTTCTTGCACAGCAGGAAATACAAACGTGTAGTGTATTTGAGTTTTAAAAAGGCTTCTAAAGTTCGTAATTTCAATTTAGAAATTTCAGACTTGATTTTCCATAACGAAAAATGTGCTAACCCATACAAAAATATCCATTCATTATAATCCACATAATAATTCACATTTCCTGTTGCTGCAGGATTTTTTTCCTGCTGTAGCAAATTGGCTCAAATTAAGATCCTATATCCGTAGTATCTTTGTGTCATTATCTAGGTTTTCATCCAATTGGAGACAGATTCTAAAGTCCACAAAAAGAAAATAAGCACATTTTCCCACCAGTGGTGTGTTTCCACCAAACGGACCTGTGTCAGATCAAATTCAGTGCTTGATGACGTAGCCCACACAAAATGTACTTTTTCGCTTAAATTTTCATGTACCGAATAAAGATCTAAAGTTCAATGTGTTTCCATGGCATTTTCAACTCTACCGATAGTTATGTCACAAAAACTATTGCGTTAAATAGCAAATGTACCTACTCTGGTCTTGGCACCTGCGCTCTAGACAACAGCTCACAGCTAGTCTACATAAGGAAAATATTTTTGTTTGTCAAACGGCAGTCAAGCATTGATCATCATGTCCCCAAAATAAGACCCTCGATATGTATTGGAAAGGAGCATCAAGGTCATCTTGTACTTTCACCACCCTGTGATGTTCATCATCATTTATTTAATCTGTAGCCTAATAATCTACATGCTTTCCAGAGTTGTAGTGGGAGGACCACACACCATATCATCGTGCGACTTCAAGTTTACTTTGATATTATGGTTATTATATCAATATTTGTGCTTAATGGCATTTCCACCACCATTTCTCGCATAATTCATTATACCGACACAAAAAGAACCCAACCGTGTCCAACAAATTAGGCCTATTTGTCGGCATTTATAAAATGTTACCTAAACTACCTGTTTCCATCACAGCTGTCATGCTTATTTTTAAAATAAAAGGTTTGACTTTACTCACATAAACTGTGGATGGAAACGTGGTTCCAGAAGCACTTTAGTGGCTACAACATTACATTGTAGGAGCCTACAGAATGTGGATTTTCCTGAAATACTGGTCTGAATTCAGTGTTTACCTTTGAGGTGTTGAGTGTTGTTTCTGTAAACGGACTCTCTCAGCTTTATAGTGATATGGTTGGACAGGGCTGTGAGAAAGGAGCAGCTGTGTACCAGGGACATCATTCAAATACTTTTTGTGTGTTTCAACTTGTCTGGAATGCCTGATGGGCAGGGTTAGCCGTTTTAGAACTAGTCTATTGCTTCCATTGTGCCAGGCAAGCTCAATCAAGCCCAGTTTAAGTATCTGAAATGATTTCAAATAATACTTTAACCCAGGTCGGTACAGTACTCACTGTCTCTGGACACAGAGTGCACACTCGTTGGGGTAGGTGTTGCCATCGGAGCCACACACAGGAGCCAAGTTCATAGGGCAAGCTAGGATCTCCACCATATCAACACAAGATGGCTACAAAACAATATCACATTACTGTTAAGACCAAGAGAATGGGCAGTCAGGAGAGTGTAATGTTACAAAATACTCAGTTAGAAATGCATTGTGTAGAACAAGTATGAACGATATGATTGCATGTCATGTGGAATAGGGGTCGACTGTGTCAGGCTCTATTGATTACACTTCTATCTGCTGACACTTTCTGAATGTTTCATGAGACTGAATTCACAGACTAGAGTGAAATTGTCCCTAGATGCTGATCTTGGGATTTGTGTTTTCCCTGCTAATGGTTAAGGTTATGATTGGGGGAGGGGAAGCTGATCCTTAATCTCTACCTAGGGGAAACTTTACCCCAAGCTGAATTCACACCAGGTTTGGTTTACGAAGCAGCATTTACATTAGACATGTCAAGATCAGCCTTACCTTTCTGTAAAGTCCAGAGTGCTCTTCTTCTGCGCCTGAAGAAAACAAATAGTATGTTACAATGTTTTTTCAAATCACCTCAAGAATGTTATTACAATGTCAGACCATGGAGGTTTAGATAACATCATACTCATTTAACCATCATCTCATGTACTGTACATTAAAACTGGTATATCATCTGGCCACTTAGCCATAATAGTTTCAACATAGTTTCATAGTCCCTCGACTCCAGCAGGTGGCAGAATCAAGCTTTTCCCATAGTTACTGAAATACTCCACGGTTCAATCAATGCTTTCTTTGAGTATTTAATTAAATTCAATAAACTTTATTAAACCCCAAGATATCACACAGAAAACAGTTGTACTTGACCTGCAAAGGCGACGAGGAGCATCACACACAGCAGCATCACTACTTTTCCAGCCATGTTGTCAGTGGATAGACAGCGAGAGTGCCCTATCTAACATTCTCTCAGTGGTTATTGTGAAGCAGCAGGTGTGAGAACTTTCACAGCTGACAGGAGTCAGGCTGTGTCCCAAATAGCACCCTATCCCCTATAATATAGCGCACTATATTAGTCCTATGAACCCTGGTCAAACCCTAGTCAAATGTAGTGCCCTATATAGGGAGTAGGGTGCCATTTGAGACGCAAATGGACTTTACTCGGCAGAAGATGATGAAATAAACGTTGAAGTGCTGTAGTTTTCCATTCCTATGAATTCACCTTAGAGTTTTGGAGCTAATTGTGAGGGGGCCTGGGTGATATCCTGTAACTTTTTTCAGTGAATTGTTGTAGTTCCACTTTACATTTACCACAGGAAGGTTTCCACTCTGAAATAACCCCTTAAATGACCATCCTTGTTGTGGGAAAGTCTGAGATGATTTTGATACCCGAGTTCACGAGTTGTGAAGTATCATCTCTGATCTTTCACCTTTTCAAGGAGCATTTGAAGACAGCATTACTTTTGGTGTACCAATACTGTGTTATTGTTCTAGATCAAACAAGGGCTATGGAATGTAAAGTTCTCAGACCTAGAGATGTGTCATATTTTGTGAACTTGAATTTGATGTATTTTTTGTTGTTATCGAATGTCTATTGGGCTATACGCTTTGTATTATAGTGTGGTGTTTTTGTAATGTGTGAGCCATTGGAAACTCCAATAGAATAAACTGAGGTCACTTTCTTTATTTTCCAATTCATTTATTATCTGGTCATGATGATGACATTTGTGTGGTGATGTCAGACCCCCCTAGCAGCTCCCTTGCCTGACGACTCATTATTCATTTAATTCCGCTGCTCTAACAATCTCTCCATACATCAGTCTGAACCTGCTATCCTAGAAGTCCTTTGTGCTTACTTCAAAACGACCTGATTCGTGATTCGTGTAGATCGGCTCTGGACCAACCCATCGGTTTCTGGGACCAATCAGAACCGGTTTGAATGTCGTCGGGGAGGAAGCATATCCAGTGTCAACGTAGAGAAGAAACGTTAATGGCTGTGCCGTTTGGCCGGAGCGATGTGGATTGGTAGCCAGTCAAGCACTCCCTCCCATGCTCATGATCGAAATGTCCATTCCGGTTTCCCTGTAAAGAGACAAATGTTCATGTCATACACTGATTTATTTGTTATGCCTTGTGGTATGAATAAAACATAACATAATTTTAATTGAAAAAATCTCAAAGTTCTACAGTGAGTGCATTATATATGAGAATTATGTTCAATATGGTTGTATTGTACATACAGCTGGAATTCAATGAAACCTACTCTCATTGGAAGGAAATATACACAGTGTATTCCAAACATTAGAAACACCTTCCTAATATTGAGTTGCACCCCCCTTGCCCACTATGCCCCTTAGAACAAGCTCAATCTGTCGGGGGATGGACTCTACAAGGTGTTGAAAGCGTTCCACAGGGATGCTGGCCCATGTTGACTCCAGTGCTTCCAAAAGTTGTGTCAAGTTGGCTGGATGTACTTTGCGGTGGACCATTCTTGATACGCAGGAAACTGTTGAGAGCGAAAAAAACTTGCAGCGTTGCAGTTCTTCACACAAACCGGTGCGGCCTGGCACCTACGACCATACCTTGTTCAAAGGCACTTACATTTTCTGTCTTGCCCATTCACCCTCTGAATGGCACACAAACACAATCCATGTCTCAAGGCTTGAAAATCCTTCTTTAACCTGTCTCCTCCCCTCAATTTACCCCTGATTGAAGTGGATTTAACAAGGGATCATCAATAATGGATCATAGCTTTCGCCTGGATTCACCTGGTCAGTCTATGTCCTGGAAAGAGCAGGTGTTCTTATTGTTTTGTCTACTCAGTGTAAAGTATCTGTGTCATTGAAGCACAATATGTGATTTTCCTTGCAATGCATGTTTGATTAAATTCAGCCCCTTGAATGTATTTCAGTGATTTACTGGAGGCCTGAAGCATTGCTTCTGTAAACTGTGACACGACCTCAGCTGTATAGTGACAAGTGTATGCAGTATTCTATTTTGGGGCTCCCGAGTGGCTTAGCGGTCTAAGGCACTGCATCTCAGTGCTAGAGGCGTCACTACAGACACCCTGGTTCAAATCCAGTATCACAACTGGGCGTGATTGTGAGTCCCATAGGGCGGCACACAACTGGCCCAACATTGTCTGGGTTTGACCCTGTATTGGTATTTTATTAGGATCTCCATTAGCTGGTGCAAAAGCAGCAGCTTCTCTTCCTGTGGTCCACACAAAACATGAAACAAAATACAGAATGACATAACATCATTTGACAAGAACAGCTCAAGAACAGAACTACATACATTTTTAAAAGGGAACACATTGTCTACTTATCAATGCATACACACAAACTATCTAGGTCAAATAGGGAAGAGGCGTTGTGCCCACGAGGTGTTGCTTTATCTTTTTTTGAAACCAGGTTTGCTGTTTATTTGTAGAATTATGAGATGGAAGGAAGTTCCATGCAATACGGGGTCTATATAATAATGTACGTTTTCTTGAATTTTTCTGGATTTGGGGACTATGAAAAGACCCCTGGTGGCATGTCTGGTGGGATAAGTGTGTGTGTCAGAGCGGTGTGTAAATTGACTATGCAAACAGTTTGGGATTTTTAACACATTAATGTTTCTTATAAAAAGAAGAAGTGATGCAGTCAGTCTCTCCTCAACTCTTAGCCAAGAGAGACTGGCATGCATAGTATTTAGATCAGCCCTCTGATTACAATTAAGAGCAAAACATGCCACTCTGTTCTGCCGCATGCCGCAGCAGCAGTATAACTAGGACTTTCCTTGCCACACTGGACAACACGACTGGACAATAATCAAGATTAGACAAAACTAGAGCCTGCAGAACTTGCTTTTTTGGAGTGTGGTGTCAAAAAAGCAGAGCATCTCTTTATTATGGCTAGACCTCTCCTCATCTTTGCAACCATTGAATCTATATGTTTTGACCATGACAGTTTACAATGTAAGGTAACGCAAGTAATTTAGTCTCCTCAACTTGTTCAAGTCACACCATTCATTACCAGATTCAGCTGAGGTCTACCACTTAAGGAATTATTTGTACCAAATACAATGCTCTTAGTTTTAGAGATGTTCAGGAACAGTTTACTACTGGCCACCCATTCCAAAACAGACTGCAACTCTTTGCTAAGGGTTTCAGTGACATCATTAGCTGTGGTTGCTGGACACACATGCTTTGTTTAATGCCAGTGGCAGGTCATTAGTAAAAACAGAAAAGAATAGAGGGCCTAGAGAGCTGCCCTGCTGTACACCACACTTTACATGTTTGACATTAGAGACGCTTGTAACGGTAGTCTTCGTCCTCCTCGTCTGAGGAGTAAGAAATGTCGGACCAAGATGCAGCGTGGTGAGTATCCATTTTAATAGGAATACGTGAAACAAACAAAATAACGAAATAAACGAACGAAGACGAAACAGTCCTGTAAAGTGACACCACAAAACACAGGAACACAGTAACAATCACACAAACCGCAATACAAAACAGGCTACCTAAATATGGCTCCCAATCAGAGACAACGACAAACACCTGCCTCTGATTGAGAACCATATCAGGCCAAACACATAGAAATAGACAAACAACATAGAATGCCCACTCAGATCACACCCTGACCAAACAAAACATAGAAACATACACAGCAAACTATGGTCAGGGCATGACAACGCTTCCATTAAAGAACCCTTTGAGTTCTATTAGACAGATGCTCTGAATCTACGATATGGCAGGGGTTGAAAAGCCATTGCACTCAAGTTTTGGTCAATAATATCAAAGGCTGCACTGAAATCTAACAGTACAGCCTCCACAATCTTCTTATAATCTTTTTCTTTCAACCAATCATCAGTCATTTGTGTCCGTGCAGTACATGTTGAGTGCCCTTCTGTCAACGTCGTGTGTATAGGTGGCAGGGAAGTCAGGCGCAGGAGAGTTAAACGAAGTGTAAATGGAGACTTTTAATAAATGTCCACATGACATGCTTCAAACACGAGAATATACATACATTAAATAAACATGGGTACGAGGACCCGTCGCGCACCTATACACCAAGAATAAACACTTGACATAAAACAATCTCTGACAAACACATGAGGGGAAACAGAGGGTTAAATACACAACAGGTAATGAATGGGATTGACAACAGGTGTGGGAAGACACAACCAATGGAAAATGAAAAATGGATCGATGATGGCTAGAAGGCCGGTGAAGTCGACCGCCGAACACCGCCCGGACAAGGAGAGGCAACGACTTCGGCAGAAGTCGTGACATTACCCCCCCCCTGACGCGCGGCTCCAGCAGCGCGTCGACACCGGCCTCGGGGACGACCCGGAGGGCGAGGTGCAGGGCGATCCGGGTGGAGGCGGTGGAATTCTTTTAACATGGAAGGATCTAAAACGTCCTCCACCGGAACCCAGCATCTCTCCTCCGGCCCGTACCCCTCCCAGTCCACGAGGTACTGAAGGCCCCTCGCCCGACGTCTCGAATCCAAAATGGATCGAACAGAGTACGCCGGGACCCCCTCGATGTCTAGAGGAGGCGGAGGAACTTCACGCACTTCAGCCTCCTGGAGCGGGCCAGCCACCACCGGCCTGAGGAGAGACACATGGAACGAGGGGTTAATACGGTAATTAGTGGGCAGTTGTAACCTATAACATACCTCGTTCACTCTCCTCAGGACTTTAAACGGCCCCACAAACCGCGGACACAGCTTCCGGCAGAGCAGGCGGAGGGGCAGGTTTCGGGTCGAGAGCCAGACCCTGTCCCCTGGTACGAACACCGGGGCCTCACTGCGGCGACGGTCTGCGCCAATTTTCTGGCGCCTTATGGCACGCTGAAGGTGGACGTGGGCTGCCTCCCAGGTTTCCTCAGCGTGCCGAAACCAATTGTCCACCGCAGGAGCTTCGGTCTGACTCTGATGCCAAGGAGCCAGAACCGGCTGATACCCTAATACACATTGAAAAGGGGTAAGGTTAGTGGAGGAGTGACGTAGCGAGTTCTGGGCCATCTCTGCCCAGGGCACGAACTTCGCCCACTCCCCCGGCCGGTCCTGGCAATAGGACCGCAGAAACCTGCCCACATCCTGGTTAACTCTCTCCACCTGCCCATTACTCTCGGGGTGAAAACCTGAGGTAAGACTAACCGAGATCCCCAGACGTTCCATGAACGCCTTCCAGACCCTTGACGTGAACTGGGGACCCCGATCAGACACTATATCCTCAGGCACCCCATAGTGCCGGAAAACATGTGTAAACAGGGCCTCTGCAGTTTGTAAGGCCGTAGGGAGACCGGGCAAAGGGAGAAGACGACAGGACTTGGAGAACCGATCCACAACGACCAGGATCGTGGTGTAACCCTGTGAAGGTGGAAGATCAGTCAAAAAATCCACTGACAGGTGCGACCACGGCCGTTGAGGAACGGGTAAAGGTAGAAGCTTACCTCTAGGCAGGTGTCTAGGAGCCTTGCACTGGGCGCACACCGAACAGGAGGAAACATAAATCCTCACGTCCTTAGCTAAAGTGGGCCACCAGTACCTCCCATCAAGACAGCGCATCGTCCGACCTATCCCAGGATGACCAGAGGAGGGTGATGTGTGAGCCCAATAAATCAATCGGTCGCGGACAGCAGACGGAACGTACAGACGACCAGCTGGACACTCAGGAGGAGAGGGCTCTGCACGTGACGCCCGCTCAATGTCCTCGTCCAGCTCCCACACTACTGGCGCCACCAAACACGACTCTGGGAGTATGGGAGTGGGATCCATGGGCCGCTCCTCTGTGTCATACAGCCGAGACAAAGCGTCTGCCTTGACGTTCTGGGAGCCTGGTCTGTAAGTAAGCGTAAACACAAAACGAGTGAAAAACATGGCCCACCTTGCCTGGCGAGGATTTAGTCTCTTCGCCTGCCGGATGTACTCCAGATTGTGGTGGTCAGTCCAGATGAGAAAAGGGTGATTAGCCCCCTCAAGCCAATGTCTCCACACCTTCAAGGCTTTTATGACAGCTAACAGCTCTCGGTCCCCCACATCATAGTTTCGCTCCGCCGGGCTGAGCTTCTTCGAAAAGAAAGCACAGGGGCGAAGCTTCCGTGGCACACCCGAATGCTGAGAGAGCACTGCTCCTATCCCAGCTTCGGATGCGTCCACCTCTACTATGAATGGCAAAGAGGGATCCGGATGAGCCAACACAGGCGCCGAGGTAAACAGAGCCTTCAGTTGTCCAAAAGCCCTATTCGCCTCGGCCGACCACTGCAAGCGCACCGGTCCCCCCTTTAGCAGTGAGGTAATGGGAGCTGCAAACTGACCAAAACCCCGGATAAATCTCCGGTAGTAATTGGCAAACCCTAAAAAACGCTGCACCTCCTTTACCGTGGTTGGAGTTGGCCAATTACGCACGGCTGTAATGCGGTCGCTCTCCATTTCCACTCCTGAAGTGGAAATCTGATGCCCTAGGAAGGAGATGGATTGTTGGAAGAACAAGCATTTCTCAGCCTTGACATATAGATCATGCTCCAACAGGCGACCGAGCACCCTGCGCACCAGGGACACATGCTCGGCGCGTGTAGCGGAGTATATCAAAATATCATCGATATACACCACTACACCCTGCCCGTGCAGGTCCCTGAAGATCTCATCTACAAATGATTGGAAGACTGATGGAGCATTCATCAACCCATATGGCATGACCAGGTACTCATAATGACCTGAGGTGGTGCTAAATTCCGTCTTCCACTCATCACCCCTCCTAATACGCACCAGATTGTACGCACTCCTGAGATCCAATTTTGTGAAGAAGCGGGCCCCGCGCATTGACTCCATTACTGTATTGATCAAAGGTAGCGGGTAACTATATTTTACCGTGATTTTATTGAGATCTCGATAATCAATGCACGGGCGTAAACCGCCATCCTTCTTCTTCACAAAAAAGAAACTCGAAGAGGCGGGTGAAATGGATGGCTGAATGAACTCCTGACATAGGGATTCAGAGATATATGTATCCATAGCCACTGTCTCCGCTTGCGACAGGGGATACACGTGACTCCTGGGATATGCAGCGTCTACCAGGAGATCTATCGCACAATTCCCCTGTCGATGGGGTGGTAATTGAGTCGCCTTCTTTTTACAGAAGGCGAGTGCCAAATCGGCATATTCTGGGGGAATGCGCACGGTGGAGACCT
This sequence comes from Salvelinus fontinalis, assembly GCF_029448725.1. Classification (NCBI taxonomy): domain Eukaryota; kingdom Metazoa; phylum Chordata; class Actinopteri; order Salmoniformes; family Salmonidae; genus Salvelinus; species Salvelinus fontinalis. Next base: position 22,535,034 of record NC_074706.1, read on the forward strand.
GGTCTGGACTTTCCACCGTAGTAGCACCAACGGAAACCCCTACACACCTACCTGAGCACTCTCGCGACCACCCCGTGAGAGCCCTCTGTGGCCAAGAAACAGTGGGGTTATGATAAGTTAACCAGGGTAGGCCTAGCACCACAGAATACGCAGGGGAATCAATAAGGAAAAGACTAATCTTCTCCTTGTGACCCTCCTGCGTTATCATAGACAAAGGTGCGGTGACCTCCCTGATTAACCCTGACCCTATTGGTCGACTATCTAAGGCATGAATAGGGAAAGGCATATCCACAGAAACAATAGGAATCCCTAAACTATGAGCTAAATTTTTATTAATGAAATTCCCAGCCGCGCCTGAATCTACTAGCGCCTTATACTGGGAATGCAGGGAAAAATCCGGAAAAGTGACAGAGACAAACATAAGTGCAGCAGAGGGCTCTGGATGAGTATGGTGCCTACTCACCTGGGGTGATGCCAGAGTGCCCTGCCTGCCTTCTCTATTCCCAGAGGAACCAACCCGGCACCGATCAGCAGTGTGATCTCTGCGATCATAGATGGTGCTCGAGCGGGTACCCCCTCCGGTCTCCCTGCGCACCATCCCTCCCAATTCCATAGGTTCGGGAGAGAGAGTGCGGGAGGATGGAACAACCAGACCCCGATCTAGACGTCCCCGAGTAGCCAGCATGTTGTCCAGCCTGATGGACATATCCACCAGCTGGTCGAAGTTGAGGGTGGTGTCTCTACAGGCCAGCACCCGACGGACGTCCTCGCGTAGACTACAACGGTAGTGGTCGATCAGGGCCCTGTCGCTCCATCCAGCGCCGGCAGCCAACGTCCTAAACTCTAAAGCGAACTCCTGAGCACTCCTCGTCCCCTGCCTCAGATGATAGAGGAGCTCACCCGCTGCTCTGCCTTCGGATGGGTGGTCGAATACCTTCCGGAAATGGCAGATGAACTCCTCAAAATGGTCCAACGCCGTATCCTCTCCACACACAGCGTTGGCCCACTCCAGGGCTTTCCCGGTGATGCATGAGACGAGGGCGGAACTTTTCTCACGGTCTGATGGTACTGGAGAGACCGTGGCCAGATACAAGTTCAGTTTTAGGAGAAAACCCTGGCAGCTGGCAGTATCTCCATTGTATCCCGTGGGTAGGGTTAAATGGATCCTGTTCTGTTCAGGAGGAGGAAAAGCGTTCAAAGGAATTCCAGGTGGTGGTGGTGGAGGTGCTGGAAAAGCTCCCTGTCTCTCCCAGCGGTCCATATTCTGGACAATGCGATCCATGGCAGCGCTCAGACTGTCAATCTCCTCCGCTTGTTCCATGACACGTTCCTCTACCGCCATTAGCGAAATGCCTCCTCCTGCTGACTTCATTTTTATGGTCAGAGATTCTGTCAACGTCGTGTGTATAGGTGGCAGGGAAGTCAGGCGCAGGAGAGTTAAACGAAGTGTAAATGGAGACTTTTAATAAATGTCCACATGACATGCTCCAAACACGAGAATATACATACATTAAATAAACATGGGTACGAGGACCCGTCGCGCACCTATACACCAAGAATAAACACTTGACATAAAACAATCTCTGACAAACACATGAGGGGAAACAGAGGGTTAAATACACAACAGGTAATGAATGGGATTGACAACAGGTGTGTGGGAAGACAAGACAAAACCAATGGAAAATGAAAAATGGATCGATGATGGCTAGAAGGCCGGTGAAGTCGACCGCCGAACACCGCCCGGACAAGGAGAGGCAACGACTTCGGCAGAAGTCGTGACACCTTCTCTATAAGCATGCTGAAAGTCTGTTGTTAATTTGTTTTCAGAGAAATAGCATTGTATTTGGTCAAACAATCTTTTCCAACAGTTTGCTAAGAGCTGGCATCAAGCTGAAAGGTTTGCTGTTGGAACCAGTAAAGGGCTGCTTTACCACTCTTGGGTCGCGGAATTACTTTGGCTTCCCTCCAGGCCTGAGGACAAAGACTTTCCTCTAGGCTCAGATTAAAAATATGACAGATAGGAGTGGCTATAGAGTCAGCCATCCTCAGTAACTTTCCATCTAAGTTGTCAATGCCAGGAGGTTAATGATCGTTAACAATAATTTTTCCACCTCTCCCACACTAACTTTACAAAATTCAAAATTACACTGCTTTTCTTTCATTATTTGTTTTTTTATGCATGAATATAATTGCCCACTTTGCCAATGAAATAATAATTTAAATTATTGGCAACATCAAATGGTTTTGTGATGAATAAGCCATCTGATTCGATGAAAGATGGAGTTGAATTTGTCTTATGTTACATAATGCTGAGTTAGAAATCAAGTTTATTTTATCTAGCCCTTCGTACATCAGCTAATATCTCGAAGTGCTGTACAGAAACCCAGCCTAAAACCCCAAACAGCAAGCAATGCAGGTGTAGAAGCACGGTGGCTAGGAAAAAGTCCCTAGAAAGGCCAAAACCTAGGAAGAAACCTAGAGAGGAACCAGGCTATGAGGGGTGGCCAGTCCTCTTCTGGCTGTGCCGGGTGGAGATTATAACAGAACATGGCCAAGATGTTCAAAATGTTCATAAGTGACAAGCATGGTCAAATCATAATCAGGAATAAATGTCAGTTGGCTTTTCATAGCCGACCATTAAGAGTTGAAAACAGCAGGTCTGGGACAGGTAGGAGTTCCATAACCGCAGGCAGAAGAGTTGAAACTGGAATAGCAGCAAGGCCAGGTGGACTGGGGACAGCAAGGAGTCATCATGCCCGGTAGTCCTGACGTATGATCCTAGGGCTCAGGTCCTCCAAGAGAGAGAAAGAAAGAGAGAAGGAGAGAATTAGAGAGAGCCAAGATTTTCAAAATGTTCATAAATGACAAGCATGGTCAAATAATAATCAGGAATAAATGTCAGTTGGCTTTTCATAGCCGATCATTAAGAGTTAAAAGCAGCAGGTCTGGGACATGTAGGGGTTCCATAACCGCAGGCAGAACAGTTGAAACTGGAAGAGCAGCAAGGCCAGGTGGACTGGGGACAGCAAGGAGTCATCATGCCCGGTAGTCCTGACGTATGGTCCTAGGGCTCAGGTTCTCCGAGAGAGAGAAAGAAAGAGAGAAGGAGAGAATTAGAGAGAGCATACTTAAATTCACACAGGACACTGGATAAGACAGGAGAGTACTCCATATATAACCAACTGACCCTAGCCCCCCGACACATAAACTACTGCAGCATAAATACTGGAGGCTGAGACACGAGGCTGTCAGGACACACTGTGGCCCCATCCGATGATATCCCCGGACAGGGCCAAACAGGAAGGATATAACCCCACCCACTTTGCCAAAGCACAGCCCCCGCACCACTAGAGGGATAACTTCAACCACCAACTTACAATCCTGAGACAAGGCCGAGAATAGCCCACAAAGATCTCCACCACAGCACAAACCAAGGGGGGGCGCCAACCCAGACAGGAAGATCACGTCAGTAACTCAACCCACTCAAGTGACACACCCCTCCTAGGGACGGCATGAAAGAGCACCAGTAAGCCAGTGACTCAGCCCCTGTAATAGGGTTAGAGGCAGAGAATCCCAGTGGAGAGAGGGGAACCGGCCCGGCAGAGACAGCAAGGGTGGTTCGTTGCTCCAGAGCCTTTCCGTTCAGCTTGCATTCTCTAGAACAAGTATGACATTATTACATGTCATATAGAATAGGGACTGATTGTGTCAAGCTCTATTGATTACATTTCTATTATGATGAATATTTCATCACACTGAATTCACAGAATAGGGTGAAGTTCCCCGTTGCCTCTAGACGCTGATATTGCGTTTTGTGTTTTTCCCCATTAATGATTAAAGGGCAATTCCGCCACTTTTCAACCTCATGTTCATTATCTCCAGCACCATACCAGGGTCTACATACAGTATGTGGAAACAGCACATTTCTATGCTTTGTGGTTAAAAACATATGAAGAAAGTCGGAAAAAATGCTTCTCAGTGACATCACAATGTAGGATGAAAAATAGTGATTTTCAAAACCTATGAATTATGAAGTCTTTATATGGTTTTTAAAATTATATAAATTATTCCAATTTCACAAAAAGTAACTTTAGCTTATGAAGATTATCTCATACAACAAAACACAGACCTTATTTTCAGCATTTATACAAAAACCATACAAAAACCAGTATAGGGGACAGTGGCACAGCATTGTCCAGTTACCTCAGTGACGGCACAAAACCATATCAACCACACCCACAATTTATAGAACTGCAAACTCTTGCCAACAGTGTTGACGTTTCAAGAGAAACGGTTTCGCGATTCCCCCTGGCTGCATTATAATCCGTCAATAAAAAGAGTGTTGTGTTTTCACTGTAGCCAAGGGTTTTGAAGCCAGCCATCTTTTGGCCCAAGAGCGGATGCTGCCTTCTTTAGTGCAGGATTTAGGAACCGGAGAAAAGCCATTGTAAAATTCACAGCACATCAGACTGCCAAACCCACCGCCACTTTGTAACTGTAACAGCACACCAGCTAAATCCAATCAGTGCCCAGTTATCCAGCGCGTGGGGTAAACAGCAGGAGGACGCACGGCATTGCTTGATGAAAATTGTTAGTTCGGTGCGGCATGTAGCAAGACAGGGACAAGCCGTTACAGGTGCACAGGCAATTGTGAGGAGGCAGCAGCCAATAGCCATCTATGTGCATTGTGGAGCACACTGTGTAAATCTGATTACACAGGCTGGCTGCTCAGCCTCCCCATTGATCCTGGATTCCCTTCCTTTGGTCCATCAGTTACGTGTCCTCTATGGCCAGTCAGGACAGTTTAAGAGCATGCTTGAATCAATTGCCACGTCCGAAGATACACATCTGACCACCCTTAAACCCCTATGTCCAACAAGGTGCTGTGCGGAATACTGCTAATAGAGCTGTGCTAGGGCAGTATGAGCGGGTACTAAGCAGCCTAGAGGAGATGGAAAAAACTGCATCCAAGACAGCTTCAACTGCCAGTGGCTTATTTGAGCACTTCAGCAAAGGCAAGACTGTGTTGGGCTTCACACTTGCTTCTGCTGTTCTTGGAGAGCTTAAATGCCTAAACATTTCACTCCAGAAGAAAACTCTGACTGTCTCTGGTATGCAGGCTGCAGTCGAGTGTGTGCGGTCCTCTCTGAGGGACAAGAGAAATGACGAAGCTACATTGCACTGTATGAGAAAGCAACAACATTGATTGACTCCATTGAATCCATTGAGACACACTCAAGATGATTTGCTGGCAAAGCAGTGGATCATATAGGGCAGAATTTTTAAAGTGTTGGATGGTGTGGAGGTTCAGTTTGGCGACCGTTTTGATCAGGACAGTCTAAACGTCCTGCAAAAGTTGGAAAGAGCTCTTCTCACGGGGGAGTTGGATGAGTCTCTAGATCATCCAACTCTATAGATCAGTACCCTGAGCTGAACATAGATTCTCTTTCAGTGCAATTGCCTCTATTTCACAACAAATACCCCTGTAGCAGCAGTGGAGAGGCAGCAGAGGTCCTCAGGAGGCTTCCAGAGGAGGTGTGGGGGTTGTTTGACCAAGTTGAGGTGCTGATCAGAATTTTCTTTGTGGTGCCAGTGTATTCATGTGAGGCTGAGAGGAGTTTCAATTAGCCTTTTAAAATGATAAACTTGGATTAGCTAACACAACATGCCATTGGAACACAGGAGTGATGGTTGCTGATAATGGGCCTCTGTACGCCTTTGTAGATATTCCATAAAAAAAGTTTCCAGCAACAATAGTCATTTACAACATTAACAATGTCTAAACTGTTTTTCTGATCAATTTGATGTTATTTTAATGGACAAAAAATGTGACCCCAAACTTTTGAACGGTAGTGTATGTGAGAATGCTGTTCATTGCCTACAGCTCAGCGTTCAATACCATAGTGCCCGCAAAGCTCATCACTAAGCTGAGGACCCTGGGACTAAACACCTCCCTCAGCAACTGGATCCTGGACTTCCTGACAGGCCGCCCCCAGGTGGTAAGGGTAAGCAACAACACATCTGCCACGCTGATCCTCAACATTAGGTCCCCTCAGGGGTGCGTGCTTAGTCCCCTCCTGTACTCCCTGTTCACCCACGACTGCGTGGCCAAGCACGACTCCAACACCATCCTTCAGTTTGCTGACGACACAACAGTGGTAGGCCTGATCACCGACAACAATGAGACAGCCTATAGGGAGGAGGTCAGAGACCTGGCAGTGTAGTGCCAGGACAACAACCTCTCTCTCAATGTGAGCAAGACAAAGGAGCTGATCGTGGACTATAGGAAAAGGAGGGCCGAACAGACCCCCATTAACAAGTGGAGCGGGTCGAGAGTTTCAAGTTCCTTGGTGTCCACATCACCAACAAACTATCATGGTCCAAACACCCCAAGAAAGTTGTGAACTCCTTTTCCCCCTCATGAGACTGAAAAGGTTTGGCATGGGTCCCCAGATCCTCAAAAAGTTCTACAGCTGCACCATCGAGAGCATCCTGACTGGTTGCATCACCACCTGGTATGGCAACTGCTTGGCTTCTCCGCTGTGCAATCCGGTTTTCGAGCTGGTCACGGGTGTACCTCAGCCACACTCAAGGTACTAAACGATATCGTAACCACCATCGATAAAAGACAGTACTGTGCAGTCGTCTTCATCGACCTGACTAAGGCTTTTGACTCTGTCAATCACTGTATTCTTATTGGCAGACTCAACAGCCTTGGTTTCTCAAATGACTGCCTCGCCTGTTTCACCAACTACTTATCAGACAGAGTTCAGTGTGTCAAATCGGAGGGCCTGTAAGGGTAAGGCGCGTAAGGGTTTCCGGTCGCATGCGATTCCGGTCGCACTCCGCTTCGCTCCACAGGTAGCATTCCGCTTCGCTCCACAGGTAGTATCACATTTCATTTCATTTCATTTCATTACAGTACAACGGTTTGATTTGTTTGATCTTAGCTAGCTACATAGCCGTCTTTGTATCAAAGATAATTGTGTAGTTTAGAGTAATTATCTAGGTTAGCTAGCCAGCTATTTTCGTCCATCTAACAAACGTAACGTAGTCAACACTGCTAGCTAGCCAGCTAGCCAGCTAGCCACCGAATAGCAGCACTGTAGAAACTAATACATTCAACGGAACAACGGAACGACTTGATTAGTGTAGTGCTAGCTAGCTACATAGTTGTCTTTGCTGTCTTTGCATCTAAGATAATTGTGTAGTCTAGAGTAATTATCGGTTAGCTAGCCAGCTATTTTCGTCCGCCGCGCTGCCGTTCTCCTACCTAGTCAACACTGCTAGCTAGCCAACTTCTACCGAATAGCAGCACTGTAGAAACTATTACATTACAACGGAACGATTTGATTAGTGTAGTGTTAGCTAGCTACATAGTTGTCTTTGTTGTCCTTGTATCTAAGATAATTGTGTAGTTTAGAGTAATTATCTAGCCAGTTATCGAGGTTACCTAGCCAGCTATCGAGGTTACCTAGCCAGCTACACTTTCAAACAAAGTCAACAACGCAGCCACTGCTAGCTAGCCTACTTCAGCAGTACTGTATCATTTTAATCATTTTAGTCAATAAGATTTTTGCAACATAAGCTTAACTTTCTGAACATTCGAGACGTGTAGTCCACTTGTCATTCCAATCTCCTTTGCATTAGCGTAGCCTCTTCTGTAGCCTGTCAACTATGTGTCTGTCTATCCCTGTTCTCTCCTCTCTGCACAGACCATACAAACACTTCACACCGCGTGGCCGCGGCCACCCTAACCTGGTGGTCCCAGCGCGCACGACCCACGTGGAGTTCCAGGTCTCCGGTAGCCTCTGGAACTGCCGATCTGCGGCCAACAAGGCAGAGTTCATCTCAGCCTATGCTTCCCTCCAGTCCCTCGACTTCTTGGCACTGACGGAAACATGGATCACCACAGATAACACTGCTACTCCTACTGCTCTCTCCTCGACTGCCCACGTGTTCTCGCACACCCCGAGAGCTTCTGGTCAGCGGGGTGGTGGCACCGGGATCCTCATCTCTCCCAAGTGGTCATTCTCTCTTTCTCCCCTTACCCATCTGTCTATCGCCTCCTTTGAATTCCATGCTGTCACAGTTACCAGCCCTTTCAAGCTTAACATCCTTATCATTTATCGCCCTCCAGGTTCCCTTGGAGAGTTCATCAATGAGCTTGATGCCTTGATAAGCTCCTTTCCTGAGGACGGCTCACCTCTCACAGTTCTGGGTGACTTTAACCTCCCCACGTCTACCTTTGACTCATTCTTCTCTGCCTCCTTCTTTCCACTCCTCTCCTCTTTTGACCTCACCCTCTCACCTCCCCCCCCCCTACTCACAAGGCAGGCAATACGCTTGACCTCATCTTTACTAGATGCTGGTCTTCCACTAACCTCATTGCAACTCCCCTCCAAGTCTCCGACCACTACCTTGTATCCTTTTCCCTCTCGCTCTCATCCAACACTTCCCACACTGCCCCTACTCGGATGGTATCGCGCCGTCCCAACCTTCGCTCTCTCTCCGCCGCTACTCTCTCCTCTTCCATCCTATCATCTCTTCCCTCTGCTCAAACCTTCTCCAACCTATCTCCTGATTCTGCCTCCTCAACCCTCCTCTCCTCCCTTTCTGCATCCTTTGACTCTCTATGTCCCCTATCCTCCAGGCCGGCTCGGTCCTCCCCTCCTGCTCCGTGGCTCGACGACTCATTGCGAGCTCACAGAACAGGGCTCCGGGCAGCCGAGCGGAAATGAAGGAAAACTCGCCTCCCTGCGGACCTGGAATCCTTTCACTCCCTCCTCTCTACATTTTCCTCTTCTGTCTCTGCTGCTAAAGCCACTTTCTACCACTCTAAATTCCAAGCATCTGCCTCTAACCCTAGGAAGCTCTTTGCCACCTTCTCCTCCCTCCTGAATCCTCCTCCCCCTCCCCCCCTCTCTGCAGATGACTTCGTCAACCATTTTGAAAAGAAGGTCGACGACATCCGATCCTCGTTTGCTAAGTCAAACGACACCGCTGGTTCTGCTCACACTGCCCTACCCTGTGCTCTGACCTCTTTCTCCCCTCTCTCTCCAGATGAAATCTCGCGTCTTGTGACGGCTGGCCGCCCAACAACCTGCCCGCTTGACCCTATCCCCTCCTCTCTTCTCCAGACCATTTCCGGAGACCTTCTCCCTTACCTCACCTCGCTCATCAACTCATCCTTGACCGCTGGCTACGTCCCTTCCGTCTTCAAGAGAGCGAGAGTTGCACCCCTTCTGAAAAAACCTACACTCGATCCCTCCGATGTCAACAACTACAGACCAGTATCCCTTCTTTCTTTTCTCTCCAAAACTCTTGAACGTGCCGTCCTTGGCCAGCTCTCCTGCTATCTCTCTCAGAATGACCTTCTTGATCCAAATCAGTCAGGTTTCAAGACTAGTCATTCAACTGAGACTGCTCTTCTCTGTATCACGGAGGCGCTCCGCACTGCTAAAGCTAACTCTCTCTCCTCTGCTCTCATCCTTCTAGACCTATCGGCTGCCTTCGATACTGTGAACCATCAGATCCTCCTCTCCACCCTCTCCGAGTTGGGCATCTCCGGCGCAGCCCACGCTTGGATTGCGTCCTACCTGACAGGTCGCTCCTACCAGGTGGCGTGGCGAGAATCTGTCTCCTCACCACGTGCTCTCACCACTGGTGTCCCCCAGGGCTCTGTTCTAGGCCCTCTCCTATTCTCGCTATACACCAAGTCACTTGGCTCTGTCATAACCTCACATGGTCTCTTCTATCATTGCTATGCAGACGACACACAATTAATCTTCTCCTTTCCCCCTTCTGATAACCAGGTGGCAAATCGCATCTCTGCATGTCTGGCAGACATATCATTGTGGATGACGGATCACCACCTCAAGCTGAACCTCGGCAAGACGGAGCTGCTCTTCCTCCCGGGGAAGGACTGCCCGCTCCATGATCTCGCCATCACGGTTGACAACTCCATTGGGTCCTCCTCCCAGAGCGCTAAGAACCTTGGCGTGATCCTGGACAACACCCTGTCGTTCTCAACTAACATCAAGGCGGTGGCCCGTTCCTGTAGGTTCATGCTCTACAACATCCGCAGAGTACGATCCTGCCTCACACAGGAAGCGGCGCAGGTCCTAATCCAGGCACTTGTCATCTCCCGTCTGGATTACTGCAACTCGCTGTTGGCTGGGCTCCCTGCCTGTGCCATTAAACCCCTACAATTCATCCAGAACGCCGCAGCCCATCTGGTGTTCAACCTTCCCAAGTTCTCTCACGTCACCCGCTCCTCCGCTCTCTCCACTGGCTTCCAGTTGAAGCTCGCATCCGCTACAAGACCATGGTGCTTGCCTACGGAGCTGTGAGGGGAACGGCACCTCAGTACCTTCAGGCTCTGATCAGGCCCTACACCCAAACAAGGGCACTGCGTTCATCCACCTCTGGCCTGCCCGCCTCCCTACCACTGAGGAAGTACAGTTCCCGCTCAGCCCAGTCAAAACTGTTCGCTGCTCTGGCACCCCAATGGTGGAACAAACTCCCTCACGACGCCAGGACAGCGGAGTCAATCACCACCTTCCGGAGACACCTGAAACCCCACCTCTTTAAGGAATACCTAGGATAGGATAAAGCAATCCTTCTGACCCCCCCCCCTTAAAAGATTTAGATGCACTATTGTAAAGTGGCTGTTCCACTGGATATCTTAAGGTGAATGCACCAATTTGTAAGTCGCTCTGGATAAGAGCGTCTGCTAAATGACTTAAATGTAAATGTAAATGCCTGTTGTCCGGACCTCTGGCAGTCTCTATGGGGGTACCACAGGGTTCAATTCTCGGGCCGACTCCTTTCTCTGTATATATCAACGATGTTGCTCTTGCTGCGGGTGATTCCCTGATCCACCTCTACGCAGATGACACCATTCTGTATACATCTGGCCCTTCTTTGGACACCATGTTAACTAACCTCCAAACAAGCTTCAATGCCATACAACACTCCTTCCGTGGCCTCCAACTGCTCTTAAACACTAGAAAAACCAAATGTATGCTTTTTAACCGTTCGCTGCCCGCATCCGCCCGACTAGCATCACTACTCTGGACGGTTCTGACTTAGAATATGTGGACAACTACAAATACCTAGGTGTCTGGCTAGACTGTAAACTCTCCTTCCAGACTCATATTAAACATCTCCAATCCAAAATTACTAGAATCGGCTTCCTATTTTGCAAACAAAGCCTCCTTCACTCACGCCGCCAAACATACCCTCGTAAAACTGACTATCCTACCGATCCTCGACTTCGTCGATGTCATTTACAAAATAGCTTCCAATACTCTACTCAGCAAACTGGATGCAGTCTATCACAGTGCCACCCGTTTTGTCACCAAAGCCCCTTATACCACCCACCACTGCGACCTGTATGCTCTAGTCGGCTGGCCCTCGCTACATATTCGTCGCCAGACCCACTGGCTCCAGATCATCTGTAAGTCTATGCTAGGTAAAGCTCCGCCTTATCTCAGCTCACTGGTCACGATGACAACACCCACCTGTAACACGCGCTCCAGCAGGTATATCTCACTGGTCATCCCTAAAGCCAACATCTCCTTTGGCTGCCTTTCCTTCCAGTTCTCTGCTACCAATGACTGGAACAAATTGCAAAAATCGCTGAAGCTGGAGACCTATATTTCCCTCACTAACTTTAAACATCAGCTATCTGAGCAGATAACCGATCGCTGAGGATGTACATAGCCCATCTGTAGATAGCCCACCCAATCTACCTACCTCATCCCCATATTTTGATTTACTTTTCTGCTCTTTTGCACACCAGTATTTCTACTTGCACATCTCCATCTGCTCATCTATCACTCCAGTGTTAATTTGCTAAATTGTAATTACTTCGCTACTATGGCCTATTTATTGCCTTACCTCCTCACGCCATTTGCACACACTGTATATAGACTTTCTTTTTTTCTATTGTGTTATTCACTGTCCGCTTGTTTATTCTATGTGTAACTCTGTGTTGTTGTTTGTGTCGCACTGCTCTGCTTTATCTTGGCCAGGTCGCAGTTGTCAATGAGAACTTGTTCTCAACTGGCCTACCTGATTAAATAAAAGTGAAATAAAATCACAAATCAAAATCTGACATTAAGGTAGAGTGTAGTGCATATGGCCCAGTACATCACTGTGGCCAAGCTTCCTGATATCCAGGACATATATACTAGGCGGTGTCAGAGGAAGGCCCAAAAAATGGTCAAAAACTCCAGTCTCCCAAGTCATAGACTGTTCTCTCTGCTACTGCACGGCAAGCAGTACCAGAGCGCCAAGTCTAGGACCAAAAGGCTCCTTAACAGATTCTACCCTCAAGCCATAAGACTGCTGAACAACTAATCAAATGACCAACTGGACTATTTGCATTGACCCTTTGTTGTTACACTGCTGCTACTCGCTGTTTATCTATATAGTCACTTTACAAATTACCTCGACTAACCTGTACCCCAGCACAGTGACTCAGTATTGGAACCTCCTGTTTATAGCCTCGTTATTGTTATGTACATTTATTGTGTTACTTTTTGATTGATTCGATTTTTTAAAACTTATTTCGTAAATATTTTATTAACTCTATTTCTTGAACTGCATTGTTGGTTAAGGGCTTGTAAGTAAGCATTTCACGGTAAGCTCTACACCTGTTGTGTTCGGCACACGTGACAAATATAATTAGATGTAATTTGATATATAAACCCTTCTCATAAAATATTATAAAGGATTACACATGCTTAGAACAAGAAATAAAGGAGTGTATACGTCGCTTATGCTGGTATTGATTTTAAAGTTGTATTAAATCCAATTATTTTAAAATGTAGGCCTTTTGCGTCAGAGAAACAAGTAGCCTAGTCCTGGCCTTTAGGCTAAAACGTTTTCCGGGAAAAGAAAATACCTATCTCACAGGCATCTGGTCCCTCTCCTAGAGTGAATTTAAATTCAAACAAATCTTAGCCTAGGGACTTGCAAATTAATAAAGACTACGTAATTAGTATATTTTGGGCATTTTACTGAATAGTTTGCTAGTGCAGTTCCCTAGTAGGCTAGGATTTCCTCGTCGTGGCTTTTATTATAGAGGAAGCCACAGGTCCACTAGCTGTCATATTACTGCCATAAAGTGTAGTACAGAGTGAATTTACTCTCGGGAGCCTACGACAATTGATGGTCACGGCCAGAATGCAACCACCACACAGTAGAGGAAAACATGATCTTATCTTGTTTTTTTTATCTTTAAACTATACTGATTGTTGCAAAAAATAAATAGAGTATTTGTAAATAGCTTTTTTAATACCGTCGGTGAGTAAACGGATATGTGTTTCGGTTCGGTTCGGCATATGACAACCGCATTATGCTCGACTCATCTCTCAACTTTAGGCTGCGGAGGAGAGGCTGCACCTTGGTTGTAGTTTTAGGTGTTATTAATCTCTTAGTGGCTTTATTTTATTTCATGGGTTACTCGAATGGGTTGTCACCAAACCAACAACTACAGACACAGACGCGAATTGAAACGGATTTTATTACCGTGACACTTCCACCGGAAGATATTGGACATCACGACCTTAATAATAATAGCGTTGTAACATTGCAAACTCCGAAGCATCACGATCTAGATTTACCCAATACAGCTACTACAACAACTACTAACACTACTACTACTACTGCTACAACTTCGTGGAAAAAGTTAGAAAAATGTCCTGATCCGTCTCCACATCTTGGTAAGTAGCCTATGATTTGATCAATTCATTTTAATACAAGGGCTGGTATTTAATCAAACATGCACAGCAGAAACATTACATTATACTGCATTATACATGTAACTGTTATAAACATGTAAGAGGAGTCTTTATAACACATTATTAGGCTATTTCTATACAGATTTTCTTTCTCTCAAATTCTTCTGTCATGCACATATTGACTGTATTCCCCCCCCCCCCCCCCTCTAATCTAACATGAAACCTACATTCAGATAGTTTGGCCTCCCATGGAAATACATCCAAACTTTTTATATTTAATTTAACTGTTTTGCCAAAAAATAACAGGATAAATAAACATGCTGCATATCCTTGAAATATACCTAATTATCAGCTGTTGAGCATGAAAAACCCAGCAGCGTTGCAGTTCTTGACACAAACCGGTGAGTCTGGCACCTACTAGCGTACCCCATTCAAAGCCAGTTAAATGTTTTGTCTTGTCCATTCACCTCCTGAATGACACACAATTCATGTCTCAATTGTCTCAAGGCTTAAAAATCCTTCTTTAACCTGTCTTTTTCACTTCTTCTACACTGATGAAGTGGATTTAACAAGTGACATCAATAAGGGATCATAGCTTTCACCTGGATTCACCTTGTCAGTCTATGTCATAGAAAGAACAGGTGTTCTTAATGTTTTGTATACTGGCACAGTTGCATCAAACATTGTATTATGTAGTTATACATATATTATGTAGTTGTGTATCTCATATTAGGCCTACACTTCCTGCCTTTAACTGAAAGTCGATACGAGGAAAGATCTCTCGATTTATTTCATGTTAAGCCGAGCTGCATTGTGAAGTTTGCTCCCTGCTGCTGAAAATAACTATATGTTCTGTATTCAGCTCAATCATGGCTCGGGGAAAATACTTTCAGCAGCGTAGACCATATTTTTTTGGGGGGGGACGAGATAACACATATTTCCTCTTAACCCCTGAACTGCCTGTTGCAAAGAGACAAGCATAAGATATCCGTTAAGTCAGCATCATTTCCTGTGGGTATGGGTGTGTCTGTGCATGCGTGCGTGTGTGTGTGCGTGCGTGTGTGTGTGTGTGTGTGTGTGTGTGTGCATGTGTGTGTGTTTTTTTTTTTTTTTTACATGAGGTCAAAGGCTGCAAACTTTGAACAAAGAGAGAGAGATAGAGCAGGGAGAGGTGGAGGCGTGAAGGCAGAAAGTGAAAAGGAAGTGAATGTGGTAGAGGAACAGGAAGAGGTGTGTGAGAGTTTGTGACCCAACATATCTGTTTCTCCCGACCTGCAGTTGGGCCTCTCAGGGTTGAGTTCTCTACGCCTGTCAGCTTGGACACAGTGAGGAAGGAGAACCCAGGTCTGCAGGAAGGAGGTCGCTACAAACCACATGACTGCGTCGCCCTCCAGAAGGTTGCTCTAATCATCCCCTTCCGCCATCGTGATGAGCACCTCAAGTTCTGGCTCTACTACCTCCATCCCATCCTTCAGCGCCAACAGCTGGACTATGGTGTCTACGTTATCAATCAGGTGAAGCCAGAGAAACCAATCTAATCTCTGTGTATAAGACTGGTTTCATATATTCACTGAACTAGCCTTTCAGAGTCTGTCTGAATAAAGAAAACCGCTCAGTTGTCCGACATTTGTTTATTCATGCCTGAAGGTTTCCACACAAGTAACCTCCCACCCCCTCGTTGTAGATTACAGGAAGAATGTTAACGTGTGTCGCAACATCCCGCCTGACAGTTACAAATCAGGGTCTTTAAACCGAGGCTGAATCTCAGTAGCCTATCCTCCATTCCTTGTGTCCTCTCCTGCCGTCCTTCACCCTCGCTTCCTACAGAAAAGCGAGATGTTCCGTACATTTACGTACTACGAAATGATAGATTTGTACGAAATGCGACGTTTGTGAGAAACTGAGAGAGCTAAGAGAGCTCTGAGAGAGACACAGAGAGACACTGAAACAGGAGATAGACAGACATAGAGACAGACAAAGCTTGCACTTTCAGCTGTTTCTCCGAGAACAGTTGTTAGAGGGTGGACCGTGGTGGCTGTTATTGCCCCAGGCCCAGCCCGAACCTCAGCCCCAGCTTAGCCCTAGCCCCAGTCCATCTCCCCAGCCCCCCAGCTCCCCAGCCGCCCTGCCCCCCAGCTATCCAGCGCCCCAGTTCCACACAAGCCCAGGCCTGTACTTTAAACAGACATGGTTCAGCTGTTAGTTGAAGTTTATCCTCACTATCTGTGGACCACCAGCTGTCCTGCTGTGTTTCTCACAAATAATCAGAGGACACAGCCAAGCCACCATGATGAACAAATGGAAACCTTCTTATAAACAAACGGTTTGCAACATGGAGTGTCTCTATCAAATAACCGTGATGCCTGATGTGATGTCATCAAGTATGAGTTTATTCTAAAGCACTGTGTATTGTTTTAAAGGACAACATGTCTTACTGTACTTAGGATAAGAGGAAATAAACATGGTTGACAGACAGCGTCTATTTCCTGATTGTGTGGTAAAGCAGGTCCATGTATTTCTTTTTGATGGTTTCTCCAATGGGCAAACCGTTTGTTAGTTTAAGTCAACAGATTTAGTGATTGTTAAAGGGTTTGAGACCCAGGTGCGTCTTGCTCTCTTTGTGAACAGTTTATTTTCTTGTAAACAGATTAGAAACCAGATATGGCAGAATGAGAGCCCATCCTACAACACTAGAAGAGAAAAGGGTCAATGGCTCACAAGGAAATATTTTGCATGAGGAATCCATTCTCACCAGCTGAAGCTGTTTGACTCTGCATACCGCTGCTAGCTTCTCTCTTTTTCATTCTCCCCTCTTTCCTCCACACCTTTCCTCCTTTCCACCACATCCATCACCTCAATGAACTCTGCCTTTCCTAACCTGTAATGATAAAGAGACAGAGGATTCCTTATTTTTTCTTCCATAGGTTTAAAACAGAAGAAAAAAAGTACAATTTAAAGGAGCTATCCACAGTTGAAACAATAAAAGGGCCTGGAGAAATGTAACGACTCTGTAATGTTCGTTCTCCTCCTCGTCTGAGGAGGAGCAAGGATCAGACCAATATGCAGCGAGGTATGAAGACATAATGATATATTTAAATAATAATAACGAAGACGAAAAACACTTAATAAACTACAAAACAACAAACGACGTAAACAGACCTGAACATGAGAACTTACAGACAACGAAGAACGCACGAACAGGAACAAACGAAACAGTCCGGTGTGGCATAAACACTAACACAGGAACAATCACCCACAAACAAACAGTGTGAACAGCCTACCTTAATATGGTTCTCAATCAGAGGAAACGTAAAACACCTGCCCCTGATTGAGAACCATATCAGACTAATTGAAAAGAACCCAACATAGAAACACATAACATAGAATGCCCACCCAGCTCACGTCCTGACCATACTAAACAAAGACAAAATAAAGGAAATAAGGTCAGGAACGTGACAGACTCTTAAAATCATAGATGGAGATATTGATGCAAAGACTGACCATCCAAGATATCAACTTTAGAGTTTTAAGCATATTTTCAGGCTATACATTTACAATGTTTACAAACATTGTTTACAAACATTGGAGTATAACCAGCTTATATTTTGGGTTCTGATGGGGTATGAAAGTTGAACAAAGCTCAAAGTCATTTAGAAGCTATATTCTTCAAGAATCAATGCGTATCTATCATTAATTTATAAGTCCAAAATTGGATGTAGTAACTACAGATTTCCCCTTTAAAGCATGATTCTTATGAAAATGGTCAGGTACAGTAGTTTTCAGGATATAGCAGGTATCTCTAATTACGAAGATCAAACAAAGGCAAATGATTAAAGCAATAGTACATGAGAGGGTGTGCTTTTTTAGCACGGCTTTGCACTAGCGGTTCTGGGGGAGGGCCAGGGGGGGCCAGTGCCCCTGTGACAACAATTTTGGACCCCCTTGTGGCCCCCCTAAATGTGGAGTATGAAATCATTTTTACATAACTCATTTTTGCTATCGTTCTTTTTTTACATCTGTTATTAGACAGTGGCAACGATGATGATTATGAACGTGGTATTTTGCCTGCTAATGCCTGCAATGCATTGAAGAAAACAATATGACAACAATAACGTCTAATGTAACTGGCCCCTCTAACAGTACAACTGGCCCTAGAACCGCCACTGCGGCTGTGATAGAATTGCAATATTGAAACACTGTTGCAAATGTCGGATAGAGACAGATAGTAACGTATGTATAGTACAAACCCCCGTTGTTGCAAACCAAAAGTAATGCCTCGATCAGACCAACAGTGTCCTTGCGTTTTGGTTAATTTATCCAACGTATGCATCACATTGTATGTGTAGACTTGACAGAAATAGTAGCAAAAAGTGAATGTTGAACTTTTATTGCACACATATCCAGTAACAATTTTGGAAGCCCGGGAGATAATGTCAAGATGCTTTTTATAGTGGAAATCAAGTTAACGGATTGCTTGACTGGGCTGATGGGACAGTGGATGCGCAATAATTTCTCTGATGGAACAGAAAACAAGATTCCAATTTTTGCGTTATAGGCTTACCCGTGCTAAATGGGTTATTTAGTATGGCTTAGACCGCGTCTCAACCAATCACAGTGCTTGTTTTGTCCAACCTGATGAAGAATTTAAACTTTAGATTAAAATAAATAAACAATCAAATTCAATATTATTTCATTTTTGTGGTGTATTTGGATGACAGAATCACCACTTCGGACCTAACTGTCAGCTGATGACTACCACGCATTGATAGTGAACAGTAGCCTACTCCTATGAAGATGACATTGACAGTGTAGAGGAAAGAAGTGTGTCCTTCTACAGGTGCTTCCTGTTCTTGTGACAACATAGGCAGCACTTGAAACCAAAATAACATAACTTTTCTCTCTCTCTCTCTCTCTCTCTGTCTCCCCCTTTCCCCCTCTCTCTCTTTTTCTCTCTCCCCCCACCCCCTCTCTCTCTCTGTATGTCTCTCTCTCTCTTTCTCTCTGTCTTCTTTCTCTTTCCCTCTCTGTTTCTCACTGTCTTTCTCTTTCCCTCTCTCTCTGTTTCTCACTGTCTTTCTCTTTCCCTCACTCTCTGTTTCTCACTGTCTTTCTCTTTCCCTCTCTCTCTGTTTCTCACTGTCTTTCTCTTTCCCTCACTCTCTGTTTCTCACTGTCTTTCTCTTTCCCTCTCTCTCGGTTTCTCACTGTCTTTCTCTTTCCCTCTCTCTGTTTCTCACTGTCTTTCTCTTTCCCTCTCTATCTGTTTCTCACTGTCTTTCTCTTTCCCTCTCTCTCTGTTTCTCACTGTCTTTCTCTTTCCCTCTCTCTCTGTTTCTCACTGTCTTTCTCTTTCCCTCTCTCTCTGTTTCTCATTGTCTTTCTCTTTCCCTCTCTCTCTGTTTCTCACTGTCTTTCTCTTTCCCTCTCTCTCTGTTTCTCACTGTCTTTCTCTTTCCCTCTCTCTCTGTTTCTCACTGTCTTTCTCTTTCCCTCTCTCTCTGTTTCTCACTGTCTTTCTCTTTCCCCCTCTCTCTGTTTCTCACTGTCTTTCTCTTTCCCTCTCTCTCTGTTTCTCACTGTCTTTCTCTTTCCCTCTCTCTCTGTTTCTCACTGTCTTTCTCTTTCCCTCTCTCTCTGTTTCTCACTGTCTTTCTCTTTCCCCCTCTCTCTGTTTCTCATTGTCTTTCTCTTTCCCTCTCTCTCTGTTTCTCACTGTCTTTCTCTTTCCCTCTCTCTCTGTTTCTCACTGTCTTTCTCTTTCCCTCTCTCTGTTTCTCACTGTCTTTCTCTTTCCCTCTCTCTCTGTTTCTCACTCTGACATACTAATAACTACTATTAACTCTGTTTCCACTCTCCTAGCACTGCATGTCTGCAACCAATCACATCTCAGCTAAAGTATGGTTGGGTTCTTCCAATGCTCGGTGGCTTTCTTCTCTTTCTGCTTTCTTCTTCTGAGGTAACTAAGAACTCTATGGTTCTCTAACACACCGCTGCTTATATTCTGACACATTTCTTAAAGGGAAGTCCCTTGGTTTTTCTATTTAGTGTACTGCATGATGGTTATGAAAATATTGTTTACTTTCCCCATGCTAAATGACAAAAATGTGCATATACCGAAACTTTTTTTTAAAAATTACACTTTTCGATGAATTAAACATTTTCTATGGACAAACTTTATTCAATTATATGTGAATATTTGTCAAATAATTTAGCATACCCATGTTTTGAAAATGACTGTAACTTCTTCATTAGGATGGAGACAACACGTTCAACAGGGCTAAGCTGATGAACATTGGCTATGCTGAGGCCCTGAAAGAGTATGACTACGACTGCTTTGTGTTCAGTGACGTGGACCTCATCCCCATGGATGACCGCAACACCTACAAATGCTTCAGCCAGCCCAGACACCTGTCTGTCTCCATGGACAAGTTTGGCTTCAAGTACGGCACAAAACTCAACCGACAACTTCTTTCTAATGCATCATCATTATTTTGATTAATTGGGACTCTCCCTCTTCCTCAGTTCATACCATGAGTACATAGCTAGAAGAGTAGTAAACAAGTATATCTATTTATGCTTAGCCTACCCTTTTCATTACTTGGCTCTTGGTATGGGCCAGATGAGAACTATTTTGTCTTTGTCTCATCCATAGGTTGCCCTATAACCAGTTCTTTGGCGGTGTCTCAGCGTTAAGTAAGGAGCAGTTCCTAAAAATCAATGGCTTTCCCAACAGCTACTGGGGCTGGGGTGGTGAAGATGATGACATTTTCAACAGGCAAGACAGTTTTTTATTTATTTTTTTATTTAACCTTTATTTAACCAGGTAGGCAAATTGAGAACACGTTCTCATTTACAATTGCGACCTGGCCAAGATAAAGCAAAGCAGTTCGACACATACAACAACACATAGTTACACATGGAGTAAAAACAAACATATAGTCAATAATACAGTGAAAAAAAAATAAGTCTATATACAATGTGAGCAAGTGAGGTGAGATATGGGAGGTGAAGGCAAACAGATATATGTATAAATAAATAAAAATATAAAAAGGCCATGGAGGCGAAGTGAGTACAACACAGCAAGTAAAATAAAAACTAAAAAAAAACACTGGAATGGTTGGTTTGCATTGGAAGAAAGTGCAAAGTAGAGACAGAAATAATGGGGTGCAAAGGAGCAAAATAAATTAATTAATAAATACAGTAGGTAAAGAGGTAGTTGTTTGGGCTAAATTGTAGATGGGTTATGTACAGGTGCAGTAATCTATGAGCTGCTCTGACAGTGCATTCCAATTCAAACAGATTTTTAAAGCATTACAGATGAGCCTATATTAAAGTCAGACTTGGCAATGGGGCATCATCACTTTCTAATGTTAGCGATGTATTGTATAATGTTCATGCAAAACACAATATATCCACCAGGGTGTTAGGGTCGGTCAATTCAAGAAGTAAACTGAAATGGCAATTACTTTTTCAATTATTTTTCAATCAACTGAAAAGGAGAAACTATTTACTTAAAAAGTTGTGACATTTTTTACTCGGATCACTTCCTGAATTGAATTAGAATTGACCCCAACCCTGAATTCCACACTATTTCCAACTTGTCTGCAAAGTCCATTATAATAATAAACTCTGATTTCCACAGGGTGAGCTCCAGAGGAATGTCCATCTCTCGTCCAGATAGCGAGGTCGGAAAATGCCGGATGATCCGTCACGAAAGAGACAAACTGAACGACCCAAATCCTCAGAGGTAGAGCTTTAGAACAACCACATTCACCGGGTTCCCCACAAATCAAATCAAATCAAAGTTTATTTGCCACGCGCGCCGAATACAAGAGGCCTTAGAGTGAAATGCTTACTTACAGGCTCTAACCAATAGTGCAAAAGAGGGGTTGGGGTGGGACACAATGCAGATAGCCCGGTTAGCCAATGTGCGGGAGCACTGGTTGGTCGGCCCAATTGAGGTAATATGTACATGAGTGTATAGTTATAGTGACTATGCATATATGATAAACAGAGAGTAGCAGCAGCGTAAAAACAGGGGTTGGGGGGGGGCTCACAATGAAATTAGTCCGGGTAGCCATTTGATTACGTTTTTATTTCTTCATGATAGTATCAGCATTGATACTCTGCCATCACAGCCAAGAAAATATTGGCTATTGTATGGCCCCAGAATTGACATATCAGTGCATTCCGAATATCTTCATATGAGGATGGTATACTGATAGTTGTTTCCTTTGCATCGCAGGTTTGACAGAATACAACGCACGAGACTGACGATGAATACCGATGGGATCAGCTCTCTCAAGTACGAAGTCATCAAAGTGGAAAAGGATCCTCTGTTCACGAAAATCACAGTAGATGTGGGGAAACCTTAGTGAAAGTGGATAAATGTGAGGAGTTATTTTGCACATCACTAATCACAAGGTGGCGGGCAGTGAAAGCACGGCAGAACCATGGAATACAATACTGAGAATGCTCTGAACGCGGTCATTTATTGTGGAAACAAATGGACAGCACTTGGACGAATAAGATGGCACAACAAGACCTTGTAAATATCAGAGTGGATCAAAATGTTTGGTCAACATGTTTGATGGCAGTACAAAAGGGAGAGTGCGTGGGACGAATAACTTATTTTGTACATAATTTGTAATAAGTTGCCTGTGTGTAATTCTGTACGGGACAACTACTTGATTTAAATGGGTATATAAGTTTAATAAATATGTATATAGTTAATACATATTTTATACATTGTTTCTTCTTGCATTTTTGGCAGAGATATTTGAGATGATTATGGTTTAATATGTTTGAAACTGTGTGAAAGGTCTTAATCCCGATCTACAGCAACTGTTGGTTTGGTTACTTATACATGTTTCCAAAAACATCAGTTGATACACACTTGTTTGCTGTATTCTGTACATTCACTACCCACAGGTAGTGATCACGATCACATGATCACTTCCATGCTTCTTTACATTCAAAACCTATTCAGCACCTGTTACATGAATGATCACTTCCTTGTTTCTGCAATGAGTGTACAAATCAGTCAGGAACAAATATACAACCTACCATCACGATGGTGTAGTATGTAGGTATGGTCAGTCTCAGTCCCCACCCACTTAAATTAAATATGTAAAAATACTGGTTTGGTGAGAAGGTTTGGTGGACCCAACCTGTCACTGTATTTCATGTGACTGAAAGCAAAAGCCTAATGTCTGGTGTTCAGTCATAGGAATAGAACAGGGAGAAGTTATTAAATAAAAAAAATGTTTTACATTTGAATTATTCAAATAATTGTTTTATTGAATACATTTTACTTTATTCTTCAGTTGGGCTATTGAATACATACATTTATTAGAATTAGAATTATTGGAATACATGTTTTATTGAGTTTATTTTATTTCAAGTTTCCAGTTAAGGACTCCAAAAAGTGACTACAGATGTAATAAATACCATTTTAAATAACACAAGCATATTGCTATTACATTGTTATAACTAACTTCTTTCTTAAACAAGGTTTTCTCACATACTCATAAGCAGAAACTGAGACCCCCACACACACCCAGAGACAGATGGCTGACACAGAACATTCATAAACACTGATAAGGCAGGAAAGGCCTTGAGCAAGAGTGCTTGGGTCTGTATTTCACGAAATAATGAGACACACACATAACCAAGGACTGAGGGCTGACGTAAACCTTTCATAAACACCGATTAGATAGGAACATCTGCGCACACACCTAAATCTCCTGTTTTAGCTGAACATTTGGTAACAAAGAACTTTTGATACAAGACTCAGAAGGATGACGCACAGCTCATCCGGACCAATCTGAGAAGACAACAACCTGATCAGGACCAACCAGAAAACCAGATCTACCAGACTCTACCTACTTTCTGTGCTGTTTAAAATGACTATATATTTCTGTTATCTGGGCTCTGTCTGCAGGTTCCTTACGAGCTGAATGAACGAGTCCATGCATGTTTGTATCAGATATCTTTACCTCTGAATAAAACTGCTTTTTATTATACGAATATCCACCCTGTCCAGAGTCTCTACTTCGTCTCAGTTCTCCAGTAAACTTGTGTCATCAACACAGACCTAGCTCTGTGTTTGATTTTCGTCCTGTTACAAGGAAACCAGTAAAGTATCGGTAAATTGTGCTTAGTCATTTTAGCTACTGTTGCATCAATAGGTTTTGACCATTTCAGTTTACAATCCAGGGTTACACCAAGCAATTTAATCTCCTCAATTTGCCCAGATACAATGCTTTTAGTTTAAAAAAAATATATATAAATATATATATTTATATAAACGTTGCAGTGGTTTCACTTGCTGTGGGAACTGACGTGTATAATGTTGAGTCATCAGCGGACACACTGGCTTTTCTCAGGGATAGTGGTAGGTCTTCAGTAAAAATACAGGTATGCCTAACTCTACCTGGTTAGCGTTAGAGGCAAGCATTTAAGAACACCTTCTGTGTTCTGTAACTCTCGATCCACAAGCTGCCGCTTATCCTTTCTTTGGATTGGTGGATACATCTCATTATTGTAACCCTTTTAAAATATTCGACGAGGGTCGTTGACTTCAACCGCCTGTATTCAATATAGAGACTCTATGATACTAGCCTAATTTCATGAATATGCATAGCCATCTCTAGACAACGCTCATACGAAGTGTTTTTCCTCAAAGTTGCCGGGATGTCACTTGTCCTACATGTATCAGTAGAATCGTAACAACTTTGGCATTATGAAACTTCTATTTGATCAAATAAACCCCACGTAGCAAATACGCTATACATTTTTTGTTGACCGCATTTGATACTCATTGACTTCCATACAAAAACACCTCGCTTGGTGAGCGAAACACAACGAAAAAAACACCTGCTGGAGGGAGACAGATTTCGAGTTTAGACTCTCTCTTCCTCTTCCTCTCTTCTATTACCTACCTACCCGATGCAATCTATGACGTGTGATTGATAGGAGAATATGTAAAGCAGGGTAATACAGCAGCCGATAGTCATCTAATGAAAAGCATGAATAGACGCACACCCAAAAATATTTAGAGGTGCTGACTAACGGAAAGGTAAACTTGAGATACAAAAACTATCACGAGTTGGTCATTAGATACAGCAGATTATAACTGGTTTGTTTGACTTGAGTGCATCTTTTGACATTATCAATCAGTCTGCTCCCGAAACAATGTATGTGTTATGGTTTTACATCCTCTGTCGCAGCTAGACAGCCTGCTGTTGTTCCGTTAGGGTGAGACATGTATCTTGTCAGTATATCTATCATCTTTGGTAGAAGGGAAAAGTTGTAAACAGCAGAAATGGTGCCGCCTGTTGTTAACATGAAGTTGTTTGACTTGAATTATTGTCGAAATAAGGGCAAAATATAAGTGATGTATTTTAAACTGTTTTCCAAATCCTTTCTACCTTAAAGATATCTAGAATTGATCATGATAAAGACAAGATAAGCGTTAAGATTTAAAGAAAGCAGACAAACTACTATCTTCAAAATGTATCCATTTTTATTCATGTAAATAAGTACTGTACACAACAAATAACAGACACAAACAACATTTGTAATACTTTAAATGTAAACATATAATATTCAAACACAAGAAAATAACTACCATGGTACTGTTGGACACTTTCTCCTCCGAATAGTTTTTTTTCCTTCTTTTTTGTCATGGAACAAACAAAATGCATTGTAGTTTCAGGTGTGTCTTCTGAAATCTAGGACTATTCCAGTGTAAATCCTGTACTGTGTAGATTAGATTACGTAGAAAACTTCTATAAAGTGCTAGGAGTCGTCCACATCACATCTTTGTGTCATCAGCTATTCTGTCCGCATGAACGTAGTAGTATTCATCGTAACGTAACCAAAACAGTGGCACTTTATTGGTCTGGTCCCTCTCAATTCGACTGGTGTTCGACTGTTGCCTTTTATCGTGTTTGTTTGGCCCTACGTTTGTATGTTAATATGGCAGACTGCTGGTGTAACTATGGCAGACTTGTTGTGTGTCAGTAAATACAACACCGGGAGTTACAAAAGAGGGAGGTGTACATTTGGGGTTATGGTCAGGAATAATAATGCACAAGAAGGACCGTGGCAATTGCAACAGAAAGTGCAATGATGTTTGGATCGTTTGTGAGCAACACGTGAGACCCAGCCTCCATGTGTAGCCACGTGCTCGGCGAAAAACCCCAAAGATGGTGGCTGAACTACAGGAAGTCCGCTGTTCAAGGAAAAAGACAAGTAAAAGTGTACAATTAAGCCGCCCGCCCACGACTCAACCTCATCACAATGTTGACTCAACGTTTTGGCACTGGTGACAGTGTTTACTGAACGACACATATTCAGATATATATATATTCTACATTGAAGATATATCTCATCAACGTCTGTTCTCCTGTCACTGTTAACCTGTGACTTCACAATACATATATAAATGAAGACGAAGAAAAAAAATGAATACGCAGTCACATTTCTCCCGTGGTCATGTTAGTAATACCGCTTTTTAAACACAGAATCTTGAAGCCTGCCGGGGGGGAAAACCCAGTAGGTTGTCCAACAACAACAGCCCATCTCTATAGTCCTTAATGCCTGTCTTAGAGGGTTTATGCTTTGGCACACATATCGTACAGGTCCTATCTACGCTGTTAGAAAGCATGAAATTTAGTTCCATCCTCACACTTCAGAAAACCTGTCACAAATGTCAGACGGATGATTGTTAGCTAATAAACAACCTTTGTCATTATCAGACTGCACATTCACATACAGAAGTACAGAAATTGACGCCTCACTGCCACAGTACAGTACATTTAAAGCAGTAATCTGACAATAAGGTCTCTGACATCCCTTCAGGGTTCTAAAGAAGCTCCGATCTTTTTGCTTTGTCATTCCAGAACATTCCATGGCCTCTCTTTTGGAGTGTTAACATTATCTCCACCACGATTGCAGGCACTGTGCTGGGCGTCATGACAACAACAACAAAACATGAATATTTTTAAACAAACACCATTAAGTTCCATTTTTTCAGATGCAAAATTAAATTGATCAATATGCTGTATTCAAAATGTATTTTATTTGGGATTGGACTATCGTTGGAATTGGTTCTTGTTCTTCCAGTTCATAAAAAAAAGTACTTCTCATGGTAACAAAGCGAGGGAGAGAAAATAGACTTTGAATCAAAATGACTGTCGGTTGGCAGTTGATTGGAACTTCCTTCTTTTTACATTGTCGAGCGTGTCGCTGATCCTGGTCGAGTGAGCACACAGAAACTGTGTACTCTTCATGCTCTGCCTGGGGTACAACTTTGAAGTGTATTCAAGTCTTTCAGTCTTTTCAATCTAGCTAGCGAGGGGCACAAGGCTGTTCCTCGGAGAACACTTCATGGGATTGTATCATCTTTATTGATTTGCATTGATTTGCATTGCGTTTCAGTGTTGAACTTCTGCCACTCGTTCTCGTGTCGCCCTACAAAGAACGCTAACCCTGGGCAGTCCACTGAGAAATAATTAAAAGAACGCTACAATAAAGTAGAAAACCCTCCTCTCCAGAATGACCCATCTACAGGGGCCTCAGCAGTTAATCTGGGAAAGGGATAGGAACAGACACAGGGTGCGTCCAAAATGGCACCCTATACCCTACATAGCGCACTTTTTTGACCAGGGCTTTGGTCGAAGGTAGCGCACTATGTAGGGAATAGAGTTCCACTTCAGGTGCAGCCTTGGATTCACACACAGCTCTCCCTGGCCTTCTCGTCTGTGAGGAAAGACTTGAGCTGAGTAATGTCCACTGCCACCGCGTCTCTCTTGTGCACGGAAATGTCTTTTAAGTGGTCCTCGTCACTTTGGTCCTTGGCGAAATTGACAAACACCTGAAGACAAGAGAACACACACAAACCAGATGAATCAGTGTGCTATGCAAGCGACGGTTGTTTAATTTGTATTTTGATTTAAATGTTTTTCTTTTTATTGTTCTATTTTGTATTGGCGATGAAACACTAATTTCATCTAAACCTATGCAAGACCCTCTAGAAAAACAACTTTATTTCAATAAAAAATTATAATAATAAAGGGATAATTGCTATGATAATCAAAATGGCCGACGACAACATTCAACCAGCCTCAGTGCTTACTTGATCTAGTGTTGTCTGGGAAACAGAGTAGTCCTCAATGTGCAGCCACTCCTTGTTCTTGGCCAGGATGCTGAAGATGCGTGCCAGGGAGGTTTTGGAGGAGGACAGCTGATACTGCAGCATGTTCCTGTGCTTCTCCTTCAGAGTGCTGCCTGGAAGCTCCTTCTCAATGAACTCCATCACCGGCCTCAGGTCCGGGTCTGGTCCTGCCACCCGGAGGATGATAGTGTAGCCATCCCCAAATCTGAATGAGGAAACGCATATGGATGAATAGCGTTAGCTCAATGTTGATCCAAAATGGCCACCGTGCTTCTTCACCAATGTAGTGATTCACTACTGAACATCCCATCTCTCACTCTCTGTTTTTACCTGTTCTTTAAGTGCTGTACGCTGCCCAGGCAGCGGAACCTCCCATTGACCATGATGGCCATCCGCGTACACAGGGCCTCACACTCCTCCATACTGTGCGAGGTGAGAACCACCGATCGCCCCTCCTTGACGATACTGAGAATGCAGTTCCACAGAGCCCGTCTGGCCTTTGGGTCCATACCAGTGGTGGGCTCGTCCTGTCAGTCACAAAGAAGAACCACGCCACAGCCTGGTCAGACTAGGCTCAGGAACAAGTTGGTGTAGGAAACACCATCCTCTAGCGCCTGGTCTATTGTTGACATCCTCAATGGAGAGATTGGTTTCTAGGTTATAGGCTGGGCTGGGAGTTTTTCCAACTGACCATGATGTGATCAGGAAAAACTCTGGGCCCTAGATACTGTAATAGGTATTGAACTTGAATTTAAAAAGGTTAGTCCAGTTCACAAACATTGCTATACTGTAACGTACCATGACCGAAAAACATTATAACAGCGTTTGGGTATATGAACAAATGATTAGTTAGTTAAAAGGCTCAGAAAGTAGGACTACTCACCAGGAAGACCACCGGGGGACCACCGATCAGTGCCATGGCCGTGGAGAGTTTCCTCATGTTCCCTCCACTGTAGCTCCCTGCTGCCTTGTCCACATACTTGATCAGGCCTAGTTTACGGATGCCCCACTCTGCAACCTGGACCAGAGAGAGAGAGAGAGGTGCCAAAGACATGATTAGACAAACAAGATAACAAGATCACATACTATAGCCCACCAGGGCTGGGGTCAATCCCATCTTACTTCAGTCAATTCAGGAAGTAAACCGAAACAACCTGTCCTTAAAAACAACAACCCGTCCTTAAAAACAACAACCCGTTCTTAAAACAACAACCCGTTCTTAAAACAACAACCCGTCCTTAAAACAACAACCCGTTCTTAAAAAAACAACCCGTCCTTAAAAAAACAACCCGTTCTTAAAACAACAACCCGTTCTTAAAACAACAACCCGTCCTTAAAACAACAACCCGTCCTTAAAACAACAAAGTGTCCATAAAACAAAAACATGTCCTAAAAACAATTACCTTCCCTTAAAATGGACCAACAAAGAGGCAGAGATAAGGTCTCCAAATAAAGAGCATGACATAGTTACCTGTCCTTTGACAGAGCACAAAATGTCACGATTGTAAGAATGTTCTTTTTTTGTCAGGAGGATAACACACGGACACACACTCACCTCACACACTTCCTTCTCGGGAACCCCCCTCAGGATGGCGTAGAACTCAAGGTGCTCCCTGCCAGTCAGCAGGTCGTTGATAGCATCAAACTGAGGGCAGTAGCCCATGTTCTGGTGCACCTCGTTTATCTCCGTCAACACACTGACAGACCACACAGAGAACGCACACTGTCAGTCACAACAGCACACACCTCCAAGCTATTTAAGACTCTGTTCACAGTACGTATTTCAAGACGTTGTTAGGCTATTTCAAGACTATTTCAATGTACAAGGGTCATGGAAGCTTCAGTGTGAACAAGGTCTTAGAGGCTATAACCAATCATGCATTTAACCATTAAGATATACTGTAAAATACGGTACCTGTATACTGTATAAGTCCCTCAATAACAATTTGTTCAGATGGTTTAATTATCTTTACTATCCTTCTCACCTCTTTCCCGCCAGGTAAGCTTCTCCACTCGTGACTATTGAGTCTCCAGTCAGCATCTTGAAGGTGCTCGTCTTTCCTGCTCCGTTGACTCCAAGCAGACCAAAACACTGGAGAGAGAGAGGAGAGAAGAGTTTCACTGGACTGAACTACCAACAGGATATGGAAAGGGGAGACTCTATGGGCAGGGCCAGCTACTTTTCCTGACCATCTGACCTGACCAGTAAAGCTAATCTATTGTAGACCAATGATCAGGTGAGGTCATGTGACCAGGAAAACTAGTCTAATGGTCATGTGACCAGGAAAACGAATCTAATGGAGGCTAATGAGCAGGTGAGGTCATGTGGCCAGGAAAAACTCCCGTCCCTATCTATGCTGTACAGTGGTAGCACAGCCAGCTCACCTCTCCTGGAGGAATTCCCACACAAAGACGATCCACTGCTGGTTTCTGTTTTCTATTGTACACCTTGGTCAGCTGCTTGAGTTCCAGAATGTCAGACTGTCCCCCTCCTCCCAGAATCCTTTGCCTCTCTCTGGCCACGTCTTCATCCTCCTCACCGATAGGTTTCTGGTCGGTGCGCAAAGACCTGAGAGAACCAATCAGATCAGGGAGGATATTTACAGCAGATCATTATGAATACAAAATGTTTTACTGACTTGACAATTTAGATTTGTATTATTTTTTAAATAGAAAGTGGATAAACAAAAGAGTCAGTTGAATCTGTCCAATGAAATGTGAGGCTACGCCTACCTGGCCTTGATACAGAAGCGGTATTGGATGAGCACGGTGATAGTGAAGAAGACCACGCCCTGCACAGCCATGGCGAACAGGTTCTTGCCCACCATGTCCCACGCCAGAGGGGAACGGAACCGGTTCTCACCTTGAACCAATGGAAGGAACAGATGATGGTCAAGAAACAGAAGCACAGCATTGACAAATGTACAATAATAATAAAAAAAACATTAAATCACAAACTTGATTCATGGACATTACTTTTTTGTCCCAAAGTAATAACGACCTATGACCTATGACCTGAGCCTACTTACCAAACCTCTCCAGAGCGTCGGCCATGGCCTGGTTCTTCACCATGTCGATGAGGCCTCGGCCCAGACAGAAGTGAGGGAAGATCAGGAACACGTTCTTCAGGATGTCGTTGATCCCGCCGATCTCCTGTTGTCACATAGTAGAACAACACACAATCAGTCAAACTGTCACATTCATTTCTAAAGTCCCAATTTAATTCAAATCACTTTAAATGTTGTAATAAAATAAGTGCTGAATTGTAACAGTATGTCACACGGATAAAAAGCATTTCCACAGGGATCTTTCATTTCTGCAGTATGGGTCCACCTAATGACTTTCACAAGTTCTATGAAGTCTCATTAAGCCCTATAAGTCCCTATGAAGTCTAACGAAGCCCTATGAAGACTTGTTGTACGCACGTTGCTGCCGAAGAGCTCGAGGACGAAGGTGGAGACGCTGCCGTTGATGCCGATGAGGATGTTGACGGAGGTGAGCACCACGTAGGCCGTGCTGGGGATCTTAAAGAAGAAGGACGCCGGGTACATCAGGGGCGTGATGGACCACCTAGGAACAGACATCAACAGGAAGTGAGAACAGGTACGTTGTAACTCCCAATCGATCGTATATAGACGCAGCCTTGCATCGCTAGGACATATGGTGTGTGAGTGACGTAGTTTGTGTGCGACATATCGTGTGTGTCGAAGGCAGTGTCTGTGTGCCTGCACGTGTTTTCCGCGTGTGCGTTCTTCTGCATGTGTTCATGTGTGGTGTGTGTTTCTGCGTCTGTGTGCCTCTGTGTGTGTATGTATGTGTCCCTCACCCATAGAGCAGCAGCAGCAGGGCCAGTACAGGCAGGTTGGTGGAGGAGACGTAGGCGTCTTGTTGGAAGCAGATGAAGATGATAATGACCAGAGTAGCAGGGACGATGTAGTTACACTGGAACATACAGGAAGAGGCCAGAACATTCAGGACTTTCTCATACAGTCACATACCATTTCAGGGTAAAGGAACATGCTGCGTACAGTCCAGATACAGAGTTTTTCCAATGAGTTGACTTCAAACAACGGAGAAGATGTGTTTGTGACATTTCCATGGTGTCTCAAGTTATTTGTATTTTTATAAAAGTCTAATATACAGTTATTGAAAGTCACTACAGTCTCCACATTATGCTGCCTTCAAATGACATCTAAAAAGGTATACGTTCACTAGTCACTGTAAGGCTAATATATATGGTATACTGTATATCCACACTGACCTCTCTACACTCGTAGAACTTAAAGTTCTTTGGCTGTCGCCATAGGAGAAGCCTTTTTGGTTCCAGGTAGAACCCTTTTAGGTTCTAGGCCAGTGAAGGCTGCTGAGAGGAAGAAGGCTCATAATAATGTCTGGAAGGGAGTCAATGGAATGGCATCAACCTCATGGAAACAATGCCTTTGATGTGTTCTGATACCATTCCATTGACTCCATTCCAGCCATTATTATGAGCCGTCCTCCGCTCAGCAGCCTCCACTGTTCTAGGTAGAAACATTTTGGGTTCCATGTAGAACCCTCTGTGGAAAAGGTTCGACATGGAACACAAAAAAAGGTTCTACATGGAACTCAAAAAGGTTCTTTAAATGGTTTTCCTATGGGGACAGCCAAAGAATCCTTAAAGGTTCTAGATAGAACCCTTAACGGTTCTTAATAGAACCGTTAAAGGTTTTAGATAGAACCTTTTTTCCCCCAAAGAGTGCAGGATGAGACGAGAAGCCTTACCATGTCCCAGATGAAGTTGGACACCCAATAGAGGAAGGGCTGCACCCCACTGATGAACTGCATGTGTTTGGCCTTGTTGACTCTCTCCTGGATGAGGAAGACTACGAAGCTGGCCGGGACGAAAGACATGGCGAAGATCACGCAGATGGACACCAGCACATCCACAGAGGTGGTCATCCTGGAGGGAGCATGCATAGGGAAAGATGCTTCTGAGTCATACATAGAACAAGTTATAAAGCATTATGCCTGGATGTAAAGTGTTGCCATGCTTTTTTATTAAAAAAATGTATAGTAATTAGGTTGGTACTTACACTTGTTCTATTTCACACACACAGTGTGTATTATATGCATGTGTGATTTGGAAATGTGTTTTTTGCGTATCCCAACTCTCTCTGATTCACCCCCCCATTGAGCAATTAGAATTAATTGCATTGCTCAAGGGCCCATCAACAGATTTTTCACCTTGTCGGCTATTGCGATTCGAACTAGCGACCTTTCAATTACTATAAGGAGGTGCATTGTCATAATGTGTATTTCTTCCAATCCATGTTATGGATAGATGAGAAATTTATGTCATGGAAGAATTTGAGTTGTCGGCTAGGTACTTACAGTGCGACCTGGGACAGTTGCTCCTTGGTGAGGTTGAGTGGGTGGTTGAAGGCACGGATGCCATACTTGCTGGAGTCCTGGCCGGCGGGCAGGCTGGCGCGCAGGATTCCGTTGTTCATCACGTTCAGGAAAGACCCGATGCTGTGCCACCCCTTGTTGTTGAACCAGATCTGGATGGGGTCAGAGGTTACAGGACAGAGGTTAGGAGGGAGGAGCTATTAAAACAGAGGAAGGAAGAAGTGGTTTTGTGAGGTCTTAAAATGGTGGAAGCGATAAATGCGAAAACTGACTAAGCACACACACACAAAGGCCTCATCTTCCGCTTCTTGGTAGAATAACGGAAGTGATGATGAGTGACTTTAGGTTCTGGAACAAAAGGTCTTTGGTCTGGATATAATCAACATCGTTCAAGTTCCCTGAAAAACAGTGTGAGCGTTTCCTCAAGTCTCATTTCCTGGTCATGGCATTTCCGTCGGTCTTAACCTGCTCATTAAGGTCAAAGTGCAGTCGTAGCAATTGTAAAAGCTTTTCAGCTGTGTAAGCATAGAAATCTACTGTGTTGGGTCTGAAACAATGTTCCCACAGTACAAGCGGCACGAAGTTCAACATGTGATTAAATGAAATCACTGTGCAATTGAAATTGTGCAACAAAAGACCTGCAGTTGAACCCTACATTTATACAAGTGTGGAAAATTTGCACCAAAGCACTAAACTAACCTTGACGTTGTTCTTAGTGTCCAGTCCCTGGATAAAACTGGATAAGCTGGCAAGGAAACGGTCAGCAGCAGTCCCCTATACAGAGAAAGACCGCAAAACCCAGTTTAGTACGCAAGCTAACCCTAACAACATTAAATGCCAACATTTAAACAAATAGCAAGTATTGGTAATCATAGAAATTTAATTGTTAGAAGGGACAAAGCCCCTCAGACCCTAATAATTTGAGTGAAACACTCATGAGTACACTCAATATGGCCGCCGTTACACACAAAACAGAACCTGGACTTGAACGTCCATTCTAGCCATTCTATTTCTATGTTGACAATATTGTACAATGGCATTGTTCCAGGGTAAGTTTAGGGGATATTGAGTATGTAATGGTAAGGCTTACTCTTTCCAGGTGGAAGCGTCGTCTGATCTCAGAGATGGCCTGATCAATATCATCACCTGGTGGGAGGAGCTGAGTGTTCCTAGCGCCCAATGAGAATCCACCATATCTGCATTAAAAAAAACACATTTGCATATTATTGAATAACGTGGTGGGGGTAGGATGACCTAAAATATTCTGCTTTTACA
This sequence comes from Salvelinus fontinalis, assembly GCF_029448725.1. NCBI lineage: Eukaryota > Metazoa > Chordata > Actinopteri > Salmoniformes > Salmonidae > Salvelinus > Salvelinus fontinalis. The sequence goes on from NC_074706.1 coordinate 22,569,630, forward strand.
AAATGTGATGCTGTTTTCAAATGAAACACAATACCTTGCTCTTGTTAAAGCTTTTAGAATTTTTATAACGTTCTCAGACCACTACTGATGCCTATGGCGCGTTCTAAAGACCTACAGTGTATTTAGCATTGAGAGATTGACACCTGTCAGTTTACCTGAATTCATTGACCGAGATTTTGTTCTTCAAACTGTGAAAAGACACCATGTACAGTATTAACATAATGTTCCACCTCCTTTTTCATTGAAATCAAATGGCGCATTAAAATGAACATCTACATTTGTAATAAAATAATACAATCAATTATACCTTTTCCCGATAATCTGAGCATAGGTTTTGACCAGGTAATCTGAGATATTTCTGCCAGTCAGATTTTGCAGGGTACCTTTGTCACTGATTTTCACCTGAAGAGAAAGAACGAGATTAAACTTTTGTGGATACTACATTATCTGCATTTCTCTGTGTGTGTGTGTTTTTGCGTGTGCGCGTGTGCGTTTTCTCATGTGTGTATACCTGTGGAGGAGGCAGACCACCAGCTCCCGCTGGGCATTCAGGTAGCATCTTCTTGCGCCCTTCACAGCTGCACTCACACAGAGGAGAGGGGTTTTCCATACTCCAGTTGCCATTCATAAAGATGTCCCTCACACTCTCCGGTACCTCAGGAGCGGCCCACTCATCATCCAACGTGTTGCAAGGAGCATGACTGTTGAGAGAGGTAGAGAGAGAGAGAGAGAGAGAGAGAGAGAGAGAGAGAGAGAGAGAGAGAGAGAAAGAAAGAGTTACAATCACTCTTCAAAGCGACAAGTATTTAACTATTAACTCTTTTACAACCAGTGAATATCGATACTGTAGTTTAGCCTCATTGTATTTGGTCAGTAGGGGGGGGTCAGACTTACGGTGAGTTACAGCGTGAACCAAAGCCATCATAGTTTGTCAGGGCACCCAACAGCTTGTTAGTGTCTGCATCCTCAGGGGCGTCGTTGCTGCGACAAGATAATATTGTACCATCGTCAAGGAAACAGACACGGCACTACTTCTTACAACCCAATGGGTGATCTTCATTGTATACGTTTATATAACATAATTTCTCTATGTAAGAAACACTATACTTTGGTTTTGAACTTTGATTTCCAGGCTTTCTAACCTCGGTTCAAATAACTGAGTGAATGCGAGAAGTATCTACATATTCAAAGATATATGAAAACAAATAAACATTCTGTTGGCACTAATATCGCTCCATAAAGTTAGCGTTGGTCTTACCTGATGAAGGTGAACTGTTCTTCGTACATGCCAGGCTCCAGCTCTAGACTGGGGTACTTTCCAAACGGAGGGACGATGAGACTGAAGACGAGGGCGATGCACACAAACACAGCAGGAAGCACGATCTGAAACCAACACAGGACAAGGCTCCGTTTACAACAGGAACTGATATTTGAAGTTGAAGATCTACTTCGCTACCAAATGAAGAGGTTCCAAGGTAAACACGGCAATTACCCACAATGCCAGTAAAAATATGGTATAAACTTGCGCAGTACAATAGATGCAGAGAGGTAAATGTACCTGCTGCACCATTGCTAGATCATTTAATGATGATGAATTAAAATGTAACACTTAACAACTTTGATCAACTTTGATTTTATTTGTAATGCCCTGATGAGTCCAGTTTACCTGAGCGAAGAAGCCTTTCCTGGAGCGCCGGGCATACAGGAAGCGTTTCCATATCAACGCCACAAACTGCTGTCTAATCAGACGCCAGCCTTTGACCTGGTACGACCCTTTACCATCCGAGCCTCCCAGCCAGTCCGTCTCACGAGATTCTGGGGCAGGAAGAGGAGAAAGTGAATGAGCCTCAAGTGTTCGAGGGTTTCCACTAGTTACCACAGCCACAATGTCAAAAATATCGCAAAAATGAATCAAATGTTTCATTTAAGGTTAGGGTTAGGCATAAGGTTTGTTTGTATGATTAAGGTTAGGGTTAGGTTTAAAAGAGAAAAGAAATTGAAATTGTAGAAATAGGTAGGGAAGAGAAGAGAAAAGAGAAAAGAGAAGAGAAATTGTAGAAATAGGTAGGGTTTATGACTTTGTGGCTGTGGTAACTAGTGACGACCGTGTTCAAGGGCAAAATGCACAGATATGATGCTTTAAAATGAGACGAGATCCTTTTAGTGAATTAACGGCGAAACAAAGAGCGCTTCGTTCCAATGGAACGTGAGAGGAGTGAAGTGATGGTTCATGGCTAATAAATGGTACCTGGGTCACCTTCTGAGTCGTTGAAGTCGAAAGCGTCATCCTCGGTGAAGGGTTTCAGACAGCTCTGGTGGTCTCCGAATGCGTGTCTGCGGTGCCTACGAGCCGGGATGGTGCCATCTGAATGAAAGGCGACATAGAGAAGGTTGAGTCACGGAGTAATAATGAGTAACGGAACACTAATAAATGAAGTATTTGCTATAAAGGGGTTTCAATGGGGTAGTATGATAATGTCTCACCAGATTTGGGAAGTTCAGCAGCGTCCACTCCACTGTCCTCTGCTACTTTCAGGAAAATCTACAAAAATGTATTGTAAATATGTTTTTTTTTATAAAAGAACCAAAGTCAACATACATGCATCAAATAATCAACTGACACAATAACTCACTTAAAAGAATATAGCATGTAAATATATTTTTTTTAAATGGTCAAATCCAACTGCTTGGTTATTTGCCGTACCTCTTCCAGGGTGGTGTCTGAGATGCCGTAGCTGGAGATGCCGAGGTCAGACAGGCGGTCGTCGATCTCGTGGAAGAGTTCCACGAAGGCTCCGCCTTTGGCCGCCTTGTAGGGCAGAACGTAGGTGAGTTCATGGCCCAGGTCCTCAACCAGCCTGGCAGCGGGGACGTGCTTGAAGATCACATTGGAGATCATGGTTACGTCTGCGAGGAGGATAAGGATCAAAAGGATTATCGTCAGCGTCATTATCGTCAGCATCATGTTATTGTTATCCAAAAAAGGATGAGTACCAAACGGTTTAAATGATCATTTATTGTTCCTTTCTGATCAAATTGAAAACGGTACAATAAAACGACCCTTCTATAGGGATCAAGGTGTGTCCGTAAGGCATTTTTCTGACTTACCAATAGTGGTGGCTTCACTCTCAGGTTCACTACCCAGTCCAGCATCAGAGCTGCTCTCAGAAACACTGTCCCCCTGCAGAGAGAAAAACGACACTGGTTAGTCTAACTGAGGTAAAATTCTCGTTAGCATAAGGTGCATTTATATTTGTCTGGCACAGGGCGATTAACTTGGTTATTATGTGAATTAAAGATCAGAGCAGTCTAGCTGTGAGAAGAATTCCATTTCTGCCAATTCTCATAACTGTGATGTCTTTAAATCTACCTTTAAAAGTGAGTACCGTAGTTTATATGTGTCGGGAGGTGTCGGGATCTGAGGGATTTTCGTCCCTTCATCCCGGATGTATTTCAATCTACCTTTAGGACTGTGAGGGCCTGAGGTTGCGGCTGAGGGAGGCCCACCTTCTTGCTGTAGGAGACAGAGCTGCTGCTGGAGGAGTTCCTACAGGAGCTGAGGGTCAGGTCGAAGTCTCTCTTCACCAGGGTCAGGTAGTACCCCGTCCCCAGCTGGGTCTTCAGGAACAGGGAGGAGCCCACGCAGCACAGCTTGCCGTGGGAGATGATGGCAATGCGGTCGCCCAAGATGTCCGCCTCGTCCATGTGGTGAGTTGAGAGGATGATGGTGCGGCCTGAGGGGGTGAGGAGAGAGAGGGGGGGAGAGCGATTGAGGGGGGGAGAGAGAACCAGGGGAGGGTGATAAGAACCAAGAAGAGGACATTAGATTGGATATAATAAAGCTAGCCGTTAGCCTATTTACATAATAATTTGCCTGCTTTCCATACACATTTGTTTCAGAGAAATTGTTTGCATAATGACAGTCTCACTCCTCCAACACAGGAGAAATAGTAAAAATTCTATGTACAGTTCGTTACCTGCACGATACTTCAGAAGCAGGTCCCAAATGCCCCGGCGTGCGTAGGGGTCGACTCCAGCAGTGGGTTCATCCAGGATCACGACCTTTGACCCTCCAACGAACGCCAACGCCACTGACAGTTTCCTCTGCATGCCCCCTGAGACCAAAACAAACAGGGTCGATCAGCTTCAATTATTCTCAGCAATACTACTATTTTTAACAACGGCTGATATAGTTGTTATATCGACAGGAAGGAGAACCCCTTACCGGACAGCGTGTTGCTACGACACTGGCGTTTGTGAGGCAGGCCGATGTCGTTGACGATCTGCTCCATCTCAGCCTTCACCTTCTCCTCAGACAGACCCTTCAGACGGGCATAGAACCAGATGTGCTCCTCCACCGTCAGCCTGGGACAGAGGAGGAGGAGGAAGAGGAGGAAGAGGAGGAAAAGGAGGAAGATACGAGGGCAAGAAACAGATACAGTCAGTCATAAACAGCTACAATTGTATTATGCAAATTAACTTGAGTTAGAAGGACTAGTCATTATGTTTTACTTGAACTAGTAAAGTACTAAAACTGTCAACCCCAGTGAGTATGTATAACAGTCATAGTACGGTAGCGATGACTTACATGCTGAAGAGAACGTTGTGCTGAGGGCAGACGCCCAGGTTCTGTCGGATGGCGCTGAGCTCCGAGCGGATGTCCTTGCCCAGGATGTAGGCGGTGCCAGAGGTGGGCGGGAACAGACCCGTCAGGATGGACCTATCAGAACACACAACCATACCTGTCAATTAACACAATTTAACTCAACACAGTTTAGTTTCAAACATTTCCTATGTACACATATTGCATCGGACTGTTGTATTTTCAACGTGTCAAAATGTTTTAATTGTATCTGTCCCGACGTTAATAACGATCCAAACAAAAGATTGCCCTTACACACAAATTCATTTCAGCTGTTTAAAATGTCTAGATTGATAAAAGGTGTATAAACCCCATAAGCCGTCCTGCCACAGCTCTGTGAACCGTGGCACATTAAAGCATATAATTGGTCTAGTTATGTAAGGGATCGAGGGGATTGGATGCAGGTTTTAAAGAAACGCCCCTCAAGATTAAGCTCTTTGATCCTAGGCCTTACATGGTGGTGGTCTTGCCGGCTCCGTTGTGCCCCAGGAAGGAGGTGATCTGCCCCTCGTAGAAACCCAGGGTCAACCCGTCTACAGCCAGCTTGTTGCCATGGCTATATACCTTCACTAGGTTCTTGATGTAAACACCAGGCTCGATGTGAGACGGCTCCTCTTCGATGCACACAGCTGAGGACGAAACAAGACAAAATTAGCATCTGAAATATCTCAAATCAAAATCACCCCCCCCCAAAAAAGTGTTAAATCCATTTAGAAAAAAGAGGTGTAAGCAGATTTTCTTGTTAAAATTTACCTTCTGCGTTTCCTTCCTTTCTTTCTTGCATATTCTTCCCTTGTTTCTCTCCACACCAGTAGGACTTGGTGAAGGGGAAGTACCAGGGTCTGGGGATCCCATACTGGCCTAAAGGGGAATACCAGGCATCATACACGATGAGTACAAATACACACTCCTTTATGTACAATATAATATGACGTTTTATAATATGACATTTCTTTTCTGGTCTATTTTATTTGCCTAATAGTGTTGGTAGTCATAAGAAAATGTGTGTAGGTATGCTTGGGAACACATTCAAAAACAATACAGGTTCATCAAACGACATGGCTTCCTCTGGCTGCTGCTTACCGGGGAAGACAGCCTCGATGTACCAGGTCATGACCCCGTAGAGGAAGGAGTCAAACAGCATGAGACAGATGGAGGTGGTGAGGGAGTAGCTGTCCTCCTCCAAGGGGCTGGACAACAGATTGGACCACTGGATTCCCACTCCCTGCTCCTCAAACAGGGCAAAGTACTCACAGCCGAACCCAAACGCCACCGGGGACAACAGGCTCTGGAGAAAGACGGGAGAATAGAACACAAGTTAGAAAAGAGGACTATGTTTATGACAAAGAACAAACAAAAAAGTGACAAAGTAGATTCGAACAGTCTTCAGGTCTCGGGCAAGGTAGCTCGTCATCACGTGAGAGGGTTTCACAAACCCACCTCCACTACAAGCCCATTCCAACATTACCACGACAACAAAAGAGTGTATTAGCGATCTGAACTCACCACAATGACTTTAGCCCCGAAACCCACGTAGTCCTGCCAGGCCACACAGAGGACATAGGGCAGGTAGAGGGTGAAGTAGATGATTCCTCCGCAGGCCGCCGCCAGGTTGGCACGGGAGAAGATGGTACTGATGAGGAAGCACTGCATGATGGTTACCACAGCAAAGGAAGCCAGGAACAGGAAGACCACGCAAGGGTCGCTGTAGGGAAGCAGGTTCCCCATCTGATTGGACCAGAGGAGATGAATGAGATTATGAAACATGGTGAATTGTGTGTGTATGTGATTGCGTAAGGGTTCCGTGCATGTGTGCGTGTGTGTGTGTCTGCTTCCACACACACCTTGAGTATGACCACCAGCAGCGAGGCGGAGATGAGCAGGGGGATGAGGCTGCTGATGAACCAGCTGAGCCACAGGATGCCGTTGTCCAATCCCATGATCCTCATGGTCTCTTTGAGCCGTGCCTCCTTCTCATAGACCACGCCCTTGATGATGAGGGCCACAGAGTACATCCAGGCCAGGGTCATGAAGAGAGGCATGGAGCGACTCATCACCCGCAGGAACCTGGAGAGGAGGGAGCACAGAGAAATCCTGAAACGCTGAAAATGATTAAAGATACAGCGTACTTTCGCAGGCAGTGTTAACAACTAACCGGAGCTTGTAGCCTCATCTCTATGCTCCAAAATATCTACTTTTCAGCATGACTCTCTGAGAAGGGGAAAAAAAAGCTTTGTTTTCTTGTGTGCTCTGCTATGCTGTGCTGTGCTATTCTGTGCTGTGTTATGCTATGCTGTGCTATGATATTGTGTTATTCACATACATACTATAATATTTCATCCTGGCTATAGAACAACAGCATGTCTCCAAGTCTCCGCAGCGCTACTTACATGTCGTCTACGTAGCAGGGGTAAGGCATCTGTTGGATGTAGACTCCAGTCTTCTCCTTACTGCCCGTCACCGCCCTGACGATGCCCTGTTCTATAACGTCCTGCAGGTAGGAGAAACCACCCCAGATGTAGCGCAGGTCCTCAAAGGGGTCGGCCCGGGGACCAGGGTCCCAGTAACTACAGAGAGACCAGGATAGAAAGTTAGGAAGACGTGTTTATATACTCTATGTTCACGATTGGCTTCTAATACCTTATTACAACATACTGGACTCTTTCAATAACTAGAATAACTAAAAGTATAAAATACATTAGTCTACAGCAGGGGTTGGCAACCGGCAGCCCACGGGCCAAATACAACCTGCAAGCCAATCTGATTTGGCCAGCCAGAGTTGTCGTAGTAAAACATTTTATGAAATCGATCTTACCCGTCCTTGATCTTGTTGGTGCGCTCCACATTGTCGATGTCCATGCGGATCTTGTAGTTGACGTTACCCGGCAGGTCAGAACTGTTGCTACGGGCGATGTCCGGGAACACTATCCCAGCCCAGAACTTCTGGTTGTCTAGGAGACCCATGGATTTGTTGACCAGTCTTTCCTCATTGGCCACTGGCTCTAGTTTATCCAGGTTCACACACTGTGGAAGATTACAAGAAGGGTTGTCAGGCTTTTAACACACTGTGGAGGGTTGTCAGGCTAATAACTACTCACTTGATATCAAATGACTTGTGCAAATAAATTACAATTTTGAATGAGTTTCTCATTTTGACAAATGTACATTGAAAAGCTTATTTAAATGGCCATTGGCCTTATTTCCAAGGAAGTGTCACGTGTGCTCCCTCTCCGGCCTCTAGGTCACCAGGCTGCTAGTTATGGCGCACTCCCGTCACCAGCGTTCTGTGGATCATGACACTCACCTGGACTCCATCACCTCCTTGATTACCTGCCCCTTATCTGTCACCTCCCTTTTGGTTTCTTCCCCAGTCGTCATTGTTTCTGTTTCATGTCGGCGCGCTGTTCGTGTTTCTTGTTTTGTTCATTTATTTATTAAGTGTATTCACTCCCTGAACTTGCGTCCCGACTCTCAGCGTACAGCGTTGCCGGAGGAAATGTGTTAAAGTAATAAGCTGCACTAATACCGTATATAATGATTGTGTTATAGGAGCCACAAATACCCTTGCAAAACGCATAAATCTATCAGCATGACTCTTAAAGGTTTTGGCCTCCAGCTTTTTGGGACTCACATACTTTGAAGGGACCAGTGTCACCAAGCCAAGGCCTATTTGGACACACTAAACTATTTTCAACCCGTACAGTATGTGTCATGTATAATTATCTGGAATGGAAAATCATTCGGTTGTCCAATAGCGTTTAATCTGGCATGGCAACAACAGTTACCCTTTCATTGGAGCCATTAAAATGGATCAGCATTTAGCTACAGAGAGCAGGGTTACGTAAGACACTGACAAACTGACCAAAGTCTAAACTGAATTGATTTGATTTACAAGGGCATGGTAAATGTGATGTTCACGGGAAACCTAAGGCTTAGAATTACCACCATCTATTGGTGCTCAGTGTTAACAGAAACGAACCAGGGGCTCATTCGTTATCTTACGTCCTTTACCTTGAACTGAGCTGACGGAATTAGATAGGAGTGTAGACTATAGAATGGGGCCAATTCCACCTACGGTATGTCATTCGCTTATTAGTGTCATCTAAGCGTATAACTGTCCTTGAGAACGGCGCACACACGCACCTCCATAAAGCGGGAGATGGTCTTGATAGCGTCATCGGTCTCGTTGAACACCTCTCTCCAGGTGTAGGCCGAGCCGGCGGGGCGTTTGTCCTCCGCAGTCTTGGTCAGGAAGCGGGACACGTCCTCCGCCTTCCACTCTGTGCCAGCCAGACGGTCGTTAAAGAAGCGGGCGCTGGCGTTATTCTGAAGCAGTGTCTAGACAGGAATAAGGTAACAGACGGATAGAGATTCAGATATAGACGCTGTGTTGGTTGCCTATAGTTGTTTGTGTAGTGTGGAGCTCTCTCATAAGCATTGTTTCCCTCAAATCATTCATCCATCCTATCCATTAGCCTGTATCTATTACCAGGGGTCTCCTATCAATAACACTCACACCACAAAGTACTATGTAATGATAAGTCAATTACAAGCCATTGTGGTTAATGGCCACATTAGCTGTAAGCCACTAAAAATACCACAAAATGAATTGCTATGGAGAAAATGCCTCTGGGAGTTCATTTTTGTCATATATTTTCGACCACTGTGTGGCAGTATTGGACCGGTGATGTACATTACTGGTAGGACCATGGCCTTTCTCACAGCATGAGGAGGAGCCATGTTAGGTGGCAACCTCTGTAAGAAATGGAAAGATCTATACACCTACGGTTACCTTAAATTAACATGAATCAAATAATGTAATTTCATCGTTGTTTGTCCCTTTCCTTTCAACTGCATGTCAGATTCTCAAGACGATAAACCTGCTGTGTGTACACTGAAAACACTGTCCCCTCTTTTCTAACCCCTTTCAAAAAAATATTACAGTTTTGAAACTGCGGTAAAAGTGCAGTAACTGCAGTCGGCTGTGGTATTTTGGACACAGTAATTGCAGAATAGACTGCACCGCAAAATTACTGCAGTAAACATTTATTTCTATTTTTGACGCAGTATTTGCAGCATACTGCAGTTATACTGCACTCTGACTGTAATATTGTTTTCCCGTTAGGGACACCGTAGACCACGTTAGTTACGGTGATTGAAATCTTTAACAACATCTTGTCAATAAATAATAATAAACCACACAGCAAATGATGTATTGCTTGGACTGTCTGGGGGTTCTTTCACTTCAAATATTTTTCCCACCTTCCTAGCTCTGACTTTGCTGATAGCTACTTTGTTGAGGACAAATTGACTTACTATGACTGAGATATGTGGTCGTCCTACCTAGCTATCTTAAGATGAATGCACTAACTGTAAGTGGCTCTGGATTAGACCGTCTGCTAAATGACTCAAACGTGAATGTAAAAGATCTTCCCCAACAGCCTTCTTTTAGGCTAATAGGAACCATGATCACATTAGCAGCCTCAAACCCTATCGACACCAAACCTATGCGTGGAACCCTATGTTGTTCTCTGTTTTCTGTGTTCTTCTACAGTGCCCGATACTGTTGGTATCATGACAACCGATCTGTAGCTACTGTATACTGTAGGTAGAACTGTAAATATCATAAGATCAGATGAGAGAGTAGAAACTCACCCGAACCAGGTCCATCTCCTCACTGCTCTCCATGAAGGTCCAGACTTTAGGCCTCATCTCCTCCCACATCCCACCCAGGTCCCTCAGGATACCCAGCTCCTGGAACGTCTTGTTCATCTGGGGGTTGGGGTGGGGGGGGGGGAAGAAAGAGAGAGAGAGATAGGAGAGAAAGATAGATAAGAGGGAGAGAGAGGGGAGAAAGAGAGAGTCGAGAAAGAGGAAGAGAGATCAGAGAGAGAGTTATAGGAGAGAGAGAAAGAGAGAACGGAGAGAGAGCGAGAGAGAACGGAGAGAGAACGGAGAGATGGTTAAAATGGCTGCCTGGCCTCGATGCTGAGTTAGTGGAGAAACATTTATATGTAGGTTCCTTTGGTGTTCCTTCAGTTAGAGTCTCTCACCTCGTGTATGATCCTCTGTGTGGCGGGAGTGTCGGGGGTGTAGAGGATCTTTCCCATGAGGAGAGGCTTCAGGGCCCTCCAGATCATCCTGGAGATGGGGCTAGCTTCCAGACTCCTCATCATGCTGTTACAGTACGGAGCTGAGGGGCGGAGGACAGACGGACACAGGTTAGTATCACACCACCGTAGGCTGAGTATTCCGTAGCCTATACACTTTGAAGAGGGTTACTGTGGCAAAAGCTGTACCAAAAATTACAAACTGAAATTGCATCTGATTGAAGTGCGTGGAGACTCCGTTTTTTTACTCTAACATTGCGAACAAATTGATCCACGTTTGATATAAGTGAAAACTAGGAATTTATGTAAAAGTTCAGATCAGGGAGTTGACCAAGGACTCACTTGAGGTGTTGTCGTAGGCGGACACGGGTTCGTCGTCGCTGCCGTTGCCGCCATGGTTACCGAACAGGGCCTTGTAGTTGTTGTCCTCGTACCAGTTGAGGGACTTGATCTTCAGTCCGCCGCCCTCGGGGTGGCCACAGACGATACGGGACACGGCCTGGTACATGTGGCTGGGGGAGCCTGTGGCGTTGGCCGTCAGGTAATGGATCTCGTTACGCATCTCCTTCCAACTCTTCATACTGGCCAGCTAGGGGAAGAGGAGTGGAATGTGTACATTTAAGACACTATAGAATACATCTTATGAAGCGTATTATTTCGTTTTTTTTATTTGATGCATTTGTCTGGTACCGATTTATTCAAATTTTTACTCTTGTATTTGTGTATTGTGTTCTATTGTGTTTTGTGTATGCGTAAATTAAAGTATTTTCAGAGTACAGTAATATGTGTCAAGTCAACACATAATTACACCATGTGCCGAAGACATGTTGAGACATGTTTACACCAACACTCAGACATGTTCTAGAACTGATGTACTGTGTGAGTTCAGAGAGTTAATGAAAGATAGGAGCCTTTGGCTGCAACGGGCCCTAGTCAAAAGTAGTGCACTATATAGGGAATAGGGTGCCATTTGGGAAACAGACTTTGTTAGACTTAAGGTGAAAAACACTTGTCCTAACTGCCTGCCTAACAGCCTGGGACAAATACAGCAACTGTTCTTGTCACACTCACTCAAATTGCATGGTAGCCTGAAAACGTTGAAAACATGTGGCTTGTGTGGTCTATTGCGCAATCCCCCGCCCATATTTTCAATAAAGGATTTTTAAAAACATTTTAAATACTCACATCCTTATTCTCCTCAAGTCCTCACTACTTCTGAGAATTCTGTGTCCGGTAATAAATTAGAATAGCAATGGGTTCACTGTGCACTCAAGGTCAGAAATGCTGAAAATCCACAAACATTTAAGACCCTAAAAAACCTTGAATAACTTCTATGAGAGTTTGACTTTTTGTTGTTGTTGTTGTTGTTGTTGTTGTGTGGACCCATCACACCTTTTTGCTGATCTGAATTCCCAGGTTTTATGCACCAACCAAACTTCTGGGAGAGTGTGATGGTCCCCTTTTAATTGAGTCTATTTAGCTAATCTGCTTCTTTAGGTGTAAAAGTGACATTACGAAAACCAGGTCGACCTGTGTGCTTGAGAGTGAGACAGGCCCTGTGCGTGTGTGCGCGTGTATCAGTGTTTGCACAATGGAGACAAAGAAAAATGGCCGAGAGTAACCGAAGAAAGGAAACACAGTGGACTCACCGCACAAGTGGCTGGTTATCTTAGAAAAACACTTTGAAGACGGTGGACGGAGCTAAAATTAACGCACCTATGCATAACAAGGTCTTTTGTCATTTGAGACGGAGAATAGAATAGGTAGGTCAGTAATTATATCCCAACGCAGCATCTTTCTGGAACTATAAATATATATTGGTTTTATTATCTAGCCTTGTTGCATAATATCTTGTGATACGCGATGAAATGAAACAGACCGGATATTGTTGCACAGTTCTAGTAGTTTTCTTCCACAAGGAGACGACTTGAGATCCCTCCGACACGTAACATATCTTCATTGACACTGACCCTTTAATTTAACAACCCTAGTTTTCCTAGAACTGCCCTTTTTGACAAAGATGACAACACATTCTAAGCATTTAGAATGTTGTCATCGTTTAGAATGGTGTAATCATTTAGAATGTTGTCATCGTTTAGAATGGTGTAATCATTTAGAACGTTGTCATCGTTTTGAATGGTGTAATCATTTAGAATGGTGTAATCATTTAGAATGGTGTCATCATTTAGAATGCCGTGATCATTTACAGTCAAGTTTCTCATAACAAAGACAAAGAAATTCCAGCAAACTCCGAGATCCGCCCTCAGTGTTCTGTGGTTGCAGCTGATTCCGGCAGCCGCCTCAGCAAGTCACATGCTTCCTCAGCTCCAAAAACACACAAAGATAGAACAGGGCAGCCAGTGGGAGGACGAGAGGAAGAGATGGGAGGAAGGTTTTTTTCTCCACTCCACCTCAAGTAGAGCTCTCCGTATACAGTGAGAACGGTGACAGAGCCTCTCTCTCTCTCTTTCTGTCTGTGCCTGTCTCTCTGCCTCACGCCCCGCGGGCCAGACATATAGCATGCAAACAGGCCGAGTCATTTGAGGAAGGCTGCGTCTGTTCCAACACCTCGTGCCTCCAGCCTGAAGAGAGGTTACTAGAGGTTATGTCTCTGAGCCGAGACAGCTCAGTTAGCTACGAGGCTAACTAAGCTTCTTCCCTCTCACACCAGGGAACAAAAGCAGCTAATGGCAAAAAGCTGTGGTTGAGGTTAAATAAAGGTGGAAAAAGTGTATTTTTCTGTTTTTGAGACATTCATACCGGTAGCTTCTCTTGCCTTGTAACATTGCTGCTTGTTTGACTTGTTGAGTAGGGAGAGGATCATTCCATCATTCTTTTAAGGGACTTATCTTTGTCCATGGATTTCCTCTGATGACACATACAGTATGCCAGATGGATATACAGGGACATACAGTTCTGCCAGAGAGTGTATGCTAAACACATCAGTGGGAACGACCTCTTTTTCCCACAGCTGACGGCTTCCTTATGTTCCGCCAACTCAGCAGTACTGTGGCTGGAGAGAGGGGAGTGGTAGGGAGAGAGGGGGAAAGGGGGAGGTGGAAGGAGGAGAGATTGAAAAGGGGGGGTGACAGGGAGCTGAGAGTCTCGTGACAAGGTGATCTATTGTAGTCTTTTCCCCTAGTACAGCCTGCTAAGTCTCTCAGCGTTTCCCAGCCATGTATTGTATTCGACATTACTTAAATTGTTGTACTTTTATGTCTTTGTACTTTTTACCCCTTTTTCTCCACAATTGGTAGTTACAGTCCTGTCCCATCGCTGCAACTCCCGTACGGACTCTGGAGAGGCGAAGGTCGAGAGACATTCGTCCTCCGAAACACGAACCACCCAAGCCTCACTGCTTCTTGACACACTGCTCACTTAACCTGGAAGCCACCCGCACCAATAAGTCAGAGGAAACACGTACAACTGGTGACCGTGTCAGCGTGCACTGCGCCCGGCCCGCAACAAGGAGTCGCTAGAGTGCGATGGGACAAGGAAATCCCGGGCGGCCAAACCCTCCCCTAAACCGGACGACGCTGGGCCAATTGTGCATTGCCTCATGGGTCTCCCGGGCGCGGCCGGCTGCGACACAGCCCGGGATTGAACCCGGATCTGTAGTGACTGTAGCCCGGGATTGAACCCGGATCTGTAGTCACTGCAATGCAGTGCCTTAGACCGCTGCACCACTCGGGAGGCCCCATAGTGGACATTTCTGTATGTAGCTAGCACAGATTTGGTTACCCCAGAACTGGGTCTGATATGTTGGGGGCAGTTAGCTATGTTGACAGTGCAGATGCCACGGAGAGATAGCGTTGCGGTTTGGCCATGTCCTGACCTGGACTGCTACCAACTGGACTGATGACACTAAACAGTCGATTTGTTGTGAAAGACTAACCTTGTGTACAAAATTGCAGGGTTACAGCCATTTGAGGTGGCCATTTTGTGAGGGCCAGAGCACCAAGCTAGCTTGTTTATTATTGAGGGGACAGATGGGTTTTGTTTGCACATTGCGGTCCAGAGATGTGTAACGGGAGGAGCTGTTTTTGTCAGACCACTGTTACAACTGATGGCTATCTTAGTGGTTGCTTTCGGCCTACATTCAAATGAGTTCACTGATAAGGCAGGTTGATTCACGGGTTGTTTAAGACTATCCAAAACAGATGCAGACCCAGAAATGTACGTTGAAACATACATGTTAGTGTGTGTGTGTGTGTGTGTGTGTGTGTGTGTGTGTGTGTGTGTGTGTGTCTGACAAACAGCACCTACCTCTACAGCCAGCGCTCCCAAGCTCTCTAGCAGACCGTCGGTTGCCACGGATACCTTCTGGACGACCTCAGGGTCGGACTTCACATCCTTCTGTTGTGGGTGAGGAGGATGAGGGAGAAAGGGGAGAGAGGGGGAGGGGGGGTAAAAGACATGAGAACAAACACTCTCCAGGGACACTTCAGAGAGGGGTTCCTGTTCAACCTCATCTGTTATTGACTGTCACAAGAGGGCCGCTGAAATGTGAGCTGCTGCACTCTCACAGCTGACCCCAGACCTGTACTTAGTGGCTAAGGTGCATCTGAAATGTAACCGTATTCCTTATATATTGCACTACATAGGGAAAAGGGTGCCATTTCAGATGCACCTTAGCCACTAAGTACAGGTCTGGGGTCAGCTTTCCTTATAGGTCCAATATTGCTGCATTCCATTGTCCATATTAGTGTACCACTTAGAACGCAAGCCTAATGCAAGGCTTAATTTTATGTGTAGTTGTATGATGTGGATATTGGATCAGGGCCTATATCAGTACAAGAGAAGTCGGTTACTTTATACTAGTCTAATATCCCTGATCTATTTTGTTAGGGAGGGAAACCTATTGGTCTTTTTTAGAACAAATATTATCACCATAACACCGGTTTGAAATTACGGCTGATTCAGCAGTATGATATTTCGACAAATATTTACAACATTTTCTCCCGTGTTAGTTGACCATTGCGACAGCATTTTCATTGGCAGACTGTTCTGTACACTTTGGCACCTTCCAAAAGCTTGTCCCAACACCGGACTGAGAGTTCTGACTTAGCTAACAAAACTGGGTCAGCTAAAATGGATCACTCCTCTATTTGCATCCAAGTGTGCCGGTTATCTGAGGTGTACAGTGATTCTATTCACTGAGTCCTATTATTGTTGAAATTAACACACTGTATCTGTCTGTCTGTCTGTCCGTCCGTCCGTCCGTCCGTCCGTCCGTCCGTGTGTCTGAGTGTGTGTGTGTGTGTGTGTCCGTCCGTCCGTCTGTGTGTGTGTGTGTGTGTGTCTGTGTGTGTGTGTGTGTGTGTGTGTGTGTGTGTGTGTGTGTCTGTCAAAAGTCTATATTCAGACATCTGCCAGAGCAGGGTTCACGGCCTCTCCAACTCCCATTACGAGAAAGAGACAAGGGACGAATTCATTGTCAAGCTAATGTTTTGTGACAGGAACAGGACTTATGTTCTTATGAAATAAGAACAGAAATCTTGTACAGAAATATGGATTGATAATTCCTGACCCTAAATGGTAATCATGTCAGGGAACATGATGTTCTCTTTATCAGAAGAAAGAAGGCTTGGTGTCAGCAGGCTACATTATCCCGCCATAAAGTGTGCTTTGTTTAAAAGTGAGTGCAAAGGGAAAAGCCTATTCAGTTTGTCTGACTGACCAATAGTGTAATAATACATTCATTGAACAAATGAAGATTTGCTAGGCCTATGGAATTGAGTTATTAGGTGTTCCGTGTTAAAGCCCCCAGTGTTAAAGTGTTCAGTGTTAAAGTATTCACTCTTTTTTTTTTTTTTTTTTTTTTTTTTTTTTATCCAATTTTCTCCCCAATTTTCGTGGTATCCAATCGCTAGTAATTACTACCTTGTCTCATCGCTACAACTCCCGTACGGGCTCGGGAGAGACGAAGGTCGAAAGCCATGCGTCCTCCGAAGCACAACCCAACCAGCCGTACTGCTTCTTAACACAGCGCGCCTCCAACCCGGAAGCCAGCCGCACCAATGTGTCGGAGGAAACACCGTGTACCTGGCCCCCTTGGTTGGCGCGCACTGCGCCCGGCCCGCCACAGGAGTCGCTGGAGCGCGATGAGACAAGGATATCCCTACCGGCCAAACCCTCCCTACCCCGGACGACGCTATGCCACTTGTACGTCGCCCCACGGACCTCCCGGTCGCGGCCGGCTGCGACAGAGCCTGGGCGCGAACCCAGAGACTCTAGTGGCGCAGTTAGCACTGCGATGCAGTGCCCTAGACCACTGCGCCACCCGGGAGGCAAAGTATTCACTGTTAAAGCCCCCAGTATTAAAATATTCACTGTTAAAGCCCCCAGTGTTAAAGTGTTCAGTGTTAAAGCCCGCAGTGTTAAAGTGTTCCGTGTTAAGTTTTAAAAAGTGTTAGTATTTTAAGTGTTTCTTACCCGTATGGGTTTTAGGAAGTCCAGGTTGGACAGGAAGTGGTCCTGGGCCTTGTTCAGCCAATCAGGGGAGGCCTTGCAGATGATGTCTTGAGTGAGCCGTGACACATTATTGTCGGAGATGGTCACAAACTCCTCCAGAGAAGTGGTGTTACACATATCTCTAAGATGGACGCCGAAACCTCCAATCAGGACCTGGTAGATAACATGAAATGATATTTCAGGGATCAAGTTCTCGCAGTCGAGAAACAAAAAAAAAAAATGTGTTGCGGGGATGTCGAGGAGAATTGTGATTTCATGTTTTAACTGTAACAACTTTCACGATGAATGCCTAGTCAGGAATGATTTTGCAAATATGTTTTGAATCATATATCATCACAGGAAAGGTGTTGTTATATCTCTGCTGGCAGTACTACTGCCTCTAGGGCAGCGTTTCCCAAAACTCAGTCCTGGTGACACGTTTAGTTTCTTTCCTTAGCACTACACAGCTGATTCAAATAATGAACTCATCATCAAGCTTTGATTATTTGAATCAGCTGTGTAGCGCTAGGGCAAAAACCAAAACGTGCTCCAGAGGCATTACCAAATGTTCCTATGACTCAACACAAACAAAGATGTTTGGGGAAAGTTATTTCTAACCTATCAGAACCACTCTGGAAACCCAATTCTTTAAAATTCTATTCCAGGAAACTATTTGCTTGCGGAATGACCCATAAAAAAAATCTAATTTCATAATTTTACATTTCCACATGGTCATAGCTATCTCACAACATGGTCAACAACTTAACATATGAAAAATGTGCACTGTGCAGCTTTTCAGTCATGCATGGGAGAGACTTGTTTTTTCCACTTAGGGAGGCATAGCTCGAACGTCCCACCGGTCTGAGGCGCATACAGTGCACATGTGTCCAGACTGGCTGACTGAGGGAGGGAGGCAGAGGAAGGAAGGGAGGCAGAGGAAGGGAGGGAGGCAGAGGAAGGAAGGGAGGCAGAGGAAGGGAGGGAGGCAGAGGGAAGCTGCTGCGGTGAATAATAATGTGTCCTGTATTACCACATCCAAGCTGGGATGAACTACATGATAGCCTGGCTGAGACAGCTTCAGGACATTCTTTCTGTGTAACTGTAGAGTAGAGTGGAGGAGTAATGAGTTGACTCCCTTAATGACCTTGACCCTCAGCATCACAGGTTACTTTTGAACCTGGGACAAACTGTTAGATAACTGCACTACTAGGTACCTATGGGTATTAAAGGCTACACTGTTTTTTTGTGTGGATAATACTGCCAAATTCTTTACCATACCAAATATCCCTTACGCAAATTGATTTCCTTGATGATTTTTTTTTCTTCATATCAGAAGAAGAAATGTATCTCAACAGAAAGCCGGACTAAAATCCCCTGAACATTTCTACAATGTCCTGTAGGACCATCCCGGACTATCTGTGGAAAAAGGCCAGAGAGAGAGGGGGCTGATGGGTTATAAAACATCCCCAGGGGTGGGTGGTGATACGGTTAATAGATCCACCGCGTGTGAGTGAGCCCCTCTCTGCACATGCTCACTGTGAGGCAGACAGAAGATGGAGGAGAGACGGAGGGCGGAGCTAAATCATGTGACTACTGCCCTCCAACTACAGACAGTGATGAATTCTGCTGAAACTGAGCTGAATTATTTTCCCTGAGAAAGAGGATGATACGAGCCAAAGACGTGGTTCTCTCCGCAACACCACCCCCCCCTTATGATTTCATAACAGGGCGTTACAAGTGTAGCCGTCTCACGTTATATATATAGTTACAGCGTGTCAAATACCAGCAAACCAAGGTCATGGCATGTATGACTACCTTTAAAAAAGCACTCTTCACACAGTGAATATGTTTACCTTCTCTAGGTTGAGGTCAGCCTCTACAATCTGCTGGACGGCATGATGGGATAGGGAGGCGTTGCGATGCAGGAACGACGATAAGGTCTCCTTATCGCGGAGAAAGTCCTTCAGCTTGAAACCTGGAATGGGATGATGGAATGCACATTCAACAGACTGACTAGGAACACCGTGCTGCATAATTAGAAACAGATCTATTTAATAGACAGAAATAGGTTTTTATGGATACAATTGTGATTTAGCATCGAAACTCATCGTCTTGAATAAAGAAAATGATAGTCTATTATCTGGGGAAACTCCAACTACACAGGGTTCTTTGGTTGAAAACTGGAAAGTCCTCAATAATATGGTATAGTATAAATGTTATACTAATACACTGGCATGGACAGAATGGAGTGATACAGTGAGGGGAGAGATATCATGGACCCAGTTTACCCTGCTCTGAGGGCTATTGTGTTCACTGGGTCAGAACATTCCAGAGAAGTCATCTCCGCTTAAAAACCAGTTGAAGTCAGCTCAGCACTCTGCTGCTTGGCACTCCGCAGCCTGGGTTACTCTAGGGCGTTCCACTTTGGCCCAAATACTGGGCTAGAGTTCTGGGCTCCTCACTTTTCACTCTGCCCCGTCCCTCCCTGCCCAGCTTGAATTGGAAATCTCCTTACTTAAACATTAGCATCTCTGTGTTTGTGTTGCGTTAGTTAGCACAGTGACAAGAGTAGCTGACGGATACATGGTAAAGTAGGAACATTACCCCTTGGAGGGAGGAAGGGGGGTTACTAGAAGGTAGTTTCACCCCTAACTAGGGCCAAGGAGTTTTTCCTGGTCAGAACCCTAACCCTATTCCTAACCCTATACTTTTTGAAGAAAACTTATACCTACAACTTTGTCTGTCCCTGTAGGAGAACCCTTTTGGGTTCCAGGTAAAACTCAACTGGTAACACGATCTAGACAGGAAACACTTAGCTGCCCCAGAGGCTCCTGGGAGCAGGTCAGGGGGGACGTGGTGTGTGTTGAAGAGACGTCCCCACAGCATAGAGACCACTCCAGAGCATAGAGACGACCCCAGAGCATAGAGACGACCCCAGAGCAAATAACCAAGGAGTGGTCATGAGCTCTAATCATCCTGACTTCAGGAAACAAGAGACTGGAGATGTGCCTTAACAACAGTACTGAGTGAGAGTACTGCCATGAAAGACCAGCGGGATAGCCCCTAAAGGTACTGTCTGTCTGCACTTGGCCCCTAACTACTGAGAGTACCGCCATACAAGAAAGAGGGATAGCCCTGCACGTGACTTAGGTGGTGACTATGCTGTGTCTCTGACCTACCAAAACAATAACAAGTAGGCTACAACAATACGAGGCAGACTGGCAGCCAGGCTTGTCACTACTTGCCCTAGCTTCTGGTGAGTAATTCTTGATAGACCCGAGGAGACTGATGATTCACCTGTTCCCAAACCTCACTGACTCAACAAACAACCTACAATCAGACAAACAAAATGGCTGCCTTTGCCAAGTATGACAAATGACAGTTGGCTACAGATAATTTCAGGTTGATTGAAGAAGTGGAAGAAACTTACTGCACTATACCGGGAATAGGATTCCATTTGGGACGCAGAAGACGACTGTCCTGACTGACAGTCTAATATCCTGAGAGAAAGAAGCTGCCTGTGGTGTTATTCAACAGAACCAAAACGGGAAATGAGAGTCTGACTGATCTGGAACTTGACCGACCGACAGGGGGAAAAGGACAAAGAATGTGGGACACTAGGCAAGCCAGACCTCTTCGAGAAGGAGAATTGTGCGTGCGTGCATCCGCGCGTCAGTGTGCAGAGAATAGTTTAGCGACCTTCGAAAGAACAAACGACCCATCTAGGAAGCCTGTCAGTCAGTCTGGCTGACACATCAACCGATTACATTAAAGCTAGTTTTTGCTACAATCCCAAAAAGAGAAATGCAGGCAGCAGTCTAACGATGTCTAGCATATAAAACATACAGCGAGAGAAGAGAAAAGTCTGTGGATTTCGTGAGAAGTGGACATGTTTCATGAATAAGATTAAAGTGCTTCTGTTGTGACACGAGGCACTAATTCTAACAACAACATGAACTTTCTCCCCTTTGACATATCGGCACTTCACTGTAAGGCTTTATATAGGGGAAGGATTTTACAGCGGGTCAATGCACAGCTGTGATCTGCTCCGAGACTCCTTTTGAACACTGACGTAACCAATTGTAACACTAGTTGCTTTTCAAGTCTTGATATTAGAACACTGGTATTTTTAACACTGACACCTTTCTCCACGTTTGCCCAGACTGTTCACGTGACTCGTTTTAATTTGCATAC
Source organism: Salvelinus fontinalis (assembly GCF_029448725.1). NCBI lineage: Eukaryota > Metazoa > Chordata > Actinopteri > Salmoniformes > Salmonidae > Salvelinus > Salvelinus fontinalis. Next base: position 22,591,029 of record NC_074706.1, read on the forward strand.
AACATAATTATGCTGGAAGGAGCTGTTACGCAATAGTGTTGACGCGGTCTTCGCGACCTGAATATCTCAGGTCATATCTTAACTGTGCTCGAGTCCTCTGGAAGGACGCCTAGGTGGGAAGTGATACTGCAAGAGTAGATAGACGATAAATGCATGTTGGAGTGGAAATGTGAAATACTTTTTCACACCTTTTCTCTATCCAGACCAAAGTGGGGTCAGTGTTTTGAAGCGATTCATCTTGTAGTGATAGTCCTATGTTAATCTCTGAACTACTCTTTGGTTAGATATAGAATTGTAATAGTATGGTTACCACAGACACAGTTCATTTATGCTCCTTTATGTAATAATGAATGACATTTGTTATCTTTAAAATGCGTCAGCTTGATGGTTTAACAGCGGTGTTAGCGTTAACCTTGACGACGTGCCATGAGGCTCATCCAGCAGTTGATATTACATAATAAGCCAATTCAACCCAAAAAGTCAATTAATAGTCAATGTCAGTTGTACGTTGAAATATGACATTGGTATAATGTTAATTCAACGCGTTCTGCCCGGTGGGTAGGTAATATGTATGGCAGATTTGTAGGTGTGTGGGGACTGGGACACCTCAAGACTCATGCAAGGGAAAGATACTATCATCAACCTGATATCCTCGAAGACCTTTCCCCCTCTTCCTGGGCCAAGGTCATGACATCCCCATGTACCTTCCACTCTGAAAATGGCCGCTCAGCAGGAGCCAAAAGCGAACATACGGTACCCATTAAATCTGTGGAGCAGTGTGCAGGAGTTTCTTTTCAATGGTATGCAGTTTTATCATGCCGTTAATACAATTACTTATTCACCATCTAAAATGAGATGGACAGGAACGTGAGGGGAGACTAGAGCACATAATGATCCTCAAACAGGATGCAGACACATTCCAAGCCCAGGGTTGGTCCAGTTCAGACACAGCAGTCAAAACATTAAAAGGGCCACTTTGTTTAAATCTGTATCCTGTTGTGATGGGTGGGGTCCAGGGAGGTCTTCCTGCCATTTAAAGAGATAGAACAGGACATGGGCGCTCCCCCCCCCGTTGGCCCAGCAGCAACCTCCCCACCCCAGGACTGGCATGGACTGATTACACCAGTGCTATGCCAACCATAGAAATCTAATTACTAGAAGGGACAAAGCCTGGTCCCATATTTGTTTGTGCCGTCAAGCCAACTCCCAGCAGATCTGGGACCAGGCTAACAAAGCCCCTCAGACCACAGCGTTGTTTGACTGGATCACTCATGGGTACACTGAATCATAGAACATTGACTGGAATGAGAACGTCCATTCTAGTAATTCTATTTCTACGCTGCCAACCTGCACCCATTGCCCTCCATTATGAGCCAAAAGGCCCCATTCTGATTAGGAGCTGTATGGTCCCCAGTAATCTGCTTTTCTTCACATTAGGAATTTGGGTTTTCATGGAGGCCATTAAAATCTAAGCATGCCATTTGCTCTGAACTCTCTGCACCGTATGGCCCCAGGAAAACGAGGACTGAAACCGTCAAACAAGTCTCAAGTTCAGTACTATGTGCTTCAAGTGTACAGCGTGTGTCCTACGTCTATAGCTATAAGGCATGTACAGATAGGTGATCATACCTACCTACTGAAAAACCAAGCTAACCAAACCCAGATCAGTATGCGTGCAATACGTCTATGGCTCAGGGCCTATGTATGCATGTGGATACAGGCTTCGGATCAGATTCAGTAACATCAATGTCCACGCAGAAACATACATAAAATGTGATGTCAAGCAGTACTTTAAACAATACGTACAAATATATAAATCAGCGTAAATATATGGACGGTGCATCAATAAAAAAGTTTATCCATGTACATCCCACTGGGCACAGATGTCATTTCGACGTCTAGTTTTCATTTACATTTGGTTAAGTTGTCAACTAGCGAGAATTCAATGTGAAATCAACAAAACATGTCACCATGTCTTTGAATTTAAGAAAAAAGACGAAATTCCTGCATGTTGATGACTTTTTGCAAATCCAATCAGTTTTTCACATTGATTCAATGTCATCGCATTGCATTTACTTTGTTGAAATGACATGGAAACAAAGTTGATTCAACCAGTTTTTGGCCCAGTCGGATGCATCTTTAAGTCTGTAGCTCAGGGTCTATGTAATGTGATCTGTCCTACCTGCCGTGTTGCTCTGTAGTTTCCTCAGAGCCCGCACCAGAACTTTGTAGCCCTCGAAGCTCTTGTCATTCTGGCTGTAGAGGAGGATCTTCTTGGCATCGATGAACAGGCGGGAGATTCTGTGTTTCATAGAGAGACGATTAGACGATGTGAGGAACAACGGTGGTAAAACACACATGCTGATCCTCTGGGGTTGAGGGTCTGAAAGGAGGAACAATGCTCCTTGTGGCATGGTCCATTATTTCAATCTTTTAATGTCTTAGCTTACATTGTTTACTTGGTTGTTTGTCATAGACATGACTAATCAAATCATTCTATCAAATGTTAAAGGGCCAATTTTCCCGGGATGAACTCACATAGAATCGTTGAAGTTGCCCACCAGCCCTGGGGTCTCTCCTGGTGTGGGGTGGCGGAAGCAGGGGTTGTTGGCGTTACAGATGATCCCTTGCACCCAGGGCAAGGTGCCCGCCGAGGGCATGGCCTTGTTAGGGAAATGGCCTGGGGGGGGGGGGGGGGGGGGGGAATAGAGAAGTTCAATGATCGACACCACTCTATGTCACAATATCTCTCTATGTAACTGCCCAGATGGCCACTGAAGTCAAATGATTAGGTTGGGTAATTGTGGTACTTTAGTCAGTCACCCAACATTTCACAGTGGCAGAGCAAGGAGGACTGAGTGAAACTCCATTTCAGCTTGGCTCAATTCAGAAGATCGAAAGGACAGCCAGGCGAACATCTTGTTTAGCATGAGAACCGTGTTATCTAACAGAGAGACCAAGCCTGCATCCCAAATGACCCCCTATTCCGCAGGTGCTCTGGTCAAAAGCAGTGCACTATGTAGGGAATAGGGGGCCATCTGGGACGGAGAACAAGCGAGATCGTCATTGTCCGCAACATCAAACTCCGTACCATAGACAACAGTCAGACCCCCGTGGGGGGGTATCTGGTGAATAATTGCATCGGTGAACCACACGACTCATGTGACCTTTGGATCAGCATTCACTTTCAGTGACGGGTCAGAAGAGGTTGTCACTGCTACTGTACAGTAGTTAGTTATAAAGCCCGGCAGATTGTGAAGCAATCAACTAGACTGGGACGGTACAGTGTGACCCAGTCCTGAGGTCAATACTCTTGAGTTCAGTAGGTGAAATCAAGTATTACTATTTACATCCGAGTTGACTAGTGACAAGTTTGACCGTCAACAAAATGGTGACGTGCACATTCTGCAAAACAAGATGTTATAGAAGTATTCACATTTTCCTTTTTGTCAATGTTTGTGTGTGTGTGTGTGTGTGTGTGTGTGTGTGTGTGTGTGTGTGTGTGTGTGTGTGTGTGTGTGTGTGTGTGTGTGTGTGTGTGTGTGTGTGTGTGTGTGTGTCTGACAAGCCTGCTGGACTTTTTAAAGCAGTGCCATTGTAGTGACACTTGAATTGTCCTTTCACATTCCACAGTTAAGGTATCATACACAGAGTTTAATAGTCTAGCCTACTGGCCTGCTATCCAACCTACACTGAGTGTACAGAACATTTTGAACACCTGCTTTTTACCATGACATAGACTTCCCAGGTGAAAGCTATGATCCCTTATTGATGTCACTTATTCAATCCATTTAAAATCAGTGTAGATGAAGGGGAGGAGACCGGTTAAAGAAGGATTTATAAACCTTGAGACAATTTTGACATGGATTGTGTATGTGTGCCATTCAGAGGGTGAATGGGCAAGACAAAAAATGTAAGTGTCTTCGAACAGGGTATGGCAGGCACCAGGCGTACTGGTTTGAGTTTGTCAAGAACTGCAACGCTGCTGGGATTTTCACATTCAACAAGAATGTGTATCAAGAATGGTCCACCACCAAAAGGACATCCAGCAAACTTGACACAACTGTGGGAAGCATTGGAGTCAACTTGGGCCAGCATCCCTGTGGAACGCTTTCGAGACCTTGCAGAGTCCATGCCCAATGAATTTAAAGAGGGTGCAACTCAATATTAGGCAGGTGTTCCAAATGTTTTGTACACTCAGTGTATATCTGTATTATATATGAGGGCAAAGAGCCTTCTGACCTGGTGAAATACAGTATGTACATCCCAAATAGCACCCTATTCCCTAGGGCCCTGGTCAAAAGTACTGCACTATAAAGGGAATAGGATGCCAATGGAGATGCAACCAAGATCTTTACTGGAGACCTGTACTGACAAGATAGAGATAAGGAGGGCAATAGAAAGTATAGTAGCTATACATTCTTCTACTGACGTCCATACTGTATTGATGTAAACAAACATACTACACAGTCCAGTGTTGTTGGAGTCTTACTGGTATACATTTGAATTCAGGAAGTAGATTTAATGGAGATTAATTTATTATTGCGTTCAGGTGAATTTTGCAATAATTCAATTTCATTTCACTCTCTGATTTTACAGAAATAAACAATTCCACTTTAGCTTCTAACTTTGTCAAAACATCTTTAAAATGTCATCAACAGGTTTGTCGGAGTTGACGTTTTCTAAGAATTATTATCATGTTCTCATTAACAACGTTATTCAATGTGAGTTTGCCAAGATACAACAGGCAAATGTTGTACACCGGTCATTCCAGGAAACAGGCTTTTCTTGACTGACTCCATTGAATTAACGATCAATGGATCTTTCACAAAGTGGAATGCAAAGGAAATAGAATTACACTTAAATGAAGTACATCAGCATTGATAATATATTACCTGTGTAAGTAAGTTCCCAGAGCTGTCATTGTGTACTACAGGAGTTTTAAAGGCCAGCGGGTCAATATATCAAATGTTGACCAACTGAGTGGGATATTGACCAACTGAGTGGGATATTGACCAACTGAGTGGGATATTGACCAACTGAGCGGGATGTTTTTAAGAAAAGAGTATAGAGGGAGGACATTGGCTTGGGATGAGTAATGGCAGGTAAGGCCATTAACGTACTCTTCTCTGCATTGACATTTGGACAATAAAAAAAAAAAAATTGCTTTCCAGGAGGCCTATGGAACAATTCCACAAGTGTTCACTCAGTCCACAATTTGTTTCCCCTTATCCATTGTTCTAGATTCTAGAATAACTAAATCCATTTAGACACATTTCTTGTTGGAATGTCCTGCCTTCCACTGTTTTGTTGTGACTATCTGTCTTTGATATGAACAGTAATGTCCTTTAAAAATGATGAGCTCTCTCTTTCCCTGAAGTATCTTTTGCCTGTATTGCTTTGCTTTCCTATGAGTCTTGGACTCAATAAACAATAGTGGCTGATGATATAGAAGACAACTGTCTGGAATCCTGTTGTCCTCCATCTTGTGATCTCTGACTCATCTGACTACAAAGAACGGGAAATGGGAACAAATGATTACGGGAAACAGTATTCGGACCAAATGTCATGAGGTCTCTAGTACGTCACTGCTTACCCAGTCGAGACTAACATTATTCTTGAATTGCCTCATTATAACTGTGCGTATAGACAAGGCTAGATTTGAGTCGATTTGAGCTCAATTCAAATTCTAAAAGCTTTATTGTCCTTCAAATTTACAGAAGACAGAAAATCGTCTTTCACAGGCTAGTGCACTGTGAATTCAGGCACTCTGTGTATGTGTGGGCTACTTACATTCATGTTGCTCGTAGGGCGGGTAATGCATCCTCACAGATATGAGGATGAAGAAGATGAAGAGCGGCCATATTATCTCGATAACTAGCTGGAGCTGAAAGGGAAGTTCAGAAGGTCGATGAGAGACTGAAACTCAGTCAGGACAAACAGCATTCAAACAGTGAAACCAATGCCATAGTAAGGATGTCTGGTCTCCCTACAGAACAACCCATTTAGAGATTTCAATCATGTGGAGTTTATTCGGGGCAAAATGACAGATAAGGAGGAATCTTTGAACCTGAAATTGTTTGCAAAGTAGGGTGGCCATGGATGTAAAAACAATTTGTCGCAAAAAAATACTGAATGTTTCAGTGTCTTAGAGCAGTGGTTCCCAACCAGGGGTACTAGAATAGGTACTTGAGAAGACTTATGAGAGTCTTGGTACTTGGTGGTACAATAACTGAAAAAGGTTGCGAACCACTGTCCTGGAGTAGACAACCCACCTCTAAGCTTTCTTTGTGTACTTTAGTCTACAATCCAGGTTACCAATTTCTTGACTATGTTGGATGGATCATTTTGATACTAAATGAGACATTTCATCAATTACAAAAATATTATTTTAAAATCTAGGATCCCCTTTAGAATGGACTGGTCCAGCTATACAATGGAAGTGGGTCATTCCACAAACCCTTATTGGGGTGTCAGGCAGCCATTAAGGGCTTTATCAGCTGTTGTTGGCAAATATATTATAATCTTTATCCTAGCTAGGGCTGGGAGTGGGAAGGGAGAGGTGTTGGTTGGGTGGACATATGTTCACAACAGCTGCTGTCCTCCCAGCCCCAGACTCACAGAGCATCGGGATGGGGGATGGGAGACGGGAGACGAAAGGATGATTGGTCAAATGGAGGCCGAGGATATGTTCTATAAATGTACCTGGTTCTTAGATTCTTCTGAGAGATTTCGAGGTTTAACAGTTGGATGACATGATAAGACAAGGTGACAGTGTTGTTTAAAATGTTCCAGAATCAAAACCCTTTGTGTGGAAAACGTGCACTTGAGAGAGCACTTAAGACTCCTCCCCGCTATGAGACACCATCACTACATTGACTCTCTGCTACGTTGACGTCCTCTACAGTCTGAACATCCTCAATGAGTCAAAGGATCAAGTTCATTCAAGTGTTGTTTTTTTTACAATATCTGTCATGTTTTGTCATTGATTATCATGTCTTGTCCCTGTGCTTCCCTTCTATTCGTTTCCCTCTGCTGGTCTTATTTGGTTCTTTCCCTCTTTCTATCCCTCTCTCTCTCCCTCCCTCTCTCCCTCTCTCGCTCTCTCTCTATCGTTCCGTTCCTGCTCCCAGCTGTTCCTCATTCTCCTAACTACCTCATTTACTCTTTCACACCTGTCCCCTATTTTGCCCTCTGATTAGAGTCCCTATTTCTCCCTCTGTTTTCCGCTTCTGTCCTTGTCGGATCCTTTTTTGACGTTTGCTGTTCTGTGTCCTTGTTCCGCCCTGTCGTGTTTTTGCCTTCATCAGATGCTGCGTGTGAGCAGGTGTCACCTAAGATATATCCAGGAGTACCGTTTTGTTTAAGACTGGAATAAAGACTCTGTTTATGTTAAGTCGCTTTTGGGTCCTCATTCACCAGCATAACAGAAGGATCCGACCAATAATGGACCCAGCGACTACGGATTCTCGCAACACTGCCATCAAGATCCAGGAAGCAATGCTCGGCAGACACGAGCAGGAATTGTCTGCTGCTCGTCATGCCGTTGAGACCCTGGCCGCTCAGGTCTCCAACCTCTCAGGACAGTTTCAGAGTCTTCGTCTCGTGCCACCTGCTACTTCCTGGTCTTCCGAGTCTTCGGAACCTAGGGTTAATAACCCACCATGTTACTCTGGGCAACCCACTGAGTGCCGCTCCTTTCTCACCCAGTGTGATATTGTGTTTTCTCTCCAGCCCAACACATACTCAAGAGAGAGAGCTCGGATCGCCTACGTCATATCACTCCTTACTGGTCGGGCTCGGGAGTGGGGCACAGCTATCTGGGAGGCAAGGACTGAGTGTACTAACGATTATCAGAGCTTTAAAGAGGAGATGATACGGGTTTTTGATCGTTCAGTTTTTGGGAAGGAGGCTTCCAGGGCCCTGGCTTCCCTATGTCAAGGTGATCGATCCATAACGGATTACTCTATAGAGTTTCGCACTCTTGCTGCCTCCAGTGACTGGAACGAGCCGGCGTTGCTCGCTCGTTTTCTGGAGGGACTCCACGCTGAGGTTAAAGATGAGATTCTCTCCCGGGAGGTTCCTTCCAGCGTGGACTCTTTGATTGCACTCGCCATCCGCATAGAACGACGGGTAGATCTTCGTCACCGAGCTCGTGGAGGAGAGCTCGCGTTAACGGTGTTCCCCCTCTCCGCATCTCAACCATCTCCTTCCACCGGCTCAGAGACTGAGCCCATGCAGCTGGGAGGTATTCGCATCTCGACTAAGGAGAGGGAACGGAGAATCACCAACCGCCTTTGCCTCTATTGCGGTTCTGCTGGACATTTTGTTATTTCATGTCCAGTAAAAGACAGAGCTCATCAGTAAGCGGAGGGCTACTGGTGAGCGCTACTACTCAGGTCTCTCCATCAAGATCCTGTACTACATTGTCGGTCCATCTACGCTGGTCTGGTTCGGCTGCTTCCTGCAGTGCCTTGATAGACTCTGGGGCTGAGGGTTGTTTTATGGACGAAGCATGGGCTCGGAAGCATGACATTCCTCTCAGACAGTTAGGGAAGCCCACGCCCATGTTCGCCTTAGATGGTAGTCTTCTCCCCAGTATCAGATGTGAGACACTACCTTTAACCCTCACAGTATCTGGTAACCACAGTGAGACCATTTCCTTTTTGATTTTTCGTTCACCTTTTACACCTGTTGTTTTGGGTCATCCCTGGCTAGTATGTCATAATCCTTCTATAAATTGGTCTAGTAATTCTATCCTATCCTGGAACGTTTCTTGTCATGTGAAGTGTTTAATGTCTGCTATCCCCCCTGTTTCTTCTGTCCCCTCTTCTCAGGAGGAACCTGGTGATTTGACAGGAGTGCCGGAGGAATATCATGATCTGCGCACGGTCTTCAGTCGGTCCAGAGCCAACTCCCTTCCTCCTCACCGGTCGTATGATTGTTGTATTGATCTCCTTCCGGGAACCACTCCTCCTCGGGGTAGACTATACTCTCTGTCGGCTCCCGAACGTAAGGCTCTCGAGGATTATCTGTCTGTTTCTCTTGACGCCGGTACCGTGGTGCCTTCTTCCTCTCCCTGCCGGAGCGGGGTTTTTTTTTGTTAAGAAGGACGGTGCTCTGCGTCCATGCGTGGATTATCGAGGGCTGAATGAGATAACGGTTAAGAATCGTTATCCGCTTCCCCTTATGTCGTCAGCCTTCGAGATTCTGCAGGGAGCCAGGTGCTTTACTAAGTTGGACCTTCGTAACGCTTACCATCTCGTGCGCATCAGAGAGGGGGACGAGTGGAAAACGGCGTTTAACACTCCGTTAGGGCATTTTGAATGCCGGGTTCTGCCGTTCGGTCTCGCTAATGCTCCAGCTGTCTTTCAGGCATTAGTTAATGATGTACTGAGAGACATGCTGAACATCTTTGTTTTCGTTTACCTTGACGATATCCTGATTTTTTCACCGTCACTCGAGATTCATGTTCAGCACGTTCGACGTGTACTCCAGCGCCTTTTAGAGAATTGTCTCTACGTGAAGGCTGAGAAGTGCGCCTTTCATGTCTCCTCTGTCACATTTCTCGGTTCTGTTATTTCCGCTGAAGGCATTCAGATGGATCCCGCTAAGGTCCAGGCTGTCAGCGATTGGCCCGTTCCTAAGTCACGTGTCGAGTTGCAGCGCTTTCTCGGTTTCGCTAATTTCTATCGGCGTTTCATTCGTAATTTCGGTCAAGTGGCTGCTCCTCTCACAGCTCTGACTTCTGTCAAGACGTGCTTTAAGTGGTCCGGTTCCGCCCAGGGAGCTTTTGATCTCCTCAAGAAGCGTTTTACGTCCGCTCCTATCCTTGTTACTCCTGACGTCACTAAACAATTTATTGTCGAGGTTGACGCTTCAGAGGTGGGCGTGGGAGCCATTCTGTCCCAGCGCTTCCATTCTGACGATAAGGTCCATCCTTGCGCTTATTTTTCTCATCGCCTGTCGTCATCGGAACGCAACTATGATGTGGGTAACCGCGAACTGCTCGCCATCCGCTTAGCCCTAGGCGAATGGCGACAGTGGTTGGAGGGGGCGACCGTCCCTTTTGTCGTTTGGACTGACCATAAGAACCTTGAGTACATCCGTTCTGCCAAACGACTTAATGCACGTCAAGCTCGTTGGGCGTTGTTTTTCGCTCGTTTCGAGTTCGTGATTTCTTATCGCCCGGGAAATAAGAACACCAAGCCTGATGCCTTATCCCGTCTCTTTGGTTCTTCTGGGGCTTCTACCGACCCCGAGGGGATTCTCCCTGAGGGGCGTGTTGTCGGGTTGACTGTCTGGGGAATTGAGAGACAGGTAAAGCAAGCGCTCACTCACACTGCGTCGCCGCGCGCTTGTCCTAGTAACCTTCTGTTCGTTCCTGTCTCTACTCGTCTGGCTGTTCTTCAGTGGGCTCACTCTGCCAAGTTAGCTGGCCACCCCGGCGTTCGGGGTACGCTTGCTTCTATTCGCCAGCGGTTTTGGTGGCCTACTCAGGAGCGTGACACGCGCCGTTTCGTGGCTGCTTGTTCGGACTGCGCGCAGACTAAGTCAGGTAACTCTCCTCCTGCCGGTCGTCTCAGACCGCTTCCCATTCCTTCTCGACCATGGTCTCACATCGCCTTAGACTTTATTACCGGTCTGCCTTCGTCTGCGGGGAAGACTGTGATTCTTACGGTTGTCGATAGGTTCTCTAAGGCGGCACATTTCATTCCCCTCGCTAAGCTTCCTTCCGCTAAGGAGACGGCACAAATCATCATTGAGAATGTGTTTAGAATTCATGGCCTCCCGTTAGACGCCGTTTCAGACAGAGGTCCGCAATTCACGTCACAGTTTTGGAGGGAGTTCTGTCGTTTGATTGGTGCTTCCGTCAGTCTCTCTTCCGGGTTTCATCCCCAGTCTAACGGTCAAGCAGAAAGGGCCAATCAGACGATTGGTCGCATATTACGCAGCCTTTCTTTTCGTAACCCTGCGTCTTGGGCAGAACAGCTCCCTTGGGCAGAATATGCTCACAACTCGCTTCCTTCGTCTGCTACCGGGCTATCTCCGTTTCAGAGTAGTCTTGGGTACCAGCCTCCTCTGTTCTCGTCCCAGCTCGCCGAGTCCAGCGTTCCCTCCGCTCAGGTTTTTGTCCAACGTTGTGAGCGCACCTGGAGGAGGGTCAGGTCTGCACTTTGCCGTTACAGGGCGCAGACTGTGAGAGCCGCCAATAAACGTAGGATTAAGAGTCCTAGGTATTGTCGCGGTCAGAGAGTGTGGCTTTCCACTCGTAACCTTCCCCTTACGACAGCTTCTCGCAAGTTGACTCCGCGGTTCATTGGTCCGTTCCGTGTCTCTCAGGTCGTCAATCCTGTCGCTGTGCGACTGCTTCTTCCGCGACATCTTCGTCGCGTCCACCCTGTCTTCCATGTCTCCTGTGTCAAGCCTTTTCTTCGCGCCCCCGTTCGTCTCCCCCCCCCCCCCCCCCCGTCCTTGTCGAGGGCGCACCTATTTACAGGGTACGGAAGATCTTGGACATGCGTTCTCGGGGACGTGGTCACCAGTACTTAGTGGATTGGGAGGGTTACGGTCCTGAGGAGAGGAGTTGGGTTCCATCTCGGGACGTGCTGGACCGTTCGTTGATTGATGATTTCCTCCGTTGCCGCCAGGGTTCCTCCTCGAGTGCGCCAGGAGGCGCTCGGTGAGTGGGGGGGTACTGTCATGTTTTGTCATTGATTATCATGTCTTGTCCCTGTGCTTCCCTTCTATTCGTTTCCCTCTGCTGGTCTTATTTGGTTCTTTCCCTCTTTCTATCCCTCTCTCTCTCCCTCCCTCTCTCCCTCTCTCGCTCTCTCTCTATCGTTCCGTTCCTGCTCCCAGCTGTTCCTCATTCTCCTAACTACCTCATTTACTCTTTCACACCTGTCCCCTATTTTGCCCTCTGATTAGAGTCCCTATTTCTCCCTCTGTTTTCCGCTTCTGTCCTTGTCGGATCCTTGTTTGATGTTTGCTGTTCTGTGTCCTTGTTCCGCCCTGTCGTGTTTTTGCCTTCATCAGATGCTGCGTGTGAGCAGGTGTCACCTAAGATATATCCAGGAGTACCGTTTTGTTTAAGACTGGAATAAAGACTCTGTTTATGTTAAGTCGCTTTTGGGTCCTCATTCACCAGCATAACAATATCACCCTTTTTACCAATACATAGACAATGCTATTTTTCTGTGTGCATTGGCCACACAAACCACAATAGTAACACATTGTATAGCTACCAAATCTCGTAGCCAATAACCCTTATTTTTTCCACTTTTCCCCAGCAACAACCTTGACATGCTCCCCTTATCTCACAGAACCTTCGTAGGGTTGGTGGACTTTTATTTTGTAGTAGCTACTTACTGTCTGTCTCCGTCTGTAGGTGAAGTTCTTCCACAGCAGTAAGCCCAGTTGAGTAGAGATGGCCATCTCGCCTCAGGGACCTATCCTACAGCCGTCCAACTCCCAACTGCAGAGCACAGTGACAACACAATGAGACTCAGGGACCTTTCCTACAGCCGTCCAGCTCCCGACTGCAGAGCACAGTGACAACACAGTGAGACTCAGGGACCTTTCCTACAGCCGTCCAGCTCCCGACTGCAGAGCACAGTGACAACACAGTGAGACTCAGGGACCTTTCCTACAGCCGTCCAGCTCCCGACTGCAGAGCACAGTGACAACACAGTGAGACTCGGGGACTTTTCCTACAGCCGTCCAGCTCCCGACTGCAGAGCACAGTGACAACACAGTGACAACACAGGAGTGAGACTCAGGGACCTTTCCTACAACTCTTGAGCTCCGCATCTGCAGACACACAGCACAGTGAGACCAGAGAAGAAGGCTGTTTGAGTCCACTGGACACCACGCCACTCATAGGTCAAAGTCTAACCAAATATAACCATCAGATCTCCAATGGATACTGGACTGTATTAACCAATCAGAGCAGTTTCCAGGATTGGGAGATTCAGTGTATGTTACAAAAAACACACTGGGACTTTTGGATCTACAAACAGTCACTGGATACTTGGCAAGTGAAGGTGTGCCACCCACACAATTGCAAAAAAAAATTGACTTTAATATCTAAAGTACCAGATGTCCTCATGACATTTCAATTCTATCCAGCTATTGCAATGCAGAAATTAGCAATCACTCAAATAGCAAAAGGCAAATGCTGTTACAATCTATTTATACAAACAGCTGTATTGTTAAAAACTTCCAGATGCAACAGAGTTTTTATGACACAACTGGGTCCCGTGTGGCTCAGTTGGTAGAGCATGGCACATGCAACGCCAGGGTTGTGGGTTCGATTCCCACGGGGGACCAGAATACAACAACAACAAAAAAAGTATGAAAATGTATGCACGCTCTATTCAATAAACTATGGTGATGAAACACGCTCTCAAACAATTGTAAATCCCGTTCTTAGGCCAAAACTGTATGAGACGAATGAAGGACAGGCAGACTATGCATGTAACATTTCATCAGTGATGTAGCCTATTCATTACGAAACACATTCAAAAGATTAATTGGGCAAAATCTGAATGATAGTTTACCTCAGGTCCCAGCGTAATAAAACAGATGTTCAAATGAACATATCGTATATTGGTTACATTTAAGGTTGTTACCATGTTTTTACGTTCTTTTTTCCATCAGCTTCATCGCATAACATAACAAACCACTACAGTACAAATTGTAAACAACAGCCTCCCTCCAAATGAATCAAAGCGGTTGCCTGGTGCAGAATTGCTGAGGGCTCCTCTAGTGTTTTAATGTGGTTATTGCCTTTTTCACTCGTTCCAGATCCATATCATGATCATCTTTTTCCCCCAATAGAAGCTTAGCCTGTTATTTTTTCAACTACGGTCTCAAAACATTCAGAATGCGAACATCTTACAAAGATGAATAACAAAATTAATCAACGCTTTGATGAAACAGGCTATGAAAAAAAACGAATGAATAACGATATGACAACCACTATAGTCAACGATGGGCCGAAAATAAAACCTAATTGCTCATCCTTTCTGGCAAACATCTGCTACCTTTACCAACAACATCAAGCCTGCATCAATGAATCAGAAACAAACATTTATTAAAACAATACAAACATAATTTCACAAACTAAGACGTTGCATTCTTTCATTGTAATCGAAAGTCAACCATATCAGGGCAATATAATTATCGAAATTATTTCAGAACTTCATGCTGGGTGTTTCATTGTTTCAAGAGGAAGGGGTTACTCTCGGTCATTCAGCGCAGCGCAGACTCTTCCATACAATAAACCGCAGCAGATGCTGTAGCCCATACACTGTATTCATCAAGCACAATACGGTCATATGTGATAAAGGACATAACATACACTACCCACACTTTGTCATCTTACCCATCCGACCAAAATCTCATAAATGCATCTAAGTTATTCAATAGATTTGATGGAGGATAAACACTAGAAATCATGTGTTGATTGTTGTGAACGACGTCGCGTACTATACAGGCGCGGAGGCAAAGATGCGCTTTTGTTTTGAAAAGATTTACAAACTGAATCAAACATGCGCAACCATGTACATCCATTCTGTAAATATCAAATAAAACAGTTCCTCTGGGATGTTGCATGACACAATGCATATCACCCACAGAGCAACTTAACAAAGAAACAACAAAAACGAACAAATAAAAACAACCGACCTTTTTCCCTAATGCTGCGAAATTCCAATTCTTCAATGTTCATAAATGTTAATTCCTTGAATTGGAAAAGGTAAAATGTACGCTTTTTTATTCGCTTTTTCGGGACCGTTATTGTCTTCGCTGCTCTGTGTCTCTGGTTCTGCCTTTTTTCTCTTCCAAGCTTTTATAGTGGCAGCCAATGCAGCCGCTTTCAGAAGAGGAAAGGTAACTCGCGGTCAAAAGGATACGAGGCTGTTTGTGTTGCTGTCGCCTTAAACGGGACACACGCGTAGAGCCAAAACACTGCTCTTAAGAGGGCTACGGTGCCCTATACGGATATATTTAGGTATTGAATTGGTCCATGCAATGTATACAACAATTTTATGATTGTGTAATTGTCATATCTGTATAATAGCCACATTTTGGGTTGAAAACAAGTGCTCAGTCTTGTCAGTGGCCAGTGGGGACATAATCGAGTCCAATAAATACCATCATTCTATGACAGACTCTAAATGTAGGTTCAATCTGAAGGCATATCAGTTCACACACTTTATAAAAATAGAATTGTGTTTTATCCTTTGGAAATAGAATTCTATAAGTGTTTGAACTTCAGATTGAACCTACATTTAGAGTCTGTCATAGCATATTGATATTTATTGGCCCAAAGACCATTCCACCTCAGTGACTTTGACTAAACAATAACTAGACACACAAGTTTGACGACCAGGTTTACTGGTTAACTAACTACAGAATGCTGTCCAACGATGCTGCATTCGTGATGACTAGGGCCAATATCAATGTATCATCAACTAGACTACAGGAGAAAATACACTCGGAGGCTGGGCACAAGTTGAATGTTGAAGACGTATCACAGATTGTTGAGTAGAGTAATCCTAATTGGTTTGTGTCTTTGTCTTTAGAGGATGGGTGCAAGGACATGGTCGCATCTCTCTGCCAAGGGATCGACCATCTGGTGTTCAATCTTTAAATAGCTTGTCTAGTCTCTTAGGTTTAGTCTTACTGTATTACAGTCTTACATACATCTACTCTTGTATTCACATCCAATGTACAATATGGACCATAGAGTTCATGAACCCTAAAGGTCTTCATTTGTTGACTTTAGAGGGCAACACAAAGGCTGTTCCTTACAGTAGCCTATCTTTGTAGCTTTACTGTACCTTTACTGTAATATGGTGAATCTTTACTGTAAGATGGTGAATCTATACTGTAACTTTACTGTAAGATGGTGAATCTATACTGTAATTTTACTGTAAGATGGTGAATCTATACTGTAACTTTACTGTAAGATGGTGAATCTATACTGTAACTTTACTGTAAGATGGTGAATCTATACTGTAACTTTACTGTAAGATGGTGAATCATTACTGTACCTTAACTGTAAGATGGTGAATTTTTACTGTATGTTGGTGAATCTTTACTGTAAGATGGTGAATCTTTACTGTATCTTTACTGTAAGATGGTGAATCGTTACTGTATCTTTATGTATACCTAAATATATTTTTAAGTGTAGATTACTGTTTCTATACTCATTTACTGCACAGGAGGTTGGTGGCACCTTAATTGAGGAGGACGGGCTCGTGGTAATGGCTGGAGTGGAATGGTATCAAATACATCAAACACATGCCATTCCATTCACTCCGTTCCGGCCATTATTATAGGCCTCCCTCCCCTCAGTAGCCTCCACTGATCTACTGTATCTTGAAGACAGTTTACAAAAGTATTTATTTTGTCTAGTAGGAGTAGTAGAACACTTCCACACAGTAGCGTGTTTCAATTAGACAGCAGTTAGGAGAGATTAGAGACAGAATCCATGAAGAAATATGATTCACTTAGATCAAACATTAAGGATGAAGGAGAATCCTGATTAAGAGAGACAACTGTATTGAAAACAGCTCAATATTTACCCCCACAAAGCTCAATTTGATGAGGTTCAAGTTGATGGCCCACTGTGATATTTGTAATTGTTTTGCATTTAAATGACTGATGATTGAATCTTGATGAATATCACTTACACAGCAAATTGGCCAGCGTTACCTCGTGTTGATTTTTCAGTGTAACATTTCTAGTGTTGATTCAGAAGTTACATTCACTTTGTAAGTGGTAAATGGTGTAAAATAATCCCAGTGTTGGTGTTAATAACCAGCGTTGCATGTGAGAGTGTGATTGTGTCAGTTTTACTCTGTGGAGGGTAAAACATTCCCATCAAAACCACGCTCATCATTATCATATTTCCCAGCGTGCTCTACTGCAGGTAGATTTTTTAGGATTGTTTATATTATCTGTGTTTTTGCATGCTCATTGATTGATTAATCACATGCTACACAAAGATACACAACATAATTTTTCTAAACTAATCAAATCAGACAGATTTATTGCACCCGTTACTGAAATGGTTGTTCCAGTTTAAATGGTAAAAGGAGAGAAAGGAGATGCGATAATCTTTTAATCTGCAGATATAGGAAAGTAACCCCATTTCTGGGTTGAATTTTCCATATGCATAATTTCTTACACATTTTTATTTTCTTAGATTTTTGTATAACTGTTGTTATACATCAGTGTTTAGAACCCAGACAGCCATTCTGAATGCAGGTTGCTGGTGAATGAAAATTCCAACTGTTGGAATGTACACATCACTTTGCAAGCCAACATAATGTGACTTGCAGGCCTGATGTGGCCTGTAAACAATGAGGCCACAAACTAGGCCTCAAAATAAGGCCCTATGAGATGTAATGTCATAAAGATTTGAATGATAACATTTGCCTAGAAACTCACTTGGTGAACGAATTCAACAACCATGGGTCTGTCACTAATAAATACAGTCATGGGTGGTAACTCAATCAAAAAAGCAATTATATCGGAGGCGTGGCTTAGTGGCTTTCAGTTAGTTATTCTTGGCCAACCTTGAGTGGAAGTGCTGTACCAGTTTAAGTGGTCTATGGTTATGTTAATTAGAGTTGGAGTATGTCCGCTACCAGATCTGAAGTCTTCGTAAATACTTTGATAAGTGCATGTGACAAAGGGTTGTAAAGTATATTGTAACCCAACACTGAGTGACCTTGTCAAGAGAAAAAAATGTGTGTGTTTGTGTAATGGTTAAAAACACTATATGAGGTGTTATTGCATAATATATAAATACACACAGTGCCTTCGGAATGTATTCAGACCCCTTGACTTTTTCCACATTTTGTTACATTACAGCTTTATTCTAAAATGGATTAAATAAAATAAAAAGTCCTCAGCAATCTACACACAATACCCCATGCTTACAAAGCGAAAACAGGTTTTTCTAAATTTTTGCAAATTTATTAAAAATAAAAACAGAAATACCTTATCTACATAAGTATTCAGACCCTTTGGTATGAGACTCGAAATTGAGCTCAGGTGCGTCATGTTTTCATTGATCATCCTTGAGATGTTTCTACAACTTGATTGGAGTCCACCTGTGTTAAATTCAATTGATTGGACATGATTTGGAAAGGCACACACCTGTCTATATGAGATCCCACAGTTGACAGTGCATGTCAGAGCAAAAACCAAGCCATGAGGTCGAAGAAATTGTCCGTAGAGCTCCGAGACAGGATTTTGTCGAGGCACAGATCTGGGGAAGGGTAACAAAACATTTATGCAGCATTGAAGGTCCCCAAAAACAAAGTGGCCTCCATCATTCTTAAATGGAAGAAGTTTGGAACCACCAAGTTTCTTCCTAGAGCTGGCCACCCAACCAAACTGAGCAATCGGGGGAGAAGGGCCTTGGTCAGGGAGGTGACCAAGAACCTGATGGTCACTGACAGAGCTCCAGAGTTCCTCTGTGGAGATGGGAGAACCTTCCAGAAGGACAACCATCTCTGCACTACTCCATCAAACAGGCCTTTATGGTAAAGAGGCCAGATGGAAGCCACTCCTCAGTAAAAGGCCCATGACAGCCCGCTTGGAGTTTGCCAAAATCAAATCAAATCAAATTTATTTATATAGCCCTTCTTACATCAGCTGATATCTCAAAGTGCTGTACAGAAACCCAGCCTAAAACCCCAAACAGCAAGCAATGCAGGTGTAGAAGCACGGTGGCTAGGAAAAACTCCCTAGAAAGGCCAAAACCTAGGAAGAAACCTAGAGAGGAACCAGGCTATGAGGGGTTGCCAGTCCTCGTCTGGCTGTGCCGGGGGGAGATTATAACAGAACATGGCCAAGATGTTCAAATGTTGTTAAATGACCAGCATGGTCAAATAATAATAATAACAAAAGACACCTAAAGACTCTTAAACCATGAGAAACAAGATTGTCTGGTCTGATGAAACCAAGATTGAACTCTTTTGCCTGAATGCCAAGTGTCACGTCTGGAAGAAACCTGGCACCATCCATACGGTGAAGCATGATGGTGGCAGCATCATCATGCTGTGCGGATGTTTTTCAGCTGCAGGGACTGGGAGATTAATCAGGATTGAGGCAAAGATGAACGGAGAAAAATACAGAAAGATCCTTGATGAAAACCTGCTCCAGAACACTCAGAACCTATGACTGGGGCGAAGGTTCACCTTCACATAGGACAACGACCCTAAGCACACAGCCAAGACAACGCAGGAGTGGCTTCGGGACAAGTCTCTGAATGTCCTTAAGTGGCCCAGCCAGAGCCCGGACTTGAACTCGATCAAAGGTCTCTGGAGAGAAAAATGGGAGAAACTCCCCAAATACAGGTGTGCCAAGCTTGTAGCGTCATGCCCAAGAAGACTCGACGCTGTAATCGCTGCCAAAGGTGCTTCAACAAAGTACTGAGTAAAGGGTCGGAATACTTATGTAAATGTGATATTTATGTTTTTTATTTGTAATAAATTAGCAAAAACATTTGAAAAAGCTGGTTTTGCTTTTTCATTATGGGGTATTGATTGATGAGGTGAAAAAAACAGTTTAATACATTTTAGAATAAGGCTGTAACATGGAAAAAGTCAAAGGGTCTGAATACTTTCCGAATGCACTGTCTATATACAGTACTAGTCAAAAGTTTGGACACACCTATTCATTCAAGGGTCTTTCTTTATTTTGACTATTTTCTACATTGTAGAATAATAGTGAAGACATCAAAACTATGACATAACACATATGGAATGTGATCTTATTCAAATATAAGCACGGTTTTAAATTATTCTGTTTTAGTTAAATATTATATCCCTTTGGGCTTCTTGCGGTCAATTTGCAGTTGAGAAATTATTTGTAATTCTGTTCTGGTCCCCTGATCATCCGCTCAAGAAAAATAAATGGGCCCGCGGCTGAATATATTTGATGATCCCTGCTGTATACACCTCCTTGTGTTAAATATACTATATGAGATGTTATTGCGTAACACTAAAAGTTTGAATTACCTAACACTGACAAAGTGTAATGGCGTCAGCACTTAATTTAACACTGAAAAGTTTAGAGCCATTACACACTGGCTGATTTTTAAAATTGTAACAGTGTTGATTCAACACCTGTGAATTTTCTGTGTATAAATACCTCATGGTCCAAGTGCTTTTAATTTTCCAGTGCATGGGACACAATAGCTGTTGTGGCTAGCACAGTGTGGGGCTAGACTAGACATTGTGTTAGCGGTGGAAGAGAATGGCTGAATAAGTTGGGTAGCTAGCTAACCCTCTTTTGATGTAAAAAGCCCATCTGTGAGTGCCTGATCATTCAAGTGTCTCAAAGCAGAACCTTGCTGTGAGATCTGGTTGTCTTTCTGTAATCTCAGCAACCCAGAAGCAAAATCTCCTGTAACTACGTCAGCGACTAAATATATCTGTTCATGAGAGATTAGTCTTTATGTTAAACACCAGTAGCCTTCTTATGGAAACCTACACCTGCAACAACTTGAATACAAAGCATTTAGAAAACAGAGGAAGTATGCTATAGGCTTTGCTGACAGTGAAACTTCCTTATCAAGGTTAAAGCATTGGCTATTTTGTTCTGGCTCATACAAGTGATCCATAGACTTAATTGTTTGTTCCATGTGTTTAAAATTAGACGTAGGCTGGAATTCAATTGAAACCACATTTACAACAAATATTTCAGTTGAAAAAAATCTGCAGTAAAACTGCAGTAATTGCAGTTGACTGTGATATTTTGAACGCAGTAATTGGAGAATAACTGCAGTTGAACTGTAAAAATGTTATTTTGGATGCAGTATTTGCAGCATACTGCAGTTATACTGCACTCTGACTGCAATTATTTTTTGTAAGGGCATGCTTATGCAGTGTGTTGTGCACACACACTCTTATATAAGCTATAGTAGCCAGTGGTGTAGTGGAGAGTAAACAAGTAAAAGCAGTTAACCCACGTGTTTTGTGCACGACAGTTTACCCACCTTTAACGAAAAGACGCATTGAAAGTATTTATCTTTAAAAAAAAAATGTTTTACCGCAACACGATTTCCCCCCCACTACATCACTGATAGTAGGCTAGTCTATTATTACAGAACCCCAAAACATATTTATTCGTAGGAGGAAGAGATGCTGCCTATTTACCGCAATGCGGGTTTGATTGAAGTAACATCCATCTTTCATTGGAGGAGCACACAGTGGCGTTGCCCTTTTAAGAGCGAACAGTTATGTGGTGGTCCATAGAGGGGCCTACTTGGTCTAGAGCAGAGAACCAAATTCACAGAGGAAACCGCAGTCGAAATGATGCTGCATACTGAGTGCCTTTGGAAGAATACACATTTGTTCGATTGTTTTGGCTTTATTTTTTACAAATATGATAGGCTACTGACTTATTCAAAATATCAAAACACACGATGTACATGAGCATAGTGCCCATCATCTTGAATGATAAACATTCGCTCATTAAATTAGCCACAGAAAATGTTGACCATTGAAATGAATAACTTGCGTCGTCTTTATTTGGGGTTTGTACATCGATCTGCAATTCATTTCAAAATTTGGCAACACCACACAAACACTATTGTGCTTCCTCAATTGCCTAAATACCTAGGCAACTTCTCAAAGCCATAACCTATATATAGTAGACTGCCTGTCTGTACGTCCCCATTATCCTAAAATTACGTGTTACAGAATACAGAAACACAGTTGTGTTGAAAACAAAGGCACGCCTGCCTGCCGGTATGCAACGTAGACAGCATAGTTGATGAGCGGAGGAGGATGGTTTGTCCGATAGTAACCTCGGAGTGAGAAAAGGAAGGGGTTACGTGGTTTATAATCAGTTAGCTATATATAGAACGGCAAATCATTCATTTTTATATCTGTACCGTGCCCTGCAATTATTAAATTATACATTTCCCTCCTGGACCTGTGAAAGTGTCCCTTCTTGTCTCAAAATAGGCATCACTCATTCCTTTCTCTCTGATATTTTTCATACAAAACCAGCCATCAATGATCAGAACAATTCCTCTGAATCGCACATCGTTTATCGGATAATTATAACCATATAAATATAATCTATGAAATAACAATGTTGACGAAAACATAATGGAGCTAAACACAAATGTTCGAATGTTGAGAAACCATTGCATCTTATCGAAAAGATAACGCTAGAGAAGAGAAACATCAACTCAAGTCGAGACCACATCCGCTTTGCAAGAAAAGCAGCTTTGACCGATAGTAACCTCGCTTCGTAGCCAGCAGGAACTCGGTGAAAGGGGAATGATGTCATTGGGCTGTGGAGGAGAATATCATGGCTCGAAACAGCAGAATATCACGATGGCTACTTGGTTTTAGGGTAATATTTATAAGAACATGGTCATGTGTGATTTACTGCACAGAATGCTGCAATATGTTACTTTTTGGGCAACCCGAAGAAATTGACAGAAATGTGAGCTATAGATAAGAAGCGGTAGATCTGTTCTAGTTGCGCTATTTCTACTCGACCATTCTAAGTTTCGTTTTTACATATTTTACTTTTGGTTTTGTATACCAGCTTCAAACAGCAGAAAATACAATATTTTTGGTTATTGAAAATCTGTTTCACAGCGGTTTAAATGGTACAATGAATATCTATACTATACTTGCTTTGTCACAAACTGAAATTAGGTGAATTATTTCTGCACATTTTTGTACATTTATTTAAAAAATCACATTTACATAAGTATTCAGACCCTTTACTCAGTACTTTGTTGAAGCACCTTTGGCAGCGATTACAGCCTCGAGTCTTCTTGGGTATTACGCTACAAGCTTGGCACACCTGTATTTGGGGATTTCTCCCATTCTTCTCTACCGATCCTCTCAAGCTCTGTCAGGTTGGATGGGGATTGTTGCTGCACAGCTATTTTCAGGTCTCTCTGGGGGTGTTCGATCGGGTTCAAGTCCGGGCTCTGGCTGGACCACTCAAGGACATTCAACGACTTGTCCCAAAGCCAACGACTTAGAGTCGTTGTCCTGTTGGAAGGTGAACCTTTGCCCCAGTCTGAATTCCTGAGCACTCTGGAGCAGGTTTTCACCAAGAATCTTTCAGTACTTTGCTCCGTTCATCTTTCCCTCGATCCTGACTGGTCTCCCAGTCCCTGCCGCTGAAAAACATCCCCACAGCATGATGCTGCCACCACCATCCTTCAGCATAGGGATGGTGCCATGTTTCCTCCAGACCATAAAGGCCTGATTGGTAGAGTGCTGCAGAGATGGTTGTCCTTCTGGAAGTTTCTCCCATCTCCACAGAGGAACTCTGGAGCACTGTCAGAGTGGCCATTGGGCTCTTGGTCACCTCCCTGACCAAGGCACTTCTCCCCCGATTGCTCAGTTTGGCCAGGCGCCCAGCTCTGGGAAGAGTCTTAAGAATTCCATTTAAGAATGACGTAGGCCACTGTGTTCTTGTGGAGGTTCAATGCTGCAGAC